>NW_016107587.1:1757696-1795524 GCF_001604975.1 Cebus imitator | reverse complement strand
AAAGAAAGAAAGAAAAGAAGAAATCCACAATGTACCAGAAAAACTTATCTGTCACAATGTCAAGACGCATTCTAATAAAATTATAATATTTTATTGTAAATAAAATATCCCCAGTTCCTCTAAACAAAAAGATCTAATAATCTACAAGTCAAGCAAAATTATCTGGCATAAGATTTCTCAAAAGCAATACGCAAGGCAACAATGAAGCAGCATTTTCAAGAAACTCAACAAAAGAATATATGAACCAAGCCAAACTGTCTCTCAGGTATCAAGGCTATAGAAGAACAGTTTCAAACATGTAAGCATGGGCCTTTTCTGAAGCATCAGCCAGAGGATGAGATTGACTCAGCTAAAAATGACTGAAGAAAATTCAGCAAAAGGGCTATTGATGAGCACTAAATATAGTTAATTATGGACCTAAAACTAAAAGTGGGAAAAACATGAGAGAGTAATATATAAATGTTCAATGTTCTGACAAACTAGAAATAACATAACTGAAAATTTAGAAAATGAAAAGATAAATGTAGAATAAACCCTTTGGTGGATAGATCATACACAGTACTCAGAGAATACCATTAGAAACTGACAAAACAGATAGTAAAAAATTAAATAAGGAAACAGAGAAATAAGGGCACTAAGAAAGACATAAATTAAAAAACAAATAAAATATTACAGAGAGAAAGAAAAATAGTAAATATAATCATAATAATTACAATAATGTGACTGAATTAAGATTACATATGTAAGTCATATCAATAAACGTAAATGAGCTTAACTCATCTGTTAAAAGATTTTCATTTTGGTTCACAAAGTAAGACACAAATGTCATGCATTGGAGACATGAGACATATTTGAAACAAACGATTCAGAAAGGCTAGAAATGAAATGATGAGCAAAGGCATACCAGGAAAACAGAAACAATAGGAAAACACAGGTAGCAATAGTTATGTCATACAAAGCAAAATTCAAGCAATAAAAATTACATGAGACAAAGAAAGAACTCTTTAATACTAAAAGCTAAAAGTCACGGGAAAAACAGGACAGTTATGAATATCTAGGTATTGAGTATTATTACAGAGACCAGTTTTATGAGGCGGGAACTACAGATGATGCAATAGGATACTTCAATGCTGTAGGATACTTCAACACACCACTCTCAGCGCAATTCAGAGCAACCAGAAAAAGATAAGAAAGTTTAGAGAAGGCCTAAGCAGTGTAAACAATATGACAGACCTTACGGATACATATCAAAAGTTAAGATGCGATAATAGAATGTATACCTTCAAATGCATGCACAGAATATTCACATAAATAGTTGTTATGGTGGGACACAATAATGTAGAAATGTTGCAAATAATACTCTGGCCACAGCTCAATAAATCTGGAAATTAATCACAAAATCAATAAACTTAAAAAAATTCCCATCAGGAAATTTTTGAAAACCTGCACAACTTGGTCAAAGAAGACATCACAGGGAAATTAGACAGCAGTTTGAGACAAATGAAACAGAAGCACAACATACGAAAACTTATAGGGGCCAGGCTCAGTGGCTCACGCCTGTAATCCCAGCACTTTGGGAAGCCGAGACAGGTGGATTACCTGAGATCAGGAGTTCATGACCAGCCTGGCCAACATAGAAAAACCCCATCTCTACTAAAAATACAAAAGGCATCTGGGTACGGCAACTGTAATCCCAAGTCCTGGGGAGGCTGAGGCAAGAGAATCGCTTGAACCCAGGAAGCGGAGGTTGCAGTGAGCCGAGATTGCACCACCACACTCCAGCCTGGGCAACAGAATGAGACTCCAACTCAAAACAAAACAAAAAAAAAGCAAAAACAAAAAGCACTTATGGGATGCAGTGAAAGCAATGGTCAGGAATCATTAATTCAGAAAACTTAGACATTTTCATTATAAATTTAGAAATTTATAATTCCTGACCATTACTTTCACTTCATCCCGTAAGTTTTTTAAAGTTTTTATATGTTGTGCTTTTTTAATGTAAACTAATACATTTAAAAAGAATAAAGATGTCAAATCAGTAAACTACCTTTACATTTTGAGGAATCAGAATAAGAACAAACCAAACCCAAAGCTAGCAGAAGGTTGGGAATAATCAAGATTAAAGCAGAAGTCAACAAAATAGAGAATAGGAAAAAGTACAGACTCAATGAAACCAAAGTTGGTTCTGTGAATAGATTAACAAAGCTGACAAACTGTCAGCTAGAATAATGAAGAAAAAAAGAGAAAATATTCATATTACCCCCAAAAAAAGAAATTAAAGACATTGCTACCAACATGAAAGAAATTAAAAAGTGGCTGGGCGTGGTGGCTCAAGCCTGTAATCCCAGCACTCTGGGAGGCTGAGGTGGGTGGATCACCTGAGGTCAGGAGTTCAAGACCAGCCTGGACAACAAAAACCCCATCTCTCCAAAAATACAAAAAGTAGCCTGGTGTGGTGGTACACACCTGTAAGCCCAGCTACATGGGAGGCTGAGGCTGGAGAATTGCTCCAACCTAGGAGGCAGAGGTTGCAGTGAGCCAAGATTACACCACTGCGCTCCAGCCTGGGCGACAGAACAAGACTCCATCTCAGAAAAAAAAAAAAAAAAAAAAAGAAAGAAAATGGATTATAACACTATGAACAACTATACTGAAATAGAAGTAGATAACCAAGATGAATGGACAAATTCTTAGAACACTCATGTTACAAAAAGCAAAAGCAACTCAAGAAGAAATAAGAAAATATGAACAGATTTATAAAAATTAAAGATACTGACCCAGTGATCATTAACCTCCCAATAAAGGAACTAGTCTTCACCAGTTACCGGTTATTAACAACAATCTTTCTCCAGCTCTTCTAAAAATAGAAAAGGAGGGGTACTTCCTAACTCATATTATGAGGCCAGCATTACTCTGATCCCAAAAGTCAGACGAAGGACACACACACACACACACACACACACACACACACACAAAATTACTAACCAATACTTCTTATGAATATAGATGCAAAACTCTTTAACAAAATACTGTCAAACTGAATCCACCAGCATATTAAAAGAATGATATATCATGACCAAGTGGGATGTATTCTAAGGCTGGATAGAATAAAAGGAAAAAACCCATAATTATCTAAATTCATCCAGAAATGTATGTATATCATACATCCACAATATATCCAATATCATAGTAAACACTCAACATACTTGCAATTGAAGGGCACTTCCTCAACCTGATAAATGACATTTATGAAAACGCACAGCTAATATCGTAATTGATGATGAAAGGCTGAAAGATTTCCTTCTAACATGAAGAACAAGATAAAATGCCTGCTTTTGTCACTTCTATTTCAACAATGCACTGCAATTAGGGAAGAAAAAAACGATACCAACTTGAAAGAAATGAGTAGAATTATGTCTATTTCCAAATGGTGCTATGATTTGAATGTTGGTGTCTCCCTACTCCAAATTCCAAACTAAGATAGTATTTAGAGGTGGGGACTTTAGGAAGTCATCAGGTCATGAGGGCAGAGTCCTCATAAATGAGTTTAGTGTCCTTATAGAAGAGGCTTGAGAGAACCCGTTTGCTGCTTTTGCCATTTGAAGACAAAGCCAGAAGGCACTATATTTGAAGCAGACAGTGACTCCTTACCCGACACTGAATCTGCTGGTCCCTTGATCTTGAACTTCCCAAATTCCAGAACAATGAGCAACAATTTTTTGTTGCTTATTAATTAAGAAATCTAAGGTATTTTGTTATAGCAGCAGAAACAAACTGAGACAGATGGAATGATTTTATACAATGCAGTATATAGAAAATTCTAAAGAATACACACACACACACACACACACACATGCATACACCTATTACATGGTCTATGGCCAATAAATGAATTCAGCAAAGTTGCAGAATAAAAAATCAGTGCATAAAAATCAGTTGCATTTCTATACTCCAACAATGCACAATCTGAAAAGGAAATTAAGAAAATATTTCCATTTATAATAATATCAAAAAGAATAAAATACTTAGAAATAAATTCAATTAAGAAGGAGACTTGTACACTAAAAACTATAAAACATTTCTAAAAGAAATCAAAGAATACAGAGTAAACCCAGGGACATCTGTGGTCATGAATTGGAAGACTTAATATTAAGATGGCAACACTCCTCCAAACAATCTACACACTTAATGCGATACTAATGGAGGCAGGGTTGTATTGGCTTAAGGAGAGACATATAGACAAATGGCACAGAACTGAGTGTCCAGAAATAATGCCATGTGCCCACAGTCAGTTGATTTTAAACAAAGGTGTCAAAACCACTTGTGGTGAAAGAATAGTCTTAAGTTCTAACCCTTTAATTATGCCTTGGTTTTTCCCAATCCTGAAGCTAATCTAGGGGGTCCTAATCAAAAGAGACATCTCATTATTGTACAAAAGACACTCTTTTTCACTCTGGAGATTCCAAAAGTTTCAGGAATTGTGTGCCAGAAACCAAAGACAAAACCCAAATATCTCTAAAAAATAATAACACAGATAGTATATCTGGAAAACCCTAAAAAGTAAATAACAAAACTAACTCAGACAATAAGATAAACCAGTGTTATTGGCATATATGATGAATAGGTAGAAATCTGCAATATAAGTTTTTAAATTGACAAAATTGTATACATTTATGGTAAGCAACAAAATGCAAGTTTCGCACACACAAACAATGGCCATTTAGAAGATAAAATGGCAGAGAAAATTTGACAGTAACAAAAGAAGACTAAATATTTGGGAATAAATTTATCAACAAGCAAAATCTATATGATAATTTTTTTTTTTTTTTTTTGGAGACAAAGTCTCACTCTGTCAAGCTGGCTGGAGTGCAATGGCATGATCTTGGCTCACTGCAACTTCCGCCTCACAGGTTCAAGTAATTCTCTTGCCTCAGCCTCCTGAGTAGCTGGGATTACAGGCCCCTGCCACCACACCCAGATAATTTTGTATTTTTAGTAGAGACAGGGTTTCACAGTGTTGGCCAGGCTGGTCTCCTGTCAGGTGATCCACTCGCCTTGGCCTCCCAAAGTGCTGGGATTATAGGAGTAATCCCGGCCATGCCCAGCCAGGAAAAAAATTTAAAACATTCCTGAAGACACAAAAGTAGTCTTGAACAAATGGAAAGACATCCCTTGCTTTAGCCAGGATAGCAACATTATAAGGATGCCAGTTAATTTATAAATTTCACATAATCCCAATAAAAATATGAATAACCCTTTTAATGAGGTCAGAAATGTCAATACTAAAATCCCTACAGAAAAGAAAATATGCAAGAATAGAATGAAAACAGTTTAAACAGAAAATCTACAAAGGAGACTAGGCCTACTAAAAATGAAAACTTACTAAAAAGCCTTTATAATAAAACAGTGCGGTTCTGGCACATGAATGACAAACAGATCAGTGGAAAAGAAAAAATAGTACAACTACAGACATAGGTAAATACGTGTATAATAAGGGTGGCATCTCATGTCAGTGGGGAAAATAAAGTTTTTACATGGGACAAGTATACAGCCATTTGGATAGAGAAAAAGAGAAACTTAGATCGATACCTCACACCATACACAGCAATACTCAGCATGGACCCTGAGAAGGCACGTCATCAGTTATGTGGTGGCACGCTACAGTTCCAAGCTCCCCATCTCTAAGTCATGTGGGAACCACAACACCCTTGCTAGGTCTTCTTCCAGTTCTGAGAAAAAGGAGTCAAAATTCATCAAACCTGACACTTGGGTCTCTGCCATCCCAGTCCAAATGCCCTGGTGAGAGTCTAATCTATACATGATGACGACCGTGAGTAAGACACCAGGTGCCATCTGGAGTGTGAGCTACCTACAGCCCTTCAGAATTCAGATCCACTTTTCAGATAAAACAGTGGTTCTCAGAGCATGTTCCCAAAGGTGCTGGGGAATCCCAAGACCTGTTCAGGAGTCTGCTTAGTCAGAACTATTTTCATTATAATTTAAAACCCGTATTTATTTTTTCTCTTATTTTCTCCTTATATTCAGCAGTGTTTATTGTACTATATGACATATGATTCTATTTCAGATTAAATGCAGAAGATGTGAGCATTCAACTGTCTCTATTAAGCTGGATAGTGAAAGAATTTGCAAAAATGTAGAATTATGCCAGTCCTCACACGTTTTCTGTTTTGTAAATATACAGTTCTGTTTCATATAAATGTTATTTATACTAATGTAATGGGTGTTTGCAGAAAAGTGATTTATTTAGAGAGAGAGAGAAACAGGAAAAGAGAGAAAGCTTCCACCAAAGAGTGTGTGGAAGCAGAACCCCAAAGGGGAAATCCAGAGAGCTCCCACTATGTGGGAGGGGACTCCAGAGAGCTCCCACTATGTGGGAGGGGACTCCAGAGAGCTCCCACTATGTGGGAGGGGACTCCAGAGAGCTCCCACTATGTGGGAGGGGACTCCGGTGTGGCTGAAGGAGCAGGGGAATTTATCCTGGGAGAAACTCCCACTTCCCCAAGTTCCTCTGGTTAATGAAAGGAATTCCTTTAAACTTCAGCTGGGGTGATTGACTCTCAGTTTCTTCCCGCCCCACAAAATTCAAACAAAAACCATTAAATTTCCAGGATGAAGGTGGATGGGAGGCGGAGAAAACATGGCGCTGGGAAGTTCTTGCCCTAGAAACTACGCCCCCTTGTGGACCCGGAAAGAGAACACATTCCCTCAACAGGATGAAACAGGAGGTTGGCAGGGCTGGTATCACAAGATACAGGTTACAAAGACCACTCCTACCAGTGTCATGACAGTTTATAAATACCATGGCAAAGTCTAGAAGTTACCCTATATGTTCCAAAAGGAAAAATTCCTGGAAAACTCATGAATAATCCACCCTTACTTAGCACATGATCAAAAAATAACCATAAAAATAGCCAACTTGTTGCCCTGCCTATGGAGTCGCCATTCTTTGATTGCATTATTTATTTTTGAGACAGTCTTGCTCTGTCACCCAGGCTGGAGTGCAGTGGTGCAATCTCAGCTCACTGCAACCTCCGCCTCCCAGGATCAAGCGATTCTCCTGCCTCGGCCTCCTGAGTAGCTGGTATTACAAGTGCATGCCACCACAGCTGGCTAATTTTTTGTATTTTTAGTAGAGACGGGGTTTCATCATGTTAGCCAGGCTGGTCTCCAACTCCTGACCTCGTGATCCGCCTGCCTCAACCTCCCAAAGTGCTGGGATTACAGGCTGAGCCGCCGCGTCCGGCTTATTCCTTTACTTTCTTAATAAACTCTGTTGACTCACAGTGGCCCCGAATTCTTTCTTGCACGAGACCCAAGAACATTCCCTTGAGGCCTGGATTGGGACCATTTTCTGGTAACAAAACTAAAACTAAGTTGTTAATCTACCTTCTGAGAAAATCAAGAGAGAGACAGAGAATAGCCAATTTCCCAACCAGGCCAGTTCTAGTCTTCAGTCTGAGGCAGGAAAATAGGGTTTGGAGGCAGGGAAATAAGGCCTTTCACACTTTATCTCCGACAGGAAATAGCCTTTCCACAGGGAATAGGCCAAGTACACCAAGTAGAGGATATTTAAACTCCCAAAAACTCTGTAACGGGGTCTTTGAGCTCCTATGCTCAGGCCCGCTCCCACACTGTGGAGTGTACTTTCATTTTCTATAAAAGCCTTCGTTCCTTCCTTGCATTGTTTGTGCATTTTGTCCAATTCTTTGTTCAAGATGCCAAGAACCTGGACACCCTCCACCGTTAACAAGTCCACATGATAATAAAGGTCCATCTGCTTTAATTCTTACACACAAAGATAGGTAGGCTGAAGTAACCTGAGACTGACAATCAGTTATTCTCTATTATTCATCTCCTTGTCCCCACCTTACAACTAGAGTAATTTTGAAAACACGAATCTGCTTTTTTTTTTTTTTTTTGAGACGGAGTTTCGCTCTTGTTACCCAGGCTGGAGTGCAATGGCGCGATCTCGGCTCACCGCAACCTCCGCCTCCTGGGTTCAGGCAATTCTCCTGCCTCAGCCTCCTGAGTAGCTGGGATTACAGGCACGCACCACCATGCCCAGCTAATGTTTTGTATTTTTAGTAGAGACGGGGTTTCACCGTGTTGACCAGGATGGTCTCGATCTCTTGACCTCGTGATCCACCCGCCTCGGCCTCCCAAAGTGCTGGGATTACAGGCTTGAGCCACCGCACCCGGCCCCAATCTGCTTTTTGATCTTCATTTTTGCCTTCTTCAGCCTTTTCTGTCTGTTAAGCCAAGCCCCTCTGCTCGGCTTATTGGAACACTTATTCTGTTCTAGGTAATGAAGCACTGCTGCAGCCTAGAACCAAAAATAAAGCCAACAGAGATCTTTACATTAAATTGGTTATAATTTTGTCTTTTGACGCAGGAAGTCTTTGGTATTGGTTTGATTCCCCGGCTCACATGCAGTCTTTTGGAAAAGAAAGAGAACGTAATCTCTGGAGCATGGGGGCTCACAGGCCACAGCTGTGAACCCCTCCCCTCCCCTCCCCTCCCTTTTCTTGAGATCGAGTTTGCTTTTGTTGCTCAGTCTGGAGTACAATGGCACGATCTCAGCTCACCGCAACCTCCGCCTCGCCTCCTGCGTTCAACCAATTCTCCTGCCTCAGTCTACCTAGTAGCTGGGATAACAGGCATGCGCCACCACGCCCGGCTACTTTTTGTATTTTTAGTAAAGACGGGTTTTCACCACGTTGGTTAGACTGGTCTCCAACTCCTGACCTCAGGTGATCCACCTGCCTCGGCCTTCCAAAGTGCTGGGCTGCTGGGCGTGAACCACTGCGCCCGGCCCAACCCCACGTTTTCTCAGGAAGGGAGTTCCCTTTAGAAAGCAAGTTACAGCCTTGTTGGGCTGCCCCGGGCCGCTAGGTCGTCTTCTTTCCCGGGCTCGGTGCTCTCATCAGAGTGAGCTTTTCCAGAAGCAGGGAGAGGACCAGGGAAGACACCTGAGCCGGAGAGTGGGCACCGGCCGGCGGCAGGCAGGACTGGCCGCTGGGGGCAGAGTGCAGCGCCGGTGAGGGGCAGTTCTGCCACTCAGCTGCGACTCTAAATGAATGAGTCACTTCTCCTCCCCGGGCGAGCTCCTGGCTGGGGAACTCGCTGATCAGGAAGGTCCCAGAGAAACTCCCCAACGGGGAAGCTGAGGCCGTTCAGAGAGATCAGGGTACACACAGTGCCAGTGCCAGCCCCACATCCCCGACCACCGGCCCAGGGCTGGTTCCACGCCATCGTTTCTCTCCGTTGGCCCCAGCCGCGGGACCACCTCCAGACACACCGACCCGGGCTCCTGCCTGGCGGCGTGACCTTGGGTTAGTCCCAGAGCCTCCTCTAGCCGGGCTTCCTCCGCCCCATGCTAGGCCGCGTGCGTAAGATTTCCTCTGTAGTAGGGGCGGTTTAATGAGTAACAGAACTGGCTGTCGGTTCTTGACAATTGCCCAGCTGCTCCACGGAGGGGAGAAGCAATAGCGGGCGGAGGCTCCCGGCACCTTCCCGGCCCGGGACGGGAGGGGGACGGGGAAGGCGGGGCCTGTCCGCGGGCTGGCCCTGGGTGCGGTCAGCTGAGTCAGTGCGCCCAGGGCAGGCGGGGCCGGAGCCAAGCGGCGACCCCCGGGCGGGGCGCTCGCAGACTCCATTTGAGATTCACCTGGCGAGTGGTTCCCTCATTCGAGTGGTCCCGGGCACAGACCCTCGCCCCGCCATCCGCGAGCCTCGCGGGAGCTGCCCCTTCCTCGAGCCCTGGAGCAGAGCGTTTGTCGCCGGTGTCGCCGTGCGAGGATGGCGCAGCGGGTGTAGGGTCCCTGCGCAGGCCGAGCGGTGAGTCGCCCGCGGCCCGGCTTCTGCCGTTCTCTCTTCCCGGGAGGCTGGCCAGTCCCCTGCCTCGGCGACGTGCCCGTTTACCTGTAGGGGCGGTGACGGAGGCTCAGGTGCACCCGGCTGCCAGCTGCAGAGAAGGTGCCGAGAGCGGGCCCGGAGCAGCTGCGCGGGGAGGAGGGCGCGCGGCCGGGAGGTTCCGGGAAACGGTGTGTGAGGGGCCAGGTGGGCGTCGGGGGAAGCGCGCGGGCTTCATTGGGTCCACCCAGCGCCCACCTCTCCCACGTCCCGGCGACCGAGAGCGCGGGGCCCCCGGCGGGGAGCCCACCCGGCCGAGGCGCTGCGAGGGAGGCAGAGCCGGCAGGGTCAGGTCCCGCAAGGCGCAGGCGGGCGCTTCTCGCAGCCCAAACCCGGGCGGGGAGTGCGGGAACCCCGAGAACTGTGCTGGGAGCCCCGGGCGGAGAGGAAGGAGTTGGTGACTAAAGTGACGAAGTGATGTTTTGTCCCCACCGCCTTTTCAAGGGAGAGGGGATAAAATTTCATTTGGAGGCTGATTGTTACGGGAGCCCTCCGAGTTCAGATGGAGTCAAGTGTCCATGTAGTCAACATTTAATCAAATGTTACTGCATAAAAATAATTGGCATCGAGTTATCTGGCAGCTCCGCAGAGTTTACAGTCATACGCCTTATGTGACATAATTTGCATGGGGAAGGGGGTCCCTTTACGATTCGTTTATATGGCAACCTGTCCTTGGACCTGGCAGGGCCCAGAGAAGCGAGGAACTCCGTAGCCCGCCGGCGGTCAGCGCGTCTCATCTCCGGTCCCAATTCAGGGCTTGGCGAGGTGACTCGGGGTCGTGGGTGACCTGCAGGCTTCCTGCCCCGGCCTGGAACGCCTGGAACGCCTCCCGCTGCAGACGTCTGTCCGCTTCCAGCCGCTCTCCTCTGACGGTCAGTTTCAGAGAAATACAGTCTAAAATCTGGAGTAGAAAGGGGCGGTTTCCCGTGAAGGCCGTGGAGGCAGTTTCCAGGCACTTGGGTGACCTCTCTCTGCCCTTCCGTCTCTGGTTCTTCATCTCCGTTTCCTTTCCCCACTGTCCCCGCCGGGCCTTTCCTAGGCTCATTTTCCACCTAACTGGGGTCTTCCGGGTTAAAAAGACCTCTGGTTCCATTCATTGGCTGTAACCTTGGGTCTTTAAAAAACGTTGTGACTTCCTTGAATAGAAGGAATGTCTTAATTTGGGTTTCTAAAGCCTGGCTGAGCCTCTCCCAGTGCAGGCCATTGTCTCTCCCGCCTTTCGATTTGTTTGCCTATCTGCATTTTGGCCCAAGCTGTCCCCACTTCTCAGCCACTTTTACATTCTTTCTTTCTTCAGAGGCCACTCAGACCTTCTGGTCCTCTGCGTAAAACTCATCACTGCAGATCATTTTAATCCAGCACAGGTTTATTGAGCACAGATTATATTCTTGGTTCCAATACTTTCAGCGTTGGTGGGCGTTCATGTGTGATATTGTGCTGGCCTAGAGCCAGAACCTGAGCAACACCATTTTTATAAAATGCAAAACTGTTTTTTAAATAAGTTGCAATGGCTGCCCCATTCTTCTCACAATAACTACTGGCCTTGCCCTCTGTAAATAGAACTGCTAGTTTGTTCTATAAACTATGTGAAGCTGCTTACCTTTTCTTATCAGTAACTGCTAAAATCTGTGACTTCTATCACCACCCAGACAATGTGTAAACAAATGTATATCTTGACTTCTGTAAACCACTGAAGTAACAAACGGAATGACAAAAGTCCCTTGGACCTTTTGTCCGGAGACCCCCACCCTTGTCTCCACCCAGGAGGTGAATCACAGAATCCCCTAGCCCTTGGAATGTCAGAAACCTTTTCATTCCCATCCCCGCTCCTCACCCCCACTCCCAAGGTGGTTTTTCGGGTATAAAAAGTCTTGGCACCCTCCTTTTGACGCCACAGGTTGGAGAGACGTGGGTCCTCTGTGGTCGCCGGCACAATAAATGACCCTGCAATCTGGCATACTTTTGTCTTGGTGCTAACTTTCTATGCTCGATCCAATACAACACATGTTTCATTTAAGAAGGATAAATTAGTGTTTCTTTACATGGGTTTTTTTTTTGTCGAAGCGGACTTTTCTTATCTTTATTGATCATAAAATTAATGCAAACTTATTGTAAAAAAGAAAATCAAACATATAACAGAAAATGAAACTTCTAGGTTTTCCTCCTCCCTAAAGATAAACACCAAACATTCTTCCTCCTCCTCTCTCACACACATTTGTTTCTGAAATACATTGATTCAAAAAAGTATTTTAAATGTTTGCACACTAAGCTATTTATGCACGTAACTTACCAATCTGATTTGAGTTTAATGGGTTAAAACTAAAAAAATCTTCAGTTTTTTTTTTTGTAAGATGGATCTGGCTGGTAATAGGTAGGGGAGCCAGAAAGCCAGGTTTAAGGATTTCCTTGGGAGGTAGAATTTCCAACCCAGGCAAAACCAGTAAAACTCTCCTGTTTTGTGGGGAGCGGAGTGAAGAGCATGGCTTTCTAGAGAGGTGGGAGAAGGCTTGTTGAGAAACTGAATTTCATTTCCTTATAGAAGTTGGAGAACATTGCTGTACAATGTTAGGAGAAATGTTTTCTAAAATAAGCCCAGTCTGACATCTTCTTCCTCAACACCAGGGTCAAAATTCACCAGCCCAGGGGTTGTGCGAGGCTTTGGAAAAGGGATCAGCTCTTATTTCTAAGGACAAAGGGCACTGATGCTATCCAGACCTCCATTCAAATGTCCCAGTGCTGCAGTCTGATTAGAGTCTACTTGTAAAATTAGTGCTCTGTGGTGAGGACTTTCTCCTGCACATTCTCTCCCCTTGGTGTCAATCTGTGCTTTTAGTCCAGGGCTTAATTGTTGATTCCTGTGTTTGCCCTTGACCCGTCGTTCCCACCTGCCCTGTTTCCCACTGCCATCCTTCCCTTCTGTTTCAAATTGCTGAGTGATGACTCCCCAGACCTCATTTTCCCACAAGGTGATGAACACAGGTAACTTGTGCAGGAACCATGGTGCCTCCAGTGAAATGTGTAACCTCAGCCCTCTGCCTGCTAGACGACACGTTGTCCTTCCCTATTATCCCAGCTAGAAACGACAGCTTTGTTCTCATGCCACGTTCCAGTCATCTGGAGACAGGATAGTTTGTGACAATATCTGAGTGTGGTAGTGTGCAGTGAATCCTCCTAGAAGAGATTAGAGTTGCTCCTGTGACAATACAGTTTAGGTTTTAAGAGGTTCTGCTTTTAGGCAGATATGGGATTTCAAATGCCTTCAGCTGAAAATAATTGTTATGGCATAGTAGCTTATTCTGGACTTCTTGGTGTAGAGCTAACATGCAAATCTATGTCATTCTCTGCTTAAAATGTCATTTTAGAAAACAAAACAAAAACCCAAAATGAAAATCAAATATATAACAGAAAATGAAACTTCTAGGTTTTCCTCCTCCCGAAAGATAAACCCCAAACGTTATTCTTCCTCCTCCTCCTCCTCTTCTCTGTCTCACACACACATTTGGTTTTGAAATATATTCATTCAAAAACGTATTTTAAATGTTTACATACTAAGTTATTTATGTAAGTAACTTACCAATCTGATTTTAGTTTAATGGATAAGCTAAAAAAAAACATAAGAATATCTTCAGTTTTTTTTATTTTTTGTAAGTTAGATCACTTTTTCAGTGATCACCTGGGGCTCCCCTACTTGTTGCTAGATAGGACCCTGGCAATAGGAGACACCCCAGCCCCCTCAGGCTGATGCTCAAAATTTTTACTGGGACGTGTAACCACCTGGGGCCCTTCCATTTTTATTTGCCCAGGCTGAGCTGTTGATCTCTCCATATTTGAGTGCTTCTTTCCCTCTTGGCTGTCGGATGGGTTTCCTGTCTTCTTGCCTTTGTTTTTACTGTTATTCCTGTCTAAAGGGTCCTTTCCTCACCAAAAGTTCTCTAGGCTGATTCCTAATTATCACTCATTAAGAACCCCTAGGGGCATGCGGGGCTGGCTGGCTTTCTTTTCTTCTCTTTCTCCCCCTCCCCGCCCCGAGAGACAGAGTCTGACTCCATCACCCAGGCTGGAGGGCAGTGGCGCAATCTCGGCTCAGTGCAACCTCCACCTGTCAGGCTCAAATGATCCCCTTCTACCTCAGCCCCCAAAGTAGTTGGGACAACACAGGCACGCCAGCCCACCCAGCTAATTTTTGTGGAGACAGGGTTTCACTATGTTGCCCAGGCTGGTTTCGACCTCCTGGGCTCAAGCGATCTACCTGCCTTACTTTGGCCTCTCAAAGTGCTGGAATTATGGACATGAGCCACCACATCCAACCTGTATTCATTCTTTTCTGCCCTGTCCTTCCTAGCTGAAGTAAATAAATCTTCCAGGCCCTGGTTGCACCTTTACTTGGCCACCTTGAGTTGGAGTTAACTCTTGGCTTGCTGATCGCCAGCTTCTCAGTGTCCTGGGTCTTTCCCGTCCTACTACAGATCATACATGTCATTAGAGATGTTCTTATGCCAGCCTGATTCTAAGTCTGCAGTCACTTAATGAGGGGCCAGAGAACAGCCTGTTGGTCTCATTTATTTTGCAGAGGATTTCAGATTCTTTAAATCATTACCATATGTAATGAATACCATTTCTAATTATGTTACTGAAAGCACCCAGGCAAGCACCAGTATTCACCCTGTTATTGAAGTTATAGCCAATGTTTTTGGTGGGGTAAGGTGGGAGAGGGCTGAACCAAATTGCAAGTTTCCTGAGTAGACAGTGGCTGGAAGGGGGGCTCATTCAGTGCTGGGTTTGGCAAGCTGGCTTTTTTCAGCCAAGCAGGAAACAGGAAGTGGAAGGCTGCACTGGGGTTAGATCTGGGATAATGAAGAGGCTGGAAGTCCATAAATCAGATATGTCTCATTAGGACATAAACTATACATATTGTCTGTTGGAGGAAAAACGTCCAGGATGCACAATAATTGTAATTCAGTAAAAACAATTTAAAAGCAATTGTCAGAAATATTTCCTCAAAGTCTATGAATAACTTATAGATTAAAACAAGATGCCAGTTAAACTGAACAAAAGGTAGTGCTTGGAAATCCTCATGGCCGCGTCCTCAGCTTTCAGAGCCAGGCCGCTTTCCAGCCTGGGTGCCTGGGTGGGAGACACTCCTGAAGGTATTTCTTCCAGTGGCTAGAAAGGGGTACTGAGAAGCCCTTTCATCTGGGCCTTAAGTTGTGATCTGGAATTGAGTATATTGCAGTTGACACTGGACCCATGAATCTCTTCTCTCACCCCCTTTTCTAGCCTAAATTCTAGCGGGCCGAACTTCTACCAACCTTTGAAGGTTGGGGAAAACACATGCAGCCTGGTGGCCTGTGGGAACAAAAGTCTATGTGGGTGACCACAAGGGTGTGCCAGCTTCTGGTTCTCATGCTGTGGGGCTCCAACCAGGGTAAGGGGAGACTGTGTTTTCTTCTCTCATCAACTCCTGTCTTTGACCTTTCAATGGGTGGATGGGGTGACCATATAATTTATCCTCCACATCCAGATCCTTTGGCTAGTGAAACACGCGTCTGGTAATTATGTCGGGACTTCCCAGGTAAACCCTGACATGCCAGGCAGACCTGCCCTGGGTTGCCATACCCTAGATAAACCTGCATGAGACCTAAGGTATTTAGTAGAGAACTTTTTAACTGGAGCATTGCAGACATCCGCAACTTTCTCTGCCTATGTGGTTGGTTAAATCGAGCCTCCCTGAGTTCAGGGCTGAAACGTGGAGAGAAGTTAGTTCTTGGGACACTCACACCTAGGATGGGGCATGCTGCAGGTACTAAGATTGCAAGGGGAAAGAGGGAGTGAGGCTGGCCCTGGAGCCCACTAGGAAGGAGCCAGCAGAAGGCAATGACTAGACAAGAGAACTGAACTGATTTCTCTGCTGATGTAGCCTTGGTTTCTCTAGTTCACAGTAAAGAAAAGCAACCAAGCCTAGAGAGAAACACCCTTACTCTGCAAGGCCAGACAGGAAGTTCTGGCTTTGGCTTTGTTTCCTTTTCTGTAAACAGGGGTTGGATTCTCTGGAGAGCTTTCCAGTGGCCACTCAGCAGTCTCTGATTCAGTGGGATGCTCTCAGCTGCTGTCCCAAGGGAGCTCACCTCTAACTTTTTCCCTGCCCAGTTTACCAGGGGGCTGCCTCCTCCCGTTAGCTCCCTACCCCTAAAGACAAGCAGCCCGGAGGGGACAGAGTTTTGGAGGAGGTTGTAAGAGGGCACGTTCTTCAGAGGAGCTGCTCTTATGGCGAATGTGTCTGCCCAGCAGAAACTGGCTCTGGGGACCCAGACTCTCTGCCTGACCCTAAATCTTACTTCTTCACTCAGTGGAGAAGTAGGAGCTCCATAAAGAGGCTGTGGACTGGTGCCCCCTCCCCTGACTGCATGACCGTGGCATGGTTGGGAGAGGTGGAACCCCGGAGACAGCAGCCAGGGCCATCCAGCTGCAGGGGGCTGTTGATAGTGCCATTGACGGTTATGTTTCCTGGAAGCCGGACTACTGTGGAGCTGGGCTATGGGTAGGTCTGCTTACTGCATCCTGAAGAATGTCTGAAATCATGTCTACACGCCAATGCCCCAGGATCCTCCTGTAGGGCGTTTTGATGAGAAGCAATGCCCCGATTCCTGTCTCCTCACTCCACACACGTAGGGAGAGCTGGCGCTGCCTGTTCATAAAGCTTCATCCCTACACTGTCCTTCATTTGGCCCCTGGTGAACCGGGGGCCAAGGCCTGATGCCTCTTTTAAACTCATTCCCTTCCCACTGGTGTTGTGACTCCGAGTAGCCTGTAATTTCAGCTACTCGGAGGATGAGGTGGGGTGATCACTTGAGCCCAGTATTTTGAGGCTTCAGTGAGCCGTGATTGCACCATTGCACTCCAGCCTGGGCAGCAGAGTGAGACTCTCTCTTTCTCTCTCTCTCCCTCCCTCCCTTCCTCCCTTCCTCCCTCCCTTTTTCCTTCCCTCCCTCCCTCCCTCCCTTCCTTCCTTCCTTCCTTCCTTCCTTCCTTCCTTCCTCTCTTTCTCTTTCTCTTTTTCTCTTTTGATGCTGTCTTGCTCTTTCACCCAGGCTAGAGTGCAGTGGCATGATCTCAACTCACTGCAACTTTCATCTCCTGGGTTCAAGAGGTTCTCCTGCCTCAGCCCCCTGAGTAGCTCGGATTACAATCATGTGCCACCATGCCCAGCTACTTTTTCCATTTTTAGTAGAGATGGGGTTTCACCATGTTGGCCAGGCTGGTCTTGAACGCCTGACCTCAAGTGATCTGCCCACCTCGGCCTCCCAAAGTGCTGGGATTAGGGGTGTGGGCCACCGTGCATGGCCCCCTGTTTCTAAAAAATGAAAAAAAGTGTTGAATAAAAAAAATAAAAACAACACCACCACACCTTATTCCCTTCTTAGCTGGACCGTAATGGGCTGGGGTTTCTAAAGATGTGTTGTATAAACAGTAAGGGGGAATGAAAGCCCGGTGGAGAGATTAAAGGCAGCAATTGGAGGGAACATGTTTGCTCCACACCCCACAACTGTAATTTTCCCTGGCATTCAAAATTTACAGGAAACGGTCACTATATTATAACAATAATAAATCCCATTCTCCAAAAAGGGACCTTTTGGGTTTTATCTTGATGTTAAGAGACTGGTAAGTTCCGAGGGTGAGAACCACGTGGTAAAACAACCAGACTGACTTCAGGAAAGCGGCCACACTTCACAGACTCCTACCGATGTCTTTACGAGCCTTGGACCATCCCGTAGACCCAGCGCTTCACTCTCCTCCTCTCAGCATGCATCCTGCCTGCTCTGCAAGGCTTTCCAGGGAGCTGGGGGCCTGGCCGTTCCAGGGCATACGGATATTGCTTTATTAACTGAGTTCAAAACGGGAGTCTCACCCTCCTTCAAAGAGCTCTGACAAAACCCTGCCCTTCTCCACACTGGGAAGCGGTCTCGGGGGTTTCTGACGACTGAGCCCTACCAGAAGAACCGCAAGTATGCCGGCCACCTTTTCCTTCACGGGGCTTTGCAGTGGAAGTGGGGCCATGGGCTGACTCAGGTCAGCCTCAGTCCCTCTCCCTCCAGTAATGGTTCCCTGTCCCCACTGCTCCCTCTGGAGCCTTCACCCCACCTTTGACCCAATTCCTCCCGTTCCCCCAGCAGTCCTTGAAAGCTGGAGAAGAGCATCTGACATTCTAGAAGGGTGAGGCAGAGAGGTATGGTGTGTTGGGTCGGTGAGTCTTGATTTGCTGGGCTGGGCAACTGGGAATAAGGCACAGGTTTGTTTGTTTGTTTTGCTTTGACATGGAGTCTTGCTCTGTCACCCAGGCTGGAGTGCCATGGTGTGATCTTGGCTCACTGAAACCTCTGCCTCCCTTGTGCCTCAGCCTCCAGAGAGTAGCTGGGATTACAGGCACCTGCCACCACACCCGGCCAATTTTTGTATTTTTAGTAGAGACAGGGTTTCACTATATTGGCCAGGCTGGTCTTGAACTCACGACCTCGGGGGATCCACCCACCTTGGCCTCCCAAAGTGCTGGGATGACAGGCATGAAGGGAACATATTCTCTGAAGGTGTGAGGTTCCTGTCTATTTAGGCTTTTGGCACATTTTCGCCACCTCCTCTCTGAAATTAGCAACGCTGTAAACACACACACAAACTCCTTTCTCTCTCTCTCTCTCATTTCTCACATACTTTTATCAGGCGTTTAAGGAATTCCACTTCATTGCACTGACTTTCTACATGTTAGCGGGGCTCTGCACGACCTTGGTTTCTATTGGGTGAATTCATTCCATTCTGTGTGATTTTTTTTTCCTTAGGGTCCTGCCTCAGTTGAGGGAATGGCGACCACAGAAGCCAAAGCAGAGAAACCTGAAAGTCACAAGTAAGGCACCATTTCCTTCCAGGTTGGGTTGGGTAGGATTGGGTTTATAGAGCATACGTTGTCCCACACGCGTGTCTAAGAACTTGACATATATGAACACATTTGATGCTTGCAAAAGAGACTGAGGCCTGGAGGGATCAATGACTCAGTAGGTTCAGAATTCAGACAGCTGAAGACCTCCGGAGTTGGGTGCTGGGACCTCAGCTCTTGATTCTTAGGACATGTCATTTTAGAAAACCAGGTGAGTCCCTGCTCAAATCTTTGTCTAGCAGATTTTTCCTCTATGTGCCACTTTTCTTTTTCTTTTCTTTTTGAGACAGAGTCTTACTCTGTCGCCAGGCTGGATTGCAGTGTTGCGATCTTGGCTCACTGCAACCTCCGCCTCCTGGGTTCCAGTGATTCTCCTGCTTCAGCCTCCCAAGTAGCTGGGACCACAGGTGTGTGCCATCATGCCTGGCTAATTTTTGTATTTTTAGTAAAGATGGGGTTTCACCATGTTGGCCATGATGGTCTCTATCTCTTGACCTGGTGATCCGCCCACCTTGGCCTCCCGAAGTGTTGGGATTACAGGCATGAGCCACCGTACCTGGCCAGTTTTCTTAAACAAAATCCCCTGCCTATCACTCAGCTCTGCCTTGGTTCTGAATCTTAAATGCCATCATATTCCTTTGCAGTTTGTCATACTTCTGGTGTGCTTGGCATGACACCTGTTGTGTTTAGGCATTGCTAGAAATGCAAGAATTTCTTGTCTTCATCCCGACTCCTATGTGGACTTTAAATCCGTGGATCATTCTTGTTCTGTCACTCCCCAGTTGTCTCCCACGTCTGCTGCGGTTACCTGGGCAGTCCTCCCATCTCACTTCCATGGCCTCTCCCCAGTCCTGCTGGCCTCTGACCTTGGCACCACCCAGGGTTATGGTGACCTCTGGCCACCCTTGCTCTGGATTTCTGGTCCTTTCTTCCTCTATAACTTCCCTGAGACCTCTCCGAAGTCTCACATGTGACAGCTGCATACCCAGGTCATAATTCCATGTGGACAATGCTCCCCCATCCTCCTCCATTCCCTAGAAGTCCTGGTGTCCATTTTGGAGTTTCTGGTGCCTGGGGACATTCCCTGTAGTTTTTTTTTTTTTTTTTTTTGAGACGGAGTTTTACTCTTGTCGTCCAGGCTGGAGTGCAGTCAGTGGCGCAAACCCAGCAACCTCCGCTTCCTGGGTTCAAGCGATTCTGGTGCCTCAGCCTCCCAAGTAGCTGGGATTACAGGTGCAAGCCAGCACGCTTGGCTAATTTTAGAGTTTTAGTAAACGTAGGGTTTCACCATGTTGGCCAGGCTGATCTTGAACTCCTGACCTCAAGGGATCTGCCCACCTCAGCCTCCCAAAGTGCTGGGATTACAGGTGTGAGCCACCATGCCCAGCCTTAGTGATTATTTTTTAATTGAGCTAATAGTAATTCCTGGTACTTTCAGTCATTGGCAGCCAAAAATGCTGTCTGGAGCACCCCTCCTTCCTCCTCCTGCCATGACTTGAGTTTGAGGCCCAACAGGAGGCTGGTGGGGGTAGAGGAAGTGGTGGAAATGAAGGCTGGAGAAAACAGGGCTGGCATACCAAGTGCCGAGCAACTCGCTAAGGGCTTCCTCCCCTTCCCTCTCTTCAGTAATTATTTTATGCTCCCTTGTTTTATTATCAGCTATTTGCTAATCATGTTCCACTTGCTGAGAGGGAGTCAAGTATAGAGTTCATAAGAGGGGTGCAGCCTCTTATGAAGGATGTGACCTGACCTTTGAATGGGGTTACTGATGGTACCTAGTTTATACTGAGAGTATTAAATGAATCCATATGTACTAGCTAGAAATAATTTCATTTCTCCCCTAAGTTGAAAGACTTCCGTGAGTGGAACTGGATCTTACTCATCTTTACGTTCAGTACCGGACACTTGGCTGTGTGAGATTCAGGCAGCATTTTCTGGAGCCCTCCCGCTTCCCCTCCCCAGTACCCCAGGCTTCTGTGTCTCCCTATCTCATTCTCTTCTTGTCTCCACTTGTGCCTGTCCGAAGCTATTTGGGCAAGTTTATATAAAGGTTGGTAGTATTTTCTCTTCCCTGCTGATAAACTCCTGCAATCAGAAGCCAGTTTTCATTTCTTTCTCTCTCTTCCTCCCTCCCTCCTTCCCTCTCTCTTTCTTTCTTTCTCTCTCTCCTCTTTCTCTCCCTCCCTTCCTTCCCTCCTTCTCTTCCTTCCCTCCTTCCCTTCCTTCCCTCCTTCTCTTCCTTCCCTCCTTCCCTCCCTCCCCTCCCCTTCCCTCCCTCCCTTCCTTCCTTCCTTCCTTCTTCTCAGGGTTTCAGAAGCCAGTTCCCCTCCCCTCCCCTCCCCTCCCCTCCCTTCCCTTCTTTTCCCTTCCCTTCCCTTTTCTCTTTCTAGGTTTCACCCTGTTACCCAGGCTGGAGTGCTGTGGTGTGATCTCAGCTCACAGCAACCTCCGCCTCCTGGGCTCAAGTGATCCTCTCACCTCAGCCTCCTGAGTAGCTGGGACTACAGTCATGTTACAAACCTGGCTAATTTTTGTACTTTTTGTAGAGACAGGACTTCACTATGTTGTCCAAGCTGATGTTTAACTCCTGGGCTCAAGCGATATGCCCACCTCAGCGTCCTAAATTGCTGGCATTACAGGCATGAGCCACCATACCCAGCCAGTTTTCATTTCTTCCATCTCACGCATTTCCTTTACATAGTAGATGCTCAATGAATATTTGCTAGGTGAATAAAGTGATAGAATTAAGCAGAATAAAGTCACTTGAATTTATATGTATACTTGAGAAATATTTTTCCAAGTAGTATGTCCCTGACTTGTTATTTTAAAATCCTCCAAAAAATAAATTGGGCCATCTTCTGGTACATTATGGTACATGTTAAATTTACTTTTTTTTTTTTTGTGACAGAGTCTTACTCTGTCACCCAGGCTGGAGTGCAGTAGTGGGATCATGGCTCACTGCAGTCTCAACCTCCTGGGCTCAGGTGATCCTCCCACATCAGCCTCCCAGGGAGCTGGGACTACAGTTGCATGCCACCATACCTAGCTGATTTTTTCCTTTTCTGTTGAGTCACGGTTTTACCATGTTGCCCTGGCTGGTCTCGAATTCCTAGGGTCAAGTGATCCACCCATGTTGGCCTTCTAAAATACTGGAATTACAGGAGTGAGTCACTGCACCCGGCCAAATTTTCATATTTAAAAATCATTGCCAGTCTTCACGGTTACACCCTATTTCCTTCATTCTGCAGAATCAAGGAGGAAAGACAGGTTTCTTTTTATTTTGAAATATGTGGCAAAATTGTCTTAATCACATCCTGTTTTGTCATTTTGAAGCATGACTCTTAGCCCTTCTGTGTTGTGCTCTGTGTATTCCTAACATCCTGAAGGAGGATGGGAATGTTACTTACATGAAAAATAGCTGTCACTAAAGGATCCTAGAATGCTGCGGAGTGTGTGGATTGTCAGAGTTTCAGATTGGCCTAGAGATCAGAAAGGCTTTCTGAGAAAGTCCAAAGATGGTCCTTACATGATTCTGGATTTGGTCCCTTTAAAAATGGCCTTGCCCCACATCCCAGAGTAGAATGAACCCTGATTCTGGAGACCCCCACAGCTTGTCAGGAAGCGGTGGGTTTAGGGGTAGGCGGGTGTGACTCTGTGCTTCAGATAGGCCGCTGTGCCTTCCTGGGCAAGGTTTTTAGCAGAGTCGCTGGTGTGGTCAGCACAGTCCCTGCCTGCCCATACAGCAGACAGTCACCTAGGCCCTGCCCCTTTGTGCAACGATCTCCCCGTCTCTGTCTATAAACTTTTGTATTTATCTTTTCTATATCAGCCTTTGGGAAATGTTCAGATGAGAGCTAACCTGGGCCCCACTCTAGGGGAATGGACAGGAAGGAACATTTGACAGGAAAGGAGGAAGTAGTCAGGTACAGGCCAAGGGAGAAGCAGGAGCCCTCAGTGCCTGGAGCCTGGGTGTCAGCTGAGGATGCTGAGTGCCAGAAAGCAACAGGGATTTGATAAAATGATAGATAAAATGAATAAAACAGGATGGGGCCACCTCCACCTTGTTTTGCGTGTCTGTGGTATATTCCGTGGGATTCAGAGATAAGTAAGA
Organism: Cebus imitator; assembly: GCF_001604975.1. Classification (NCBI taxonomy): domain Eukaryota; kingdom Metazoa; phylum Chordata; class Mammalia; order Primates; family Cebidae; genus Cebus; species Cebus imitator. The sequence continues at coordinate 1,772,557 of NW_016107587.1, read as the reverse complement.
AGTGATTGTGGCCTCCAGAAGTTTTTGTTGCTGGAGATAAAGCTATTACATTAGCTGTATAGATCAGTGTTAGACTATAGGTGAGGTGTGCAGGGAGAGAATGGACATCTGCGAAGGGGGTGCATTCCTGATGTAACAGTTATTTCCAAATCCGTGGCAGCTGAGATTCTGGCTCTCTTGTATCTTTTTCCTTTCTCATGAGTTAGATTGAGGAAGAGATATGACCAGGGGGTTCTGGACAGAAAGTCACACTCCGAAGGAAGAAAAAGAAGTCCCCAATTGCCCTGACATCAGGGTCCCATGTCTGCCTCGGCTTCCTGTGAGGGAGCCCACCGTCTCTGGGACTCAGAAGGCATACGTTGTTGAAGGAGCTGTGTTTGAGGCTGGCTCTAAGGGACTTTGGCAGGCTTGAGATGGACTCATCTAGACCTGGAGCATTTGTTTTGTAAGTAAGGTTTTACTGGGACACAGCCACACTCATCTGCGTGCTGTTTATAGTTGCTTTCATATGCTTATGGTGGACTCAAGAAGTAGCAGAAACCATGCAGCCTACAAAACCGTATTTATTATCTGGCCCTTTTTTTTTTTTTGAGACAAAGTCTCCTTCTGTCACCAGACTGGAGTGTAGTGGTGTGATCTTGGCTCACTGCAACCTCTGCCTCCCGGGTTCAAGCGATTCTCCTGCCTCAGCCTCCCAAACAGCTGGGACTACAGGTGCATGCCACCATGCCCAGCTAATTTTTGTATTTCTAGTAGAGATGGCATTTTACCATGTTGGCCAGGTTGATCTTGATCTCTTGACCTTGTGATCTGCCTGCCTCAGCCTCCCAAAGTTGCTGGGATTACAGGTGTGAGCCACCATGCCCAGCCTGTTAGGTGGCCTTTTTTGTTTGTTTGTTTGTTTTTTACAAAATAATCAACATCATTTTAACACCCACCCTTCTCCCTGGCCTTAAAACATGTGATGTTGATATTTGAAGTTTAAGTATTTTCCAGAAGTCTTTATGTGGGCAAAATACCTGAATAATTTGAGCGAAATAAATGTTCATTTGTTTAAAGACAGACAAAAGGCAAAACCAATACCCCTCCCTACATAAACTTCTTGACTAAAGAGAGAATTCTCTCCATCCTAGAGGTCTGCAGTAGGAACAGCATCATCTAGAGATGATCCTAAACTCAACCAAGCCTCTCAAAGGACCTGCTACCCTGGGTAACTACCTTATGCTGCAACTTCCCTTCCTGTTACTAGAAGGAAGTAGCCTCTAATGGGGAAGGTACCCATGACTTCTCTCCTGTGCACACTCGAGGCAGCATGGTCTACTGAGACCAGGGCCAGGGCTGGGGCATCACACTGTGCAGAAGAATGCCCACTCAACATTGTTTTATGAAATACTTAAGTCTCATCTTTGAACTATGACACTGTCCCAAAGCTTTTGCGATTGACGAACTGCTGCATTTTTGCCTGCTCTGCACTTTTGGTGATTAAACCAAGATTGATCGGTTCAGAGCCATGGCCTCCCAATGCAATGCCAAGGCCTGCTGGCTGGGTGTCGATGCTGGCTCAATTAAGAAAGTTGCTGAGTAAACTTGCTCCACTTCTCACTCTCCATTTAGCTATTTTATTTAAATGGCAGCCTCCTCCTCTTTGAAAAAAAAGGACGTATTGTTTAGTTGAAGAAAACTGGGAATTCTGTAAATTAGAATTTAATCTAGTTGTTCTGCAATACTGTGTGCAGAAGAATCATGTGTAAAGTTTATCAAAGTGCAGGTTCCTCTGTCCCACCACCTAGATTCTGGTTCTTTAGGTCAAAATAAGGCCTGGGAATCTGCTGTTTGAATAAGCCCTTGGTATGACTTTGATACAGAGGTAGTCCAGGTCACGCTTGGAAATTACCTGGCTCTTCTACTTATAAACTATGTGACTGTGAACAGATCCCTCAACTTCTAAACCTTGCTTTTGAAGTGGGGTAATAATCCCTTTGTCTATCATTCCTTGTGACGCCCCATTGAGATAACACATGGAGAACATGCTGGTACATGGCAGGCAGTCAGGAGGCGTCATCTCAAATGAGCTGTCCCACCTCCCCCATATTCTCCCCTCCAGGTTGTGGTTAGGGCTGGTTAGGGCACACCATTAATCTCAGAGCAGCAGCCTCCTGCCTCTCAACAAGGATGGGACCCTGTCCATGTCTTCTTCACCTCCCACAATTTCATGGTCATGTGAATGCCCTGAACATCTTTACTTTATAGGCCCTTATCGCTGACAGAGTTACAGTGAAGAGGGTCCACTGAGGAGCATCTAGGAACAGCAAACTCCACACAGCTTCAACGAAGTGGCTTATACTTCCTCCAAGTGTCTAGTCTAAGTCTAAGTTGGCTAAAACACTGGCTATGAATTATAGTACTTAATACAAAATCTGCTGATTTTCAGCTTGGGTTTGGGTAATCCATTAAAATTAAAATCTAAAAACAATACGCAGCACACTAACAGCAAATTCATTTGTTAAATCTGCTCTTATATCCTGCTGTTCAAGTCTATAGCACCTGGTCATTTGATTTCCAGTAGGCCTGCTGAACTGAAATACTGTATATAGCACCTTGATCTTTAAATACACAAAACACATATGCATTTTAAAAATTATATATAAAAGCACTGGGTTTTGCCTCCTCCTGTCCATCCCCCCAAGTGAAGGGGTTGGAGAGGACTGAGGCCGTTGCTGGAAATTAAGTCGGGCAACACAACATTTTAATACTTTATTCCCTGAAGTTAGGAGCTGCTGCCCAACAGCCATCATACCGCCTCATCAGACTCCAGCCCGTGGACCTCATGTAAAGTGTCCAGTATGGCCAGCTGCTTCTCCATGGCAGGGAGGTAAAGGCTGAGGTCCCTGTGCATCCCAACACTGAAAGCTTTCTGGTGGTCACCTTCCTCTATGGTTAACACAGCCACAAAATCTTCATAGGAAGAAGCTGCCCTTAAAGCTAATGCAAAAACCCCTTGAACTACCCAGCCATAGTGTCGCCGCCGTGTTTTACCATATGCGTTACTCAGGGCTGTCTGGATATCCTTTTCCCCATTTTTCACTTCTGTCAAAAATCCCTCCAAAAATTTGAGACCTCTCTTCAGCCACAAGAAGGCTTCCGTCGCCGAGTTCCTAAGCTGGGCTGCGCTGGCCTCCGCTGGCCTCCGCATCGTGTAGCACTATCTTCCGGAGAGTGGCGAACTCTTCTTTGTTGGTTATATATACTTCTGATTTACTTGCTTAATATTTCCAGCAAGGTCCTTCTTAACAGGAGCAAACACCATAGTGCCAACTTTGTCATGTACTGGAACCACAGCATAACATGACACCAAGAATGCTTCTGTGGGAATGCCACTGTCTTCCAGAAGTTCACTGTCACTAAAGCTTGTGTTCATGGTACTATAGAAAGTTGGGATAACTTCTTTGCCTTCCTCCCAGAGGGATTCTGGAGAGCAACTTGAGGAGTCTGATCCAGACTGAGTCAAGTTATTGTCATGATTTTCCATGTTTTCCACTCCATCTTCCTTCATTATTTCACCTTGGACTGTTATATTACCATCTGTATTTTCCTCATTTGCTATGCTGCAGTCTACCTCTGCGGATTTCAAATATAAGGAATTCTTATTTTTCATTAGGGTTTCTTCATCATCATTTATTTCCATATTTAAAGATCCATTTTCACAGTTTCTCAACTCCATTTGCCTTCCCAATGAATTGCGAATTGTCTAATAGGATGTTTCATCTTGCTGGACTTGAGCATGGCCAGCTGCGGTGATCCTGGTGGTGTGCGGTAGAGCAGCTCAGAGATGAAGGCTGCATTTGTAATCTGCGTGCATTCTTCCAAGGTCTTCAGAAACATATTGCAGGTTGATTTCAGCAAAATTCCCTCATCACTTCCTTCCTCAGAATTGGACACACTAGTCGTGGTCACTTTTTTTGTTTTATCTACTTGGTGAACAAGGTCATAGTAGAGTCTTAGTTCTGACATTTTGGTTTTCAGGTTTTCAGGGTTTTCAGCAAACTCTTTCTCCTTCTGGGTCCTACTGTCAGTCAGGCAAGCGTTGGCTGATTCCAGGGCCACCAGCCACCACTGTCTCTTAGCCTCACTTCTGGCCTTCAGGTAGAAATATTGTTCCCCGGGGATTATCAGGTCCATGCATGTATTATCTACAGAATGAATTTGAATTTTGCAGACTGCCATTTGGATGCTCCTTTGCAGCCTTCCCAGGCGTCTTCAGGAAAATCATGACAGGACAATATTCCCCCGCAGAGAAGGAACCATTGAGGCTGCCAACCGCTCAGATAGTTGGTCCATTTGGACAGCACCCCCTCCATGGTGTCTGCAGCCCCTCAGCCCATGCCTGCTGGCTCCCTCACTGCCCCAGGACCCAGGAGGCGAGGCTCACCAGCAGCAGGGCCATTGCCCAGCACGGCCCAGATGGCCACTCCTGGTGCCTGCGCCTGGTGTGGGGATGCCTGTTCCCTATTACCTGGCCTTTTCTGAAGAAAAGCTTGCTGACACTTGCTCTAGACTAGCATGAACCACACGTACATTTTCTAGCAGCTACCCTGAATAAAAGCAAATAAATAGATGTCTTTTCTTTTTCTGATGGAGTCTCCCCCTGTCACCTGGATTGTAGTGCAGTGGCGCAATCTCGGCTCACTAGAACCTGCGCCACCTGGGTTCAAGTGATTCTCTTGTCTCAGCCTCCCGAGTAGCTGGGATTACAGGCGCCTGCCACCATGCGCAGCTAATTTTTGTATTTTTAGTAGACATGGGGTTTCACCGTGTTGGCCAGGCTTGTCTTGAACTCCTGACCTTGTGATTCGCCTGCCTCAGCCTCCCAAAGTGCAGGGATTACAGGAGTGAGCCACTGCGCCTGGCCAACAGATGTCTTATCTTGTCACTCTTATTGAATATTGTGCTACAGAAATGGTAGCTAGTATAAGAAAAGTACAAAATAGAAGGTGTGCAGTTTGGAAAGGTTATCTCTGGGAGGTAGGATTAGAAGTTGTTTTTCCTTCTATTTCTGTTCATATTTCCTATGGTAAACATAGTAGTTTTAAAATAAAGTCAAGTTTATACATGGAATGAACTTGATTAGAGGAGCAGCGGGCTATACTCTACACTCCTTGTATAGGTAGATTGAACTTTTCCATCTTGGTACTTTTTTTTTTTTTTTTTTTGAGACAGAGTCTTGCTTTGTTGCCAGACGCCAGGCTGGAGTGCAGTGGCGCGATCTTGGCTCACCGCACCCTCCGCCTCCCAGGTTCAAGCAATTCTCCTGCCTTAGCCTCCTGAGTAGCTGGGACTATAGGCACATGCCACCACGCCCAGCTAATTTTTATATTTTTTAGTAGAGATGGGGTTTCACCGTATTGGCCAGGATGGTCTCGATCTCTTGACCTCGTGATCCGCCCGCCTCGACCTACCAAAGTGCTGGGATTACAGGCGTGAGCCACTGCGCCCGGCCCCATCTTTGTACTTTTATATGCTCTTCTGATTTCATCCCTTTTGCCCTCCAAACAGAGCCCTGGTAGCAGCAGGGGTTAAGAGGAAGGAGAAGAGGGAAGAACAGAGGGGAGGCAAGTGGGGACCTTGGCAGTGCTGGGGTTGTCTTATCTCCAGGGTCTGGCCCTGCCCTTCTCCCACCATGAGTCTTGTGCCTGACATAGGCCACTTCTGTGATAATATCGGCTGTTGGGCACTGATGTTCTATAAGCCTTCCACTTTCTTGTTTTTTAACAGTGATTGCCTCGTCAGACTTTCAAATCCAAACATAGCAACAATGAAAGAAGATATTCTCTATCATTTCAATCTCACCACTAGCAGACACAATTTCCCAGCCATGTTTGGAGATGTGAAGGTAAGGGGCCAGGTGCTGACACCTTGGGATTTGTCTTAAGATCAGCCTCCCCCTATATAATACAAGTAGACCAACCCACAAATGCTTGAGAGGCCACAGCTGACAGGTTTATGAAGACATAATGTTTACCAAATTTTTGCAAATTTTTAACTTTCAAGTATGTGAACTAGCAAGTAAAAGAAAACGATCCTAAGTAGTGCCATATTGTTCCCTAATTCATCCCTTGCAAATTCAGTGCAGTTTTGCATTGCTTAACGGTGGGAATACAGTCCAAGAAATGCAGCCTTAGGTATTTCATCATTGTGTGGACAGCATAGAGTGTAAGCACACAAACCTAGGTGGCAGAGCCTCCTACCTGCCTGGGCCTTATGCCCCTAGGCTACAAACCTCTATTGCATGTGACTGTCCTGAATACTGTAAGCAGTTGTAACATAGTAGCAAGCATTTGTGCAACTATACATATCTAAACATAGAAAAGCTACAGCAAAAAACGGTGATATATAATTTCCTGAGACCACTGTTGTGTATATGTGATTCTTTGCTTACCAGAACATTGTTATATGGGGCATAACTATGTATTTGAAACAATATATAAAATAAACTTCCTAATGCTTCATTGAGAGAAGAGAAAGATGTAAAAATTTCTTAGGGAAACAAAGGATAGTAGATAAAGGTCATTGTATATTGTTTGTAACATAATACACATATTGATATTCTGTTTAGTTAATTGACTGAAATTTCTTATTTTGCTTCATGCAGCTTCCAGTTAATTTTTTCTACAAAGTCTTGAGTCCCTCAGTTCTGATTTATCTTAACATAAGACTTTGAAATGTCTAATGGGTAAAGAAGAACTGATGTATAGAATAAAAAATCAAAATATACCAGGACCCTAGAATCCAATGCTGCTACATGGGATCAAAATAAAACAATGGTGTTATGTCTTATCAATCGCCTGTTCTTTGATAGTGTTGGCTTCAAATTGTGGACAACTTTCCATGTGCTTTTAATTCATTAAATTTTCATTCACCCTCTTAAGTTAATCTACAGTGATTTTTATTCCAGGGTATGAAATTTTCTTTTGTATGTTTAGAGAATAATTCATTTCTTTTATCTTCAAACTCTTTATTTTTTATTTTTTTTATTTTTTGAGCTGAAGTATCACTGCCTAGGCTGGAGTGCAGTGATGTGATCTCAGCTCACTGCAACCTCTGCCTCCCGGGTTCAATCGATTCTCCTGCCTCAGCCTCCTGAGTAGTTGGAATTATAGGCACCTGCCACCATGCCCAGCTAACTTTTGTATTTTTAAGTAGAGTTGGGGTTTCACTATGTTGGCCAAGCTGGTCTGGAACTCCTAACCTCAGGTGATCTGCCTGCCTACTCCCAAAGTGCTGTGATTACAGGTGTGAGCCACCATGCCCAGCCATCCTCAAACTCTTTAAAAACTTGCTCACTTTTTTTTTTTTTTGGCAAAACCAACATTTTCTTACGTGACTTTCTGCAAATTAAAGTTTTTACTTCTCTGAGAGAGACCCACCAAGAATAGCTGTCACTTCATGAACCTCCTCTAGGCTTCAGCTGGCTCTTCCCAAGAATTGGACATGTGGCACTCAAGTGACCAAGTGAGAGAGTGATCAGTAGCCCGTTTTGGGGGGCCCTGGTAACACAGAGGGACAGTGAGGAGTTGCTCCCTCTTGTTTGAAACCCAGGCTCTCTCCACAGGCTGCCTTCTACATGACAGAGGGAGGCCGAGTATGCACAGGACCTGGAATTACCTCCTCAGAGAGAGTGAGGGTCTGGATTCCTGTTTGTGGAGGTGACAGCCTTTTGATGCATGGCCGCCTCCACTGATCACTCACCAGGGACCTTGTTAAAGCAGATTACTGGGCCCCTTAGATTCAGGAAGTTCTGGTGAGGCCGGTGAACTTCTATTTTTAGCAAGTTCCTAGGTGATGCTGATGTTGCTGGTCTAGGGACCCCACTTGAGGGCCCCTGCTATAGACAGTGCACTAATGGGGGTCTGTCTTCTCTGGCTGTAGTTCGTGTGTGTTGGTGGAAGCCCCTCCCGGATGAAAGCCTTCATCAGGTACGTTGGTACAGAGCTGGGCCTTGACAGCCCAGAGAGAGACTATCCCAACATCTGCGCGGGAACTGACCGCTACGCCATGTATAAAGTAGGACCCGTGTTGTCTGTCAGTGTGAGTACCTGCCCTCCCTTGTGCTCAGTCTTTAGGCTCTGCAAGCCCCTGCGCCCCACCCCTCTGTACACACAGACAGCTGGTCCCCTAACACCTGTTTATTGTAACTGGCTGGGAGCAGGGTAAGCCCACAGTAGTTACGATTCAGAGATTATTGAACACAGCCTCCTGCCCTTGAGGCTCAGTCTCCAGGGGAGGCTAAGTACACAAATGCAAATGCACAGCTGTCTGTCTACACAGTGTGAGGGTGGCAGGTGCAGGGAGTTAGAGTGCTTGCGGTATACAGGAGGGACAGAAGAGGGTGCCCTGCCTGGAGCAGGATGGAAGGAGAGCCTCAAAGTACCAGCCCTTTTGTCTCCTCTGCCACTTCATAGTGAGTTACTTCAAAACACACTTTGATTTAGTAGTGAGCATGGTGAACACAGAAATATCTAGATTCTACCATAGAAGTCTTTTCATTTTTCAGTTTTGGTTTTCTTTGTCAGGAGCAATCTAAACGAGCTGTTGTAAGGAAAGGGAACCCCTTGTGGTGAGATATGTAGCTGAGGCCTCTAACTATGTCAACCAGCTAGAACACATCGGGGAGCTGAGGCGGTATTCAGTTACTGAGAGTCTGTGCAAAGCTTTCCTGTGTGTAAGCCTCCCTGACCAATTCCAGCAGGGATGCCTCCACTGCATGGCTCAGCCACAGGAACAGCCCCTGGAAAGTCCTGAGGGCATCTGGGGAGAGGCATCACGGAAGATGTGACACCAGGAAGGGGGCTCTGAAGGGGAGAGCAGGAGGAGGGGTATGTAGAGTCCCCAAAGAGAGGAAAAGGCACAGGCAGAGGTACAAGATCAGCAAGGCGTCCTGTGTCCAGTGGGCTGAGGAGCCAGCTAGTTACTTCGTTTGGCTGAAGCAGAGGGTGTGGGGAAAAAAAAGAAAGGAGATAAATCTATCCTGTGGTGGGGGGGTGTGGGGGAGTAGGGTGGGCATTTATGCAGGGGCTCAGATGCTAGAAGGAGCTGTTTGTTACCTGGCGATAGCAGACTGCTGCTTCCCTGCTGAGCCCCTGGCTCCTCAGCTGTTACCTAGTTGACTAATTATGTCAATCAAATGGGATTTTGTCTTTGACATCTTTGAGTAAACTTTTAAGTTTCCCACAGTGTTACTAGTTCTTAAATTTATGTTTAAGAAGTGTATCTTCTATCACGATGACAATGGGCATGGTAGATTAAAGTATATAACATGGAAAGTCAACCAGAACATTGGCAAAGTCACAGCCTTGGCTTAACATGGGTGTTTCTCCCTGGTTCCAGCATGGTATGGGCATTCCTTCTATCTCAATCATGTTGCATGAGCTCATAAAGCTGCTGTACCATGCCCGGTGCTCCAACGTCACTGTCATCCGCATCGGCACTTCTGGTGGGATAGGTAAGGTCTGCAGAGGGGCCTCATGCCCTGTGAATGGATGAGAGACTGGGGGATGCCGAGGCAGCTTCTATATGGTGTGGGATTAGACACAGGGTTCCTTTCTTGGCTGTGTTCAAGGAGAGCTTGTTAACAGGAGGTGTGAAAAGAAGCTTGTTTTGTTGTTTATGTCCAACCCTTTCCTCCAACCCACACCCCAGAGCTAGGCAGCAGAAGGGTGCCACCCCGTGCATGTGGGGAAACCCATCCTTTTGGGGTTACACATTTTGTGCCTTCTTGTCTGCTTGATTCTCTCTTATTCTTTCTAATCCCCCTTCTCCATTCTCTCCTTTCCTTTGCTTACTTTTCCTCCTCCCTATGAGATTTGAGATTTGAAGCACCTTATGAGAAAAGTCACAGGAAAATCAAAGCGGGGAAGAGAGAGGTGCAGTACAAAACTCAGACAAGTGTCCTTAAATTAGCTCAAAATGTCCCTGTCCTCAACACGTTTCAAAAAACAAAGATGGCAAAGTAAGAATGAGATTTCGCGAGAACACAAAAGCTAACAAATTGTTGAATTGTAAACCAAAGTCTGATAGGCAGATGTGTTTTAAATACGTGGTCTCGCTCTCTGGGGTTCCAACTCTGTATCATTGTTTCTGCTAAAACTGGGCTCTAGTGATTCCTGCTCCCACCCAGGTGTTCGAGCTCAGGGAAGAAGCCTGCAAGTGCCCTAAAGAAAGCTGAGCTTTGACGCTGCTGGTCAGGCCTGTGTGTACTTGTCCCAGGCTGTCTAGGTCTGGACTGTCTAGGATTTATAGCAATTCTAGAATTTAAGTCTCCTGACTTTGAAAGGGGACTTGCTTTAGACCCAAATCTTTTAAATATATTATCTTGTCTCTTCTCTTTTTGTTATGTAGAGATTGATGTGTAAAATCTGTGTTTGCATGACTGTAATTCCAGGTTTAGTGAAATTGTCCCTAGACCACATGCCAATGGCCATGAGCTGTCTCAGTCCTGCAGACCTAGTCTCCAGTAAGACACTCACAGCTATGCATACATAGCATGCTGGCACTAATCCCACTTATGCAGGCTCCACCCTCATGACCTAATCACCTTCCAAAGGCCCTGCTGCCTAAAACTACCACCTTTGGGGTTAGGATTTCAGCTTATGAATTTTGAGGGGAAGACCAACATTCAGTCCCAGTCCATAGCAATGGTCAAATCTCATCTAAAGTTATTATAGCACAAAAGAATAAGGAGCAGAGTAGTAAGTAGTGTCCCTACAAACAGAAAACTACTCCAGGAAGGCATGCCCAGAACATATGAACTGGACCCTAATAATGCATCAATCTGAGCGGAAGGCCAGGGAGGTCAGCAGCTGGTCATAGCTCCCCTGGGTTTAGGCTGTGGGAGTTCGTTATGCTGTTCCAGTCTGCTTTTTGCTGGTTTACTTTTCAAGCATTTGCTTGAAAGCTTAAATATGAACAAGGCACGAAGTAGGGAATCAATGAAACACGTCATGGTATAGATTCAGTGACAGACGACAGTGGGAAATTGCAATGAATTGAAGGCAGAAACACGGGACAAAGTACACAAAGGGTCCTGGCTATTTTATTTTATTGAGACAGAGTTTGCTCTTTTTGCCCAGGCCGGAGTACAGTGGCACAATCTTGGCTCACTGCAACCTCTGCCTCCTCGGTTCAAGCAATTCTCCTGCCTCAGTCCCCCGAGTAGCTTGGATTACAGACATCACCACAATGCGGAGCTGATTTTTGTATTTTTAGTAGAGATGGGGGTCTCACCATGTTGGCCAGGCTGGTCTTGAACTCCTGACGTCAGGTGATCTGCTCACCTCGGCCTCTCGAAGTGTTAGGATTGTAGGCATGGGCCACTGCACCTGGCCCTCTGTTTTCTTCTTTGTGCCTTTCTCTTCCATAATGTCCATAATGATCACACATTAATTACTTTCATAGTTTCCAAACAGTTTAATGGGAAAATGGGTCACTGTGTATTTGAGAGCAGTCCTGGATGCTTCCTGTTTGGATGTGCGGATGGATCGTTTCTTTCCTCCATGTGCTTTGCTGTGTGCTCCCTGGCTGCCCTGTGTAATTGTCTCCTTTCTTCTTATAGTTTATTTTACTTTGTTTCATGTCCTGCATAATCTTGATGTCTGCTTTTCCCCCAGGTCTGGAGCCTGGCTCCGTGGTCATAACGGAGCAGGCAGTGGATACCTGCTTCAAGGCAGAGTTTGAGCAGATTGTCCTGGGGAAGAGGGTAGTCCGGAAAACGGACCTGAACAAGCAGCTGGTGCAGGAGCTGTTTGTGTGTTCTACGGAGTTAAGCGAGTTCCCCACAGTGGTGGGGAACACCATGTGTACCTTGGACTTCTATGAAGGTAAGGCAGTGGATACCAGGAGGCATCTTTCAGCCAGTGGTCCCTCCCCTGAGCTTGTCTTCTCACTGTGGGTTGGTGTTTCCACGTGCCAGGCTGCTATCTCATCGCACCTCTCCCAGGGTGGCCGGAATGACCCATTTGAGTGGGCCTAGGCAGGACCTGGGTGGGTCCTGCTTGTCACTATGTCCCTCAGGCATCATGGCGCTGATGTGTTGTAGGAACTTACTACATGCCTGTGGTTCTCACATCTCCTTGTGTGCCTCAGCGCAGGGCCGTCTGGATGGTGCTCTCTGCTCCTACACAGAGAAGGACAAGCAGACGTATCTGCAGGCAGCTTACACAGCCGGTGTCCGGAACATCGAGATGGAGTCCTCAGTGTTTGCCGCCATGTGCAGCGCCTGCGGCCTCCAAGGTAGGCAGCACTCGATGGGCCTCGGTGCCCCCTCCCCACTCCACTCCTGCTCTCCTGGAACCCCCTCACTGGGGCACCTCCTCCTGGAGCACCCCAGTACCCATTTCTGGCTTCTATCTCCCCTGCCCCCAAGTCACTTTCTGATATATGTATTGTCCTTACAACCCTGTGTTCAACGTCCTTTGATTGTCACATGACAAAATGCAGGATTCTCAGTGTCCTTGTATGGGAAAGATGACAAAAAAGTTTTGCTTTTTTGTCCCCATGAGGCTGCCACCAGCTCTATAAAAAACTTGGCTTTCAAAGCGCTTTGGCTTTTGGAACGGTGATTCATCCACCCCCAAGGTCCTAGGCACCCTTAAAGGGCAACTCAGAGCTCTGCAGAATTCCCTCATCACCTTGGCCAAAATGTGCCTTTCAAGGTGGTGCTTGCAGCCCTGAGCTGGCCCTGAAATGGGGAATTCCTTTTGGTAGCTGAGGCTCGAGAATAAGGGAGGGACCGGGCAGGGTGGTGTCAGAGAGGGAGGAGCCTTCCGAGCGCCTGGACCAGCGCCTTTCCCTCCCGCACTGCATCCTCCAGCTCCGCCGGCCTGAATGGGCAGCCTGGTTTCCTGAGTTGCCAGCGCTCGTGGGTCCTTCATTCCGTCCCTGTGAACCGTTAGACCCCCAGCACCTTGCCCTGATGTGGTCTTTGCCCTCTGCAGCGGCTGTGGTGTGTGTCACCCTCCTGAACCGCCTGGAAGGGGACCAGATCAGCAGCCCTTCCAATGTGCTCGCAGAGTTCCAGCAGAGGCCGCAGCGGCTGGTGAGCTACTTCATCAAGAAGAAACTGGGCAAGGCCTGAGCGCTGCCCCCAGCCTCCATAGACCTGCTGTGATCACTTGCCATTAAAAGCATTGTCCAAAGTCTCCTGTTGTGTGGATGTTTAGCACACTTTACACAAGAATCTAGAAAATCAGATTGCAATTAAGAGACAGAAAATCTTGAATTAACGGCATGGGAGATGTTCTTCCTTTTGAAGTTTCATTGGATCATTTTCATCTATGTTAGCCTGATTTGGGGTTTCTTCAAGAACATTCTACCAATTTTTGTACTATTTCTAGGGAAATGTTTTAGACTTTAAAATTCTAATGGTGGTCAGATTTCGTGTCACTAAACAAGAAATCTGACAATCGTGCCAGAAAACTCATTTCCTGATGGATTTTTAAAATCCCATGCACCACTTGCAATGAGAGATGACTGAAAACCAGTGACACAGACCGCAGGTGTCTGAGAAATGATGCACACCTAAACATGCATATACACAGTTTCCAACAGTCACACACATTTCCGGAACGGTCCACACCAGCTTAACCACATGACAGTAACCCTCCACCCACTGTCCACACTGCTAGTATCTTGATCCAAGTACCTGGGGATGGGAAACAGGACACGTGGGCTCAACACAGCTTGTCTGTTGTGTCTGTCCATGGCTGGTCAGCCTTGCATTCATTCCTGGCCTCACACTGACATTCCCCAGCTCCGAGTCTCTTAGCTTCCACCTGGGTTGCATCTTACAGCAGAGGGGAGAATCTACGGTGGCCCCTCGTCTGTCTCGGGTGAGTCTGGCAGCAGCTACTTCTTGGGCAGGCCTAGGTCCCCCCCTCAGGGGCAGTTGGGTCTTGGGACATTGCTGGCTTGTGGGTTGCCCAGCGTCCTGGCTGACTGCTCAACTTTCCCCACGTCAATGTGGCTTCTTTCTGGTATTTTTGTTTCCTGTCCTTGAGATGGGCTTATTTCCTGATGGGTTCTGGGGGAGCACTCCCATGCTCAGGGGCTCTTCTTGGCAGTTTGCTGTGTGACTTGGAGTGGCACAGGGAGGTGTGCGGGGACCTGGTGTGAGGGCATGCGTGTGGTCTGTGCACTTTTCCATGTGCCTTCCCTGTGATTCTGAGATTCAGCCCAAACTGAGGGTCATTCAGCATCTCCTGAGCCCATGTGCTCTTCTAGGTGCTAAGAGCAAGAAAGACCCTTGCCCTAGTCAAAAGCTTCCTTCCCTTCCACCTTCTCAAGCTCTAGGGGATGTCCTACAGATCTGCTTAGGGTGGAGAGTGAATCTCCTTCCATCTCTCTTGGCAGAAATGGTCTTCTTGGGCCCTTTGTTGAAGCTGTCTGGGAGAAACTGGAGCTCTCAGAGAGGCTCTCAGAAAGGCACATCTGGGATGTGGCTGTGCAGCCATCTGTGCACCCGGGGCATTGTGCTAAAGGGTCTGCTCCTGGCCTGTCACTCCAGCACGAGTGCAGGGGCTGGACTTGCTACTGTTGTGCGTTCATCTGTCTCCAATTACCGAGTGCCCCCAGACTTCAACTGGATGTCACCATGCTCCTGTGGGTACATGACCCAGAGTGGGCTAGCCTTTCTATTCTCTGACCAGGCTGAGGATGCAGGTGTGGACCAGCTAGTAGGTGACTTGCAGGTTAATTTCTTTCACACCTCAACCCACGCAAGTGTGGCCAGGTGGACCTGCCACTTCCTAGGAGGACATCTTTGGTAAAGCAGAGAGAACACACACACACACACACACACACACACACAC
>NW_016107587.1:1752903-1757621 GCF_001604975.1 Cebus imitator | reverse complement strand
ACACACACACACACACACACACACACACACACACACACACACCAGAATTTCAGGCTAAAGAGGAGGCTGCTGTTAGTAAGAGAAGGGCTAGTTCCTTTTTGAGGTGTTTTTCTCTGCACTGCCCTAAGTCTGTCTGGCTCAGGGAGCCATCACAGAGCCTGTGGCCTAAGCGCCCTCCTCCTGGACAGGGCAGAAGGTAAAAGGACTTCTGAACATGAGGTTCTTTCTACAGGTGTCAATGGCTAAGCTGCAGGTGTGGGCACTGCACTGCCCTCTGCTGGCTGTGTGAGGTAGGGCATGTCAGCTACCCCAGGTGGATCTCTGTGGCTCTAATGGGGTGACATCCCTGACCTTACAGGTGAACCCGACAGCTCCTGACATGCAGGAAATGCCGGTGGAACAAAACATCTTGTTCTGATTGAGTAAACATAGTAACTGTACTTAATGACAACCTGTTGGATTAGTTTATGTCGGCCTAAAAGGAAGAAGCTGAGGCAAAATCTGTAAAAGCAGAGCATGTTACTGACTGGGGCCAGGCTTGAGGACTGCAACCCAAGGACATAGAGTCAGGTTCCCCTGAATGAACACTCCGATTAGCAGCACTTGCAAGTGGATTTTTAAAGGCAAAAGGGACAGGGAATGGGCTGATACACGGCTGTCTGTAGAAATTCTCATTGGTTTATAGAAATGACATTGATCAATGGAAAGCCATAGGTGTGGGTTATACTGTCCAATGTGGCATTATTAGGTTCGTTTATAGCTACTTGGGGCAATAGCAAGCAGTTCCAAGAGATGAATACATAGTTAAAAAGGAGGAGTGATTGATGTCTTTTTCTTGCGACAAGGTCTTGCTCTGTCACCCAGCCTGGAGTGGAGTGGTGCAATCATAGCTCACTGCAGCCTCTACGTCCTGGGCTCAAGCAATCCTCCCACCTCAGCCTTCCTAGCAGTTGGGACTACAGGTGCGTGCCACCACACCTGGCTAAGTTTTGTAATTTTTGCAGAGATGGGGTCTTGCTGTGTTGCCCAAGCTGGTCCTGACCTCCTAGGTTCAAGTGCTCTTTCCACCTTGGCTTCCGAAAGCACTGGAATTAGAGACGTGAGCCACTGTGTCTGGCTTACTGTTCCATTTTAATATCTCTCTGGGCCTAATAATTTGAAAGGTCTCAAATTCCTCAGATGAAAGTTCTTTTCTTTCCTCATTCAGCTACCAAGATGTCTCTGGAGCTGATGTTATAAATGTTCTCACATGCGTGTTACTTGAATTCCTCAGGAGACCACCAGAAACTCAGTCCCTTCCCTCTTCCTACACCGGCCACTCTTTGACTTTCAGGCCCTTGTGCCCTGGGCACTGGCCCCTTCCTCAACCCCTTCTCTGTTCCCAGCACTGGTGTTAAAGACTCCTCTGAGTAGGGATATAATGATGCCAACACGGTTCGCTTTTGGTGCTTTCAGCAAGGTGGACAGAATTAGGAATGTAATTGGAATTGTTCTGATGGAACTAATTACCCGGGATTTCAAACGTTGTCAGCGAGTTCACTCCATGTTTTCCTCTAGTGCAGTCCTTAAGTGAGATGTTCAGAATGCCTCCCACTAATGTGGAAACCAAACTCTAACAACTATCCAGCCCTTGGTAAATTGGAACTCAGCACGTCACTAGTGAGTTAGTCAAGAGTTTACCTTGGGAAGCCTGCCGCACTCTCAAGTAAAGGGTCGGGCTTTGATGTCAATTGCAGAGGTGTCTGTGCTCCTCGTGGTCCAGCCTCATCACAGCAGTGATAATACCACCCTGACCAGAAACAATGAGATGATGGTTTGTCTTTATAAATGACAATAGGGACAAATGTCATTTGTCTTTATAAATGACAACAGTGGAATATGTTAGGGCATAAACCTCCCATACCTTTATCCTTAAGCCTGGCACTAAGCCACGTGTTTTTTTTTTGTTTGTTTGTTTTGTTTTGTTTTTTTTTTGAGATGGAGTCTTGCTTTGTTGCCCAGGCTGGAGTGCACAATCTTGGCTTACTGCAACCTCTGCGTCCCGTGCTTCTCCTGCCTCAGCCTCCTGAGTAGCTGGGATTACAGGCACCTGCCACCATGCCTGCTAAGCCACGTTTTAAAGCCAGGTGTCCAACGTGTATTATCTGGCAATTCCACTCCTGCTCCTGGGATCTCACGGAGAGAACTCATGTGGCCCAGGAGACGTGGACAGGAATGTTCATAATCTCAATGGCCTCAGCAGCAAAAGCCAGAAGCCCCCAAATATACATGTGCCAGAGAACGAATGCATAGAGTTTGCTGTGCTGAGATGATGGAAAACAGTGAGAATAAACGCAGACAGCTTCACCCTCAGTACAGAACCATCTCAGCTAACATTCTACCTGAAAAAAGCAAATTGCAGAATACTACCTACAACATGATTCCATTTATATAAAGTTTGAAAATGGACAAAACTAAACAATATCTTGTTTAGGATTGTGTGCATTGCATGGTAGGACTAGGGGGAAAAAAACTCCATCAGGGATTGAGAAAGCCCATCTTGAGATCAGGAGTTGCCTGTTGGGAGGTCGGGGGCATTTGGGACCCTCAGGGACCTCAGTGATGTTCTGTTTCCCAGGTTAGGAAAGACTGCACATCTGGGCTTCTGGGTTCTGCTGCAGCTTACTCATATTTAAGAACTCCTTGGTGTGTATGTAATAATTGGCAGAATATCATCTGATCTAATTATCACCACCCAGGGTAGGCTCAATTTATAAAATAAGGAAGCGGTGCTAGTGTAAGAAAACAGTACTGCTCTACTGGTGCTTAGTAGTTACCATGTACATGAAGGAGAGTGATTTCTGACTAATTTTCATGGCGTTAGGAGCAGCTCTGCAGGTGTCAGCTTTTACTAATAGCTAATATTTATTGAGCCATTGTTGTTGGGCCCCTTGTGTGGAACTCCCATCAGCGATCTTGCCTGGCCCTCTCACCATCCGTGTTATCCCCAAATGCCAGGTGAGGACACAGCCTAGGCTCAGGTCTGTGTGAGGGCTGGGACTGTGCAGCCATAGTGTGTTATTTACATACGTGCACATATACACACCTGCGCGTTTCCATGCATGCACTGTCATACACGCACAGCCACACAGAAGTTTACTTACTAGGAAAAGAGTGGCACTCAGTTCTCTGGACTTCACAAGGAAAGAACACAGGTGTGAGTGTCAGTCCTCGGCATCCCGGAGCAGTTCGTGCTGCGGCGGGGTGGGGGTGGGGTGGGGTGAGGGGTGGTGGAAGTTCTTTTAGGATGTCCTTCAGTGAGTGTTTTGTAGGAATAAAATTTTCAAAAGGATAAAGTCACAACTGTCATACAGATATGAAATGAACATGTGGGTTATGGAAATAAAGCCATCCGGCCAGTGGAGGCCTTTCCATGCCCATGCTAGGAAAGAGAAAGCCCCGGTGATCAGAGGCTAGTGTGCTGAGACTCCACGTGTGTGGGAGGGGACTGTGTGGAGAGACTCTTACATTACACAGTGAAGTGGAGGAAGAATGTGAACTTCTCCCCAGTCTTCTCGAGGGGTGACCTTGTGACAGTCCCTGCGTGCCTCCTGAGGGCGCCTGAGTTATTTGGATGTGTGTGTTCCCAGTTGTAGAGGGCAGAAGGCCCTAGACCTTTCATTATAGAATCAAAATCTCTCACCCAGGGGATTCTGGAGGCACCCTAAGGAGGGAGGAGGGAAGCAACTATCTCCCGCAAGAAAGGTTCATCCTTTTACCCTTATACATGGAAAAGACTCTTTTCTTTTCTTTTTTTGTTTTTTTGAGACACTTTTGCAGGTGACTACTTTAGAAAGATTGTTGGAGGTTATGATACCTACTTGGTTATGGGGGGTGCAGGAAGAGGAAGCCTGTCGCTCCAGCAGAGGAAATTCCCAGTTATATGCCAGAGGAATGAACTTGGCGTGTGAGAAGGTCCCAGTGAAGGGGATTAGTGGTGTGCCATCCCAGGGGGGTCTGAGCTGCTGAGAGATTACGCAGATTCCTGTAGACCATACGTGTCCTTGTAGACCACACAGGTCAGGACAGGTCCCCATAGGCCACACTGCAGGTCCCACTGCAGACCACATAAGTCTCTGTAGACCATATTTTCTTTTGAGTTCACTGAAAAATGCATGTTACAAATATAATCAAATTTTATAGCAGGAGGAAATAAGTGAAACCAAGCAAAACCAATTATATTAAAACAGAAAATATAGGCAGCCAAAATAATGGAAAATAGCATTTTTCATGGTACTGTCGCTTTTTTCATTGCAAAATCTAAGAACAAAATCAATGTCTAAACAATCACTTTTATGAAATTTCCATCAAGTTATATTATTCATCTTATTCTTCAAATCCAAACTCAAAACTTGTTAATAGTTTTATGTGTATTAAAGCAAATTTGACAACAATGTTTTGTATTCTGTAACTGGCTTTGGTCGTTATTTTAAAAATGACTTTCCATGTTTTTCTTACAGGGCCCAAAAGGCAATCATGGCCCAGTGGTAGGGATGTCTCTATGTTTTCTGTCATTTATGATATAGGTCTTTGTTCGAGATTGAAAGAGAAGCATCAGGAAAGATGGCTTGGCTTCTTAGGTGTTCATCAGTTAACATGTTGGAGGTGACAAGCAGGTCACCAAATAAATGCCAGCAATGTCTTTCTTTCCCTCCTTCCTTCCTTCCTGTTTCCCTTCC
>NW_016107587.1:1739899-1752858 GCF_001604975.1 Cebus imitator | reverse complement strand
CCCAGGCTGAAGTGCAGTGACTAGATTTTGGCTTACTGCAACCTCCACCTCCCAGATTCAAGCAATTCTCTGGCCTCAGCCTCCCGAGTAGCTGGGATTACAGGTGCATGCCACCACACCCAGCTAATTTTTTTTGTATTTTTAGTGGAGACAGGGTTTCACTGGGTTAGCCAGGATGGTCTCGATCTCCTGACCTCATGATCTGCCCACTTCGGCCTCCCAAAGTGCTGGGATTACAGGCGTGAGCCACCACACCTGGCTGCCATCCTGCATTTAAGAGAAGAGGAAAGTTTAAATAGTTATAACCTAAACCTCCACCATAGGCAAATGTGCTTCAGAACTCTTTTTGCCTTTTCTTTTTTTCTTTGTTTCCCATAGGTTATTGGGGTACAGGTGGTGTTTGCTTACATGCGTAAGTTCTTTAGTGGTGATTTGTGAGCCATCACCTGAGCAGTACACACTGTACCCTACAGGTAGTCTTTTATCTCTCACTCCCTCCAACCCTTCCTGCCAAGTCCCCAAAGTCTACTGTATCATTCTTACGTCTTTGTGTCCTCCTAGCTTAGCTCCCACGTCAGTGAGAACATATGGTGTTTGGTTTTCCATTCCTGCAGAACTCTTACTTTATTTTATTTTTGAGACAGAGTCTCACCCTATCCCCCAGGCTGGAGTGCAGCGGCATGATTTCGGCTCACTGCAACCTCCACCTGCCAGGTTCAAGCGATTCTCAGGCCTCAGCCTCCTGAGTAGTTGGGACTACAGGTGTGTGCCACCTCGCCCAGCTGATTTTTGTATTTTTAGGAGAGATGGGGTTTCACTATGTTGGCCAGGATGGTCTCCATCTTTTGACCTCATGATCTGCCCACCTCAGCCTTCCAAAGTGTTGGGATTACAGGCATGAGCCACTGCGCCCAGCCTAGAACTCTTTCTTGAAGAAAACTTTCATCTTTTCTCAGTGCCACTGAGGTGTAAGTCTTCCACTCTGTCTTCTTTTGGACCCAATTACTGGTCAGTTATTTTGTAGAATGTCTTTCTGTTTGGGTCTGCATAAAGTTTCCTTATGGTTAGATTCAGGTTATGCATCTCTAGCAGGCATGATGCTGTGTTTTCATAGCATCTTATTAGATGATGCATGATTTCAATTTGTTCAGTTACCAGTGATGTTTAATCATTTGATTATCTCTGCCAGGCTTGTCCAGTTAAATTTACTCATTTTTAACTTTGTAATAAATATTTTATGGGTAGGGAGTTTGAAAACATGTTAATAATATGTTCCCCCTTGAACTTCTAACTTTTTCATTTGGTTATTTTTTTCAATGGGTTATATTTTGTTACTATTTTTATTTTGCTGTTCAAATTTTCTTTGATTTGGTCAGTAGGAACCCCTTTAAGCTGAATTTTCTGTCCTTTTGACATGGTCCCATCATTCTTTGAGCCCTTCTGTGTTTTTCATCACAAAATAAAAAGGCTAGGCTCACCTTGTAATTTACCTACCCCGGCTCTGAAATCAGCTATTTCTCCAAGGAGCCCTGGTTTCTTTCACTAGAGAGTAGTATTTTAGAAACCACGCATTGGCACAAATTGTACTCGTAGCTAGTGAGGTGTTGCTGGTCTTAGACCCTCTCAGGGGACAGAGTTAGGAAAGATATATAGCTTTCCATAATGATATATACTACACACACATACACACACACACACGTATTTCTACATCTATCACTATATATTGAAAACCATGATGCTTTCAATTTCAGTCCAGTATCACAGGGTTCCTGCTAGTTTTATTCCTTTCCACAATTATAATTCTCCTTTCTAACAATGAGAAACCAGCTCTCAATATCCTTAATATATTTACTTAGTTGATCAATCTCCGCCTGTGTAACCAATCTTCTATCAATGATGCCATCCTTTTTTAGCGTGTATTACTTCTCATTCTACTTGGGTGTAAGCCTCCTGTCTTAATCTGTTTGGGCTGCTGTAACAAAATGCATAGACTGGGTAGCTCATAAACAAGAAAAATTTATTTCTCACAGTACTAGAGACTGAGAAATCCAGAGCCTGGTCAGGACCCAGCCTTCTCATTAATAAATGGTGCCTTTTAGCTGTGACCTCATGGGGTATAAGAAAACAGGTAGTTCTCTGGGGCCACTTTTATAAGGGCACAAATCTCAATCATGAATGCTCTGGGCTCATGGCCTGATTACCTCCCAAAGACCCCACCTTTCAACGTCATCACCTTGGGGGTTAGGATTTCAACGTATGAATTTTGAGGGAGACACAAATATTCAGACAATAGCACTCCTTCTAACGAACCCCCTTCTCACCCTGCTAGGGCTCATGTGGGGTCGACCCCTATCCCACACCACATGGATACTGTCCTCGCTCTGAGCAGGCTCCAGTACCTCATGCCAGCTTTTGTGGATGTCCTCCTCTTCCTAGTCCTCAATCCTCTGCACCGAGCAGCCCTCCTGTGCAGCCAGACCCCCTGTCACACTACCTGAGCTGACACTCGGCACTGTACTCACCCTGCTGTGGAAGCCTTCTCATCCTGTTTAGACACCATCCATCTGATGTTCTTTTTGTTTCCAAAGAAAAAAATTATTTTTATTTCTCATTTTAAAAAAAATCAACAAAAATTTATTTAATTAAGCATAAAGTTACTTCCACATTTGTCTACAACCACAGTAAATACAGTCCTTGGCATAAGGACACAGCCTTTAGAATTTAAAGACTCCCCATCTGCAAGATTACATATATAAGACTCCCAATATATATAATAGTGGATTTGTTAATCAAACTGAAATAGTTATACCATCTAGAATAAAATAAGATGGATACAATTTACTCATAAGATTCATATTTAAATCATTTTTGTTTAAAAAATACTATTCTGAGAATTGAAGCTTAATGCTTCAATATGAGCAAAGGTGTAATCACTTAAATAACAGCAGTTACTTCAACTGAAAATGAGATCCGTCAAAATTAATCTAGAAGAGAGCAAAAGTGTTGTCAGGTTTCTTGCTGTGGTTCTGGATGTTCAGTAGCAGGCTCATTTGAAGGCAAAATCAACCCTTCTACCTTCAGAATGTGGGGTTGAGGGGAAAAAAACCCAGGCTTTGGAGGAAGATAAGGAGGAAAACCCTTTGGTGGATAATTTCTCATTGCAAATGGAGCATGTGGTGGACCTGGGAAATCCCTCGGTGGAAAATAATCTCAAGACTCTACAAACATGGTTTCTGGAGGAGGTAGGGGGAAAGGAGGTCATCTTCTCATGAATGGGCCCCTTGGATCCACTGGAAACAATGGACCTCTGATTGGAGCAAGAAGTGGCAGAACAAAGCCAGGGCCAGTTGCTTCGTTTTCAGCAGGGAGAGCAATGTGATTCACGCACATTGAAATTACCAAGATCGTCTTTGGAATCATTTCTGCTGGATTCCATTTCTAAAGGCGTTGACCCATCCATTTTATCCAAAGAAGGCATATTAAAACTTCTGAGTTCTGCTGGTCCAGACAGTCTACCAAAAGTAGAATAAAATCTGTCTTGCCTTTGTGGAGGAAGAGCTGAATCAGGATATGATTGTCCTGGTGGAGGAAACATCATCCTACGGTCCTGTTCCCACAAAGGTGACAGGGACATAGTGTCAAGAGGAGCCATGTGAGGACTGGTTAATTGATCACAGCTTGATTCTTCTCTTTCATTGGTAATCTGATGGTTCAGAGGATTTCCTGGGCCTCTTGATCCTCTTCCTCCTCCCCTGGGAAGCAAAGGCAAGAGTCTGAGTGGACCCTTGAACAAAGTTGGAGGAGAGAGAAAAGCTCTCATTTCAAATGAAGGCTGACCCAATGGTGAGGGACCATGTGGGGAATGTTCTCTGCCAAATGCTGTATTTGGAACATCAAGTGCATAAGGGTCTTTCCTAAAAGTTCAAATTTAAACTCCGTTTCAGTTAATTTTTGTCTGTTGTAAGCATTTTCTGTCCTTAAATCATTGAGGTTTCTTTCGGCAGTCTGAGCTGCCAACCAATTGTCATGTGCTTTTTTCTCGAAGGAAATAATCTGCCCTTGATAATGATGAATAGTTGTCTCCAATTCTTCTTCAAGATCTTTGGCTTGCTTTCTATAGGTCTCCAGCTCTTCAGTGCTGTGGCTGATCTTTTCGTCTACTTTAGAAAGTTTCTCTTCTTTCTCTAGCTGGTAATTTTCCTCTATGGTTAATTTCTCATGGAGTTTCATTTCATTTTCTTGACATAATTCAGTCATTACCTTAAGTTTCTGTTGAAGTTTCTGATTCTTTCTTTCAAAATGTGTGTTTTCTGACTGCAAAGATGCTTGTTCAGTCTGAAGATTTTTAATATGCTCCGTAAGCTCTATTTTGTTTTATCAACTTCAGATAACTGAATATAAATTTGTTTTCTTTCTAAGGTTTTTAAAGAAGCATTTAACTTAGCAGCATCAATCAGTTTCTTCAAAGCTCCTTTTGGAGGATTGCCAAAGTAAGCACCATTTTCTGATTCACTGTCCACTTCTAATTCCAGGTTATCATCATCCGTCACGTCTTCTCCAAGCATAGCAGCCCAATCGTTCTTTAGCAAGTGTTCAGCCAAAGTCTTGATGTGATTTTCTTTATTGTTCAGTACTTGTTCTGCATGTATTTTGGAGTCTTCCAATGTTATTTACTGTTTACTAAGTTCACTCGCTTGTTCTTTCCATACTTCAGCTTCCTGCAAAAGCTGTTTCTGGTTTTCCTAAAGTTGAAAATTTTCAGTCAAAGCATCTTTTATTGCTATCTTCAGTTGTTTTTCATTTTTAAAGGCCAAACCTCCCCAGACTCCAAAGAGCACTGGGGCTAAACTGTGCCAAAGGAGGGTGTCACATGTTAACCAGGACCCCTGCTTAGAACCGCAGCCCAAAAGCCTGGATACATACAATGCCATTCTACTTTCCATTCAACAGTAAATTCCAGATTCCAAACAATGTTAGGGCCAAACAGCATTGCAACTGTGAGAGAAAATTCTAAGAAGAGTTAATACTAGACCTCAGAACCTCTGCCAACAGCATCCCCTTTGGGCAGGTTGAGGTCTGCTGGACCTCCGGGAGCATCCTCCTGTGGGGTCCAATCTTAGAGTGCCAGACGTCTCTGGCCTTAGTGGGTGCCACACACAGGTTTTGCCCTCCAGAGCCTACTATGAGCTGCATAAGAATAACTATGAAGCGTAATGAGAACTGGATGTTGGGTAGGTGTTTTTGTTCCTCAGCCAGTTGAGTACAATAAAGGAAGAGTTTAGTCTAAGAAAAGAAGGTTTGAGTCCTCTGAAACATGTACGAGTTTGCTCCAAGTTGCACCGCACATAGGAATGAGGGACCACACGTGGAAAAGATTTTTAAAAAGTCCTTCCCACTTCAGGGCAGGGCAATTGTAAATGGCAGCTGAAAGACTGAAAAAGAAAGAAAGGAAAAAATTGTGAAAAAGATCCAGGTTTCTTAAGCACACCAGGAGGTGGCAGTCAGGGTTCTCCACATGGAAAACCCTTTGTTTTGGCCAGAAACCTGCAGTCGCTTCCATGTTTACGCACTGCCCACCAAGGATCCCAAGTTGGAAAGGAAAAGAGAGCGGGAGAGAGAGAGCCTCTGTATGGAGCAGAAAGGAAAGGGAGAAAAATGAATCCCAAGCTTTGGGTTCACCTCTTGGCTCACCAAAATATGTTAATGGTGGAAATGTCCAAGCTCTTGACATCTTGACAAAATGTACAAACAAAGCAAGGAAGGAATGAAGGATTTTATTGAAGATGAAAGTACACTCCACAGTGTGGGAGCGGGCCTGAGCATAGGGGCTCAAAGGCCTGTTACAGAATTACCTGGCCTACGCCCTATGGAGAAGCTACTTCCTGTCATAGCTGAAGTGTGAATCGACCTCATGTTCCCTGCTTCCAGACTCTATTTCTCTGCCTCACAACCAGCTTGAGAACATGTTCTCAGGATCTCTTGAGGGCCGTGTCACAGGCCATGGTCATTCACATTTGGCTCATGAGGAGAAACTATGATTTTTTTTTATCTTGCCCAAATTCCTGTCTAAAGGGTCTGGAAGTCATGCCCTACAAACCATAAATTCTCATCAGATGGGTTTTATTTAACCCTATATATTGTGACTTACTTTCCAACCTGACTGGCATAACATTATGAGACAAGGAAGAAAATCAAAATATTTTACCCCAAAAACATGTTTGTCACATTTTGAAATGGCCCTGCAAGCTGTCCTTTGTGGGGAAAATTTGCATCTGTAAAGAATATCTACTAACATAACTAGACCTTTTCCTTTTATGCCCTTCCAATTCTGAATAGGTTAACTAAGAGTCTAACACCTTTTAAAAGTTCTTAATAGGAAGCATTTGTCATCTATTGTTTCTAAGGGCAGCTGCTGTGAGACTTCAAAAGAACCCTGGTCTCCACAATCTTTTATCTTAACCTGAACATTTTCTTTCTATTGATCCCAGGTCTTTAGACAAAACTCAACCAATTGTCTGCTGGAAAATATTTAAATTTACCTATAGCCTGGAAGCTCCCCAGCCCCCTGGCACCTGCTTCGAGTTGTCCCGCCTTTCTAGAACAAACCAATAAACCAATGTATTTCTTAAATGTATTTGATTGAAGTCTCATGCCTCCCTAAAATGTATAAAACCACCCTGCACCCCAACCACGTTGGGCACATGTTCTCAGGACCTCTTGAGGGCTCTGTCATGGGCCACGGTCACTCATATTTGGCTCAGAATAAATCTCCTTAAAGATTTTACAGTTTGACTCTTTTTATCAGTGCTCAGAATAAATCTCTTCAAATATTTTACAGATTGGCACAAGGAAAATGTTGTAGAATGGGCCATGTTTTGCATACTGACTGGATTATTTGTCCAATAAAATGAGTGTCCCATACCCTCATAAAATGAGTTTGTTTGAGAGGAACTCCCAAATTTGAAATTATTTTTTCCTAAGGGAATTTTACTCACAGCTAATGGTAATGGCAGTAGATGAATAAAATCTAGTTGCCATACCTCAAAGCAGCCTTTAAGAAAAACAGCCTTGATAACTGTGTAAAGGTTTCCACGGATTATGTTTTGGGGAGGAATCTTTATGCACACAATGGGTGGGTTCAATTGCTTGGTGGGTGACAATCCACTTGAAGTGGCATTGATGTTTGGGGTAAATACCAGAGGTTCATTGTCTCACACCAGGGAAATCAAGGACATGAACACACAAGAAATGAGTGTAAGAGTGGAGGTTTAATAGACAAAAGAAAGAGAAAAGAGAATCTCTCTCTCTTTTGCAGAAAGAGAGGGGCTCCTATGTGGGTTTTCTGGCATGGGGTCTTTTAAACTGGCTTGAGGAGGTTGTGCCTGATTTGCATAGGGCCAAAAGATTGGTTAGACCAGGTGTGCCATTCAAACAGCAGGCACAAGAAACTGACCATCCCACCCTAATCTTTTAGTATGCAGATGGATTCTCTATCTGGCTGGTGCCATGTTTTCTGTTTGCTGCCGTGTTGAACATGCCTAGCCCCTAGGTAGCCTTTTCCTGCTGGCATTCACCCTTGCAAGCTCCCAGCTTGCTTATTCATGTCTGCAGCTTGATTTTACAGGCCATTCTTTGTTAGAAAAGAAAGTATTTGGAGGGGCATGGTGGCTCACGCCTGTAATCTCAGCCTTTTGGGAGGCGAGGGTGGGTGGATCACTTGAAGTCAGGAGTTCATGACCAGCCAGGCCAACCTGGTGAAACCCCGTCTCTATTAAAAATACAAAAAAATTAGCTGGGCGTGGTGGCATGCGCCTGTAATCCCAGCTACTCTGGAGGCTGAGGCATCAGAATCCCTTGAACCTGGAAGGTGGAGGTTGCAGTGAGCCGAGATTGTGCCACTGCACTCCAACCTAGGAGACAGAGCGAGATCTTCTCTCAAAAGAAAAAAGAATAAAAGAAAGAAAAAAGAAAATAAACTATTTTGGGGCTATTTTTATTGAAAGGCAAACCTTACCAAGGACTTTCTTACCCTCGCTATCTGCCTGAGTAATTTCTTCTTAACTGCTATGTCACAACGACCATGACCAGAGAGGATTTAGTAAGGGGTTTTATTATTTGTAACATGTAAGGAGGACACCAGGGATAGTTCCTAAGCAGTGCTTCCCCGAGTGGTGATGGAAACAGGGCTTTTATTGGGCTGGTGAGCTGAGCCATTGTATATAGAGCTAAAGTAAAGGCAGTGCAGATGCAGTTGCTGATTATGCTTCTACACACGTCACATGTACAGGAAAAGGCGAGGCAGCTCCTCCCTGGTGAGAATTTTAGTATGGTAATGAGGGGAGTTCATGAAAGTTTGTTTCCAATTCTAGCATCTCTGGATCCAACTGGTTTTTGTTTTTCAGATACTGAGGGTTTTCATGGAACTCAAACTGCAACAGTTACTAGAGGTAGTTTTTCACAATGCTACTCCAAAACTGGGGAGCCAGGGTTACAATGTGGCAGCACTTGTGCAGTTTATGAGCCACAGTTGGACCAAGTTTCCTATTATACTGTTTTCTCCATGCAATGAAATGACTGGGGCTTCAAAGAGTTTAATCTTGGACATCAAGTAAGAAAGATTACTGTAATTTGATTGGAAGTATTGGTAGACATTTGGTCCATACCATAGCCCAGTTTCAGAGGAGTGCGTTCCCCTTTTTGTTTCCCAGATTTCTTTTTGTTTTGAAATGCCCTTGGTAACTGTAAAGCACTGAAGTGCTAGATATTACTTTACAGGTCCTCAGAGTGTGCATTACATAGACTGCTTACCTCCTCAATCCTGTCATTCTTCCACCTGTTTGTGATGGCTACAGGGACCTTCCTTCCTTCCCTCCCTCCCTTCTCCCTTCCTTTCTCTCTCCTTCCCCTCTCCTCTTCTCTCCTCCCACTCATCCCTCCCTTCCCTTTTCTTTTCCCTTTCTTTTTTTCTCCCTCCTTTCCTCCCTCTTTTTAAAAAATGGATCACAATATATTTTTGTGACATTTAAACCTGTAACTTTAAGAAATTTATAATGAATAAGTTATATCTGTAAAATGCCTCTAAACTTTAAACACCTGCTGAAAACTCCAATAGCATTCAGTATGGCAAACAGGCTGGAAGGATTTTTCTCATTTCCTAATAAGAAAAGCTTAAAGAATTCACTTTGTATCTAATTAGTAGACTTGAATTAATATATACTATAGAGCCAGTATATGAAATAGAATATTAAGAAAAAATACCATCTGGTTATTGAGAAGTGAAGGAAAGGTCACTAAAATTGTGTAAACTCTCAAGTGATACAGAATAATAATGGAAAGAATGTCACCTTAATGACATCTTAATTTTCTTTAAACAAATGAGAAAATGAAGAAGAAAGTGTGTTTTAAACAACAGCAAAACCAATTCTATTGCTTCAAAAGGTGGTTATCAGCTTTCCAAGTTATAAGAGCAGAAATCCACTCTCAAGTTAGAGATTTGATCTGTAGTTAATAGTTACCCTCAAGATGGCACACCACAGTTTATTCATTTCACAATTTTTCTTTTCCCTCCCTCCCTCCCTCCCTCCCTCCCCCCCTCCCTTCCTTTCTTTTTTTTTTTTTTTTGAGATCTCACTCTGTCACTCAGGCTGGAGTACAGTGGTGTGATCTCAGTTTACTGCAACTCTGCAGTTTACTGAACTCTGGGTTCAAGTGATTCTCCCACCTGTAGCTGGGATTAGAGGCGTGTGACACCACACTGGCTAATTTTTATATTTTTAGTAGAGACGGGATTTTGCCATGATGGCCAGGCTGGTCTCGAACTCCTGACCTCAAGTGATCCACCTGCGTCTGTCTCCCAAAGTGCTGGGATTACAGGCGCTACCCACCATGCCTGGACACATTTCTCAGTTTTTCTAAAGCAGATCTTTGATGACTAATGGGCAAGTCCTGCCTATTATCTAGCTGTTTGCTGAAATAATCAATCCTTTGATCCTTAGCAATTTTTAAAATACCAGACTGTCTGAGAACCACTGGAGTTTACAGGGATGTCCTGCAAAGGGGTTGGGGGTAAGGGAGGGGGTCATGTCAGAGTCCAGAGTTTGCATCATTGCCTGCTCTTCAATAGTGAGTGAGCTCTGTTCCCAGAGCCTCAGTTTACCTAAGGCTTCCTGAAATGAGAAAAATGTTCATGTCTTATCTGTCTTGCAGAGTCACTGTGAAAATCAAGGAAAATAATGGAATGAAAAGTATTTGTAGACTGACAAGTGGAAGCCCACACAGGGCTCCCCTGAGTTCTGTGGAGGTGGGTAACCCCTTTCTTTGTGGTCTGGCAGCGCTGTGTTCTCCACCATTAGAGAATATCTCATCATAGTGTAAATATCCGAGTCTCCCCTGTATTAAATTGTGAGTTTAAGGAGAGAGAGCTACTTACCTTTGTAGCCAATGCTTAGCAGAGTGTTCAGAACATGGGAATGTATTTGATAACACTTTGCCAAATGAGTGTGAGCAAGTCATTCCCAGGATTTAGCTGCAAAATACTTTTACTTAATATCACACAAAATGAATCCTATTCTTGCTGATCTCCAAATAATCACAATCTGAATGGCTTGCTTAGTGATAGTTTTATTCATCTAAGAATTGTTTATCACATGGCATAAAGGATGTTGTCCCTGGGGTGGGAGTAATTAGTGTGGAAAGTAAATGACTCCCTGATACCTTTTGCTTTTGGGATTGAGTTACCTCAAATCATATGGGGTTCAGGTGTGTCTCCCTCCAAGCAATTCTGCTGCCCTGCAAGGGAGCTGGAATTCACAGCAAGGAGCTGAAGCAATTAGTTCAAAACAGTAGTTCTCAATGCGTTCTGAAATAATAATGTAAATATTACTTGAGAACTTGTTAAAAATGCAATCCTTGGTCCTCAGATATAAGGAATTAGAAAGTCTGTGGATGAGACCGAGCAGTTTATGGTTTAATCATCTCCAAGTGATTCTGATACACACTTGTGTTTGGGAACAATTCCAAACCCAAGGAAAGTCCAGTGAGTTCTCTGTTAATGAAGGTTATTACCATCTTATGTAGGATGGCTTCACCTCCTGGTAACCACCCCAATGTCGACTGACTTCACAGTTGAGAAGTTTATTATGTCACATTACAGAGTCCAGATGGAGAGTGGATTCAGATTCAGTGATGGACGGGGCCCCAGTCCCACTTCCCTGTGGTTCACCTCACTCTGCCTTTCTTTGCAGATTGACTTTGTTTTTGTGTTTGGTGAATGGCCATGGCTGTTATAGATGTCACATCCAAAACAAAGACATCTCATTTGGTGTTCTCTTCTCAACAGCTAGCAAAATTCTTTCAGTGAAGGCGCAGTTGAGCACCTCTTCCTATGTGTCTTTTTGGTAAACACAGAGTCACATGGGAATGCCTATACCCGTTCTATAGAAAGAGGTGGAGACTTCTTTGACAGATCAATTGAGTTTTGCTTTTTAATCTGGGAATTCAGTTCTTCTCTGTGAGTCCCAAGTGTCAGAACTGGTCGCCAGAAGACTGAAGTTCTGCCTGCAAGTCTTGTTTTTGTAATTTTTTTTTTTCATATAGTTTTCCTTTTTGGATGTACTGTTCTATGACCTTTTTAAAAATCTTTTTATTTTGAACTAAGTATAGATACACAGGGAGTTGCAAAGATGATATGGAGGGATCTCATGTATAACTTTCCTGCAGTTCTTCCCAGTAGTTATGTCTTATATAATTGTAGCATAATGCCAAACTCAGAAAACTGACATTAGCGCCATGTGCACGTACGGTTCTGTGCTCTTTTTATCACATGGATTCATCTAACTGCAATCAGGATACAGAACTATTCTATCACATCAAACATCTCCCTCGTGCTAGCCCTTTGTGTTCATGTGAAACACTCCCATTCCTAATCCCTGGCAACCACTAATATGCACTTCATCTTGATACTCTTGTCATTTTCAGAATATCATGTAAGTGGAATTATATAGTATGTGACTTTTTGAGATTGACATTTTTCATTCAGTAATATCCTTGAGATTCAATAGGTTGCATGTATCAATAGTCTGTTCGTTTCCTTTTTTTTTCTTTTTAGACAGAGTCTTATTTTGTTGCCCAGGCTGGAGTGCAGCGGCATGATCTCAGCTCACTGCAACCTCCACTTTCTGTGTTCAAGTGATTCTCCTGAAGCAGGAATTAGCATGGCTAATTCACCATGCCTGGCTAATTTTTGTATTTTCAGTAGAGACGGCGTTTCACCATGTTGGCCAGGCTGGTCTTGAACTCCTGATCTCAGGTGATCCGAGCGCCTCAGTCTCCTAAAGTGCTGAGATTACATGCATGAGCCACCGTGTCCAGCTGCTTTTTCATTTTCATTGCTAAGTACTACTCTGGTATGGTTGTAAGACAGATTGTTTAATCATTCACCTATGGAAGGAAATTTTGGTTGTTTCCAGTTTTGAGCTATTACTAATAAAGTTACTATGAATATTCATGTACAGGATCTTGTGAGAACATTTTTTCATTGTTTAAATAAGTGCTCAGGAATATGATTGCTGGATTATATGGTGAGTGCATGTTCAGTTTTTATTTTTATTATTATTTTTGAGACAGGATCTCACTCTGTTGCCTAGGCTTGAGTGCAGTGGTGTGATCTCAGCTCACTGCAGCCTCAACTTCCTAGGCTCAAGCAATCCTTCCACTGCAGCCTCCTGAGTAGCTGGGACCATAGGCACGTGCCACAACACCCAGTTAGTTATTTTTATTTATATTTTTTGTAGAGACAGGATTTTGCCATGTTGCTGAGGCTGGTCTTGAACTCCTGAGCTCAAGAGCTCTGCCCACCTTGATTAATGGCTTACACCTATAATCCCAGCCTCACAAAGTGCTGGGATTATAGGTGTAAGCCATTGCTCCTGGCCTGTATGTTCAATTTCTAAAGCAACTAT
>NW_016107587.1:1681783-1739822 GCF_001604975.1 Cebus imitator | reverse complement strand
TTAGTTAATTTATTATTATTTTTATTTTTTGAGATGGAGTCTTACTCTGTTTCCCAAGCTAGAGTGCAGTGGCATGATCTCAGCTCACTGCAACCTTCACCTTCCAGCTCAAGTGATTCTCCTGCTTCAGTCTCCCAAGTATCTGGGACTATAGGTACGTGCCACCGCACCCAGCGAATTTTTGTATTTTTAGTAGAAACAGGGTTTCACCATGTTGGCCAGGGTGGTCTCAAACTCCTGACCTCAAGTGATCCACTCGCCTTGGCCTCTCACAGTGCTGGGATTCCAGGCATGAGCCACCATGCCTGGCCTGTATGTTCAATTTCTAAAGCAACTATCAAACTATTTCTGGAGTGGGCATACCATTTAGCCATCTCACCAGCAATGTATGAGAAATCTAATTTAACTGCATGCTGGCTTCTATTTGGTGTTTACACTAATTTCTATTTTAGTTGTTTTAAGACATGTGTAATGATATCCCAGTTTGGTTTTAATTTGTATTTCCTTGATGGCTAGTGATGCTGAACATCTTTTCATGGTATATCTTCTTCACTGGTATGCCTCTTCATGCTTTACTTTTGATAAATTAAAATTATAATTTTTGTCTTCCTTGAATTATTCTTTTTGTGTTGCATCACTGTATTCTATATATATGTTTTCTGTGCTAATATCTTTCTCCTCTTGTTCAGGCTCATCATTGATCAGAATGTTAGAGTCTTTGGTATTTTTTCATACATTCCTGAGGTTATGCTTTTTTTTAAAAAAAACAAAACAAAACATCTTTTCCCCTCTGTTGTTCATATTAGATTACTTTTATTGCTCTATCTTCCAGTTTCCTGATTCTTTAATTTTCATATACATTCAGTTATTGAGCCTCTCCAGGGAATTTTTTATTTCTGTTATTTTAGATTTCATTTCTATAATTTTCCATTTGGTTCTTTTTTTATAGTCACTAATTCTTTGCCAAGAATTAGTGTAATTTTTTCAAAAGCCTTTGCTGTCACCTAATGGAGCATGGTTATAATAATTGCTTTAAAGTGTTTATCTAATAATTTCAACATCTGCATAATCTTGGGATTGCCATCAGTTGATTGCGTTTTCCTCTGAGAGCTTTAAAAAGGTTTTTCTGGCTCTTATGTATGTTGGATAATTGTGGATTCTCTTGGATATTTGAATATTGTTATAAGATTTTGGATCCTTATAAAATCTGGGGGGAATTTTTACTTTTATTTTTGTGAGACAGGGTCTCACTCTGTAGCCCAGGCTAAAGTGCAGTGGTGCTATCTCTGCTCACTGCAGCCTTGACCCCTGGGGCTCAGCTGATCCACCTCAGTGGCCCCCAAGTAGCTGGGACTTCAGGTGTGTGTGTGCCACCATGCCTTGCTGTTTTTTTGGAATTTTTTTGTAGAGACAGGGTTTTACCATGTTCCACAGGTTGGTCTTGAACTCCTGAGCTCAAGCAATCCACCCACCTTGGCCTCCCAAAGTGCTGAAATTACAGGCGTCAGCCATGGTGCCCAGTCAGTTTTGCTTTGTTTTATCAGGAAGTTAACTTAGTTGGGTTTGCTCTGCAAGTCTTGACCCATTTTCTGTAGAATGTGCATTCAATGTTAATTTAATTTCAAAGCTGTTGCAGTGCTGTTCTGTCTGCTTGATATCTGTGCCACCTAGGGGCCAGTCTGGGGAGTGTTCAATGTTGTAGTTCAGTTCTCAAAATCTTTGCTATGTTGATTCTTGTCTATTCTGTTCATGCATCCCAGGACTTCATATATTGATCTAAAGGCTCTCTTCTTTAGCTCCCTCTACTCTGTGATGTTCCTCACACACAGCAATTCTTAGGGTCACTCTTTCCTGGTGTCCTAGTTAGGAAGCTGGTACTTTATTGTTTCTGTGCTATTGCACACTTCCTACAACAGTGTCCACTTCCAGGCAAAGCAGCAAGAAATTGAGGCTGCGGGGCTGCTAACACCACTGTCACCACTTCAGGAGTCCATATTTGTTACAGGGGTTCACCAGTACTAGGATTGGGAGACTCTACAGAGTTCCATACTATAGGGACTCTTTTGTAGGTTCTCTGTCTAGTGTAAGAGTGTGTGTGTTTATTTTTTTTCCCCCTTGGAGCCTTTCCCATATGTGTCTGTTCACAATTTCAGGATTTTGGTTGTCCCAAATTCTATGTAAGGCAATATGAGAGGAACCAAATTTTAAGAAAAAACGAAAACAATTTACTGCCATCTGGGTTATTTTCTGAGTTTGATTTCTCTGTCTAGTCTCTCTGCTTCTATTTACTTCTCAGCATTCTTCAATAACCTTTTCTCTATACTATTTTAAGAGATGTTAGTTGCAGTAAGTGGGAGATAGGGTGGGATGGGGTTAATTCATCCTAAGTGGAACCAGAACCTTAAATTTTGGTTTTGAAGTATAAAGGTCATGGTCCAGATATAAGGCAGAATAATTGAGAATAATAGTTATCAGATTTAAAAAAAATTACTCAGTAGGAGTCTAGATAAATTTGTTTAAAATACATATGGATGAGATTATTAGGAAAAACTAGATGGAAATAGTTTTAAGAGGGGACCCTGTACCCATCTCTTCTCCCCTACCATGTTATCTCCAAGGCGAGGCTGGGACAACACAGCCCCGAATAGCAATTGGGATCTGAGTAGAGGCTAGTGATCCACTTCCATCTGAAGCCCTGGGTGATGAAAATCTTTCAGAGAATCTGTGCTATCATGGCATAAGAGTGGTAGAGTGGAGATGACAGAGTCATTGAGGCAGAGATAGTCTCACTGAGTTACAGTACTAGGGTTGTCAGAGAACAGTTGAAGGTTCTCCGTGTCTCTGAGAAAAAGGGGAGAGAGGTCTCATGGTCAAGATGAGAGGTCATAGCAACAAAGGGCCTGTGGCCCTGGGGACAAGAGCCCAAATTCAAACGTGGGCATTTCAGTAGAGTTCAGCAGTGAGGTGAGGTGATGTGGAGGATTGCTCAGGACCATCCAACACTGCGAATGTCGGTGAGGGGAGGGATCAGACCTGTGTACAAATTTGGAAGCAGTGAGTGCATAAATGGTATCTAAGCCATGAGCATGGCTGAGGTGTGGGTGAGATGAGAAACTGGCAAAAATGGAGTCCAGGACACTCTGAAGTTCAGGGGATGGAACGATGAGGAAGAAATGATAACAGAGACTGAGAAGGTTGGGCCTGAAAGGTGGAGAGGAGGCAAGACAAAGTGGTGAGGAAGGAATGAAGTACTGTGCAAACACCACTGCTGGGGTCCGGCAGAAAGGGGTTTGCTTTGGCCTGGCTCTTAGACGTGGAAATGTGGAGCATGGAGGTCACAGAAGAAAAGTCAATGGAGTGGTGAGGACAGAGCCTGACTGCCGTGGATTTAAGGTGGGTGGAATGAAGAGTTGTGGACAGAAAGAATATACACTTGATCTTAGCCAAAGGCTGAGAAGCAATGACAGAAGACTGACAACTATTTTGAAGAATTCTGATGTTAATAAGCAAAGACACAGAGCAGTACTTGGAAGAACTGATTTTTATTGGGTGGTAGCGATCTTAGCATGTTTGCATGTTCACTAAAGGGTGGAAAACAGATAATGCTGCAAAGGGCACGAGATGCAGCCAGTGCAGCAGGAGGAGGCTGTCTTTTGGTAGGCACAAGGTGGGTCGATCCGTTGTGTCAGGAGGGAAGGCAGATGATCTGAGTAAAGATGAGGCAAGCCAGTCCATTTGGTGGAGGGATTCTGTGAAAGTTTTATTCTAACTGCCTCTGTTTATTCAGTGAAATATCAAGCCTTAGTTTTTGCATCTGTAAAATAAAACCTGTAATACCTATCTATTTTATTGGTTTGGTGAGCATCACAGAGGATGCATTTAAACATATTTTGGAAATTCCAAGATATTGTACAAATATAATTGTTTTTATGGGCCTCAGTAAAGTTGTTCCCTCTCTTTAGATATGAATGTTTTCTCCTTGAGGTCCTCAGGATTCTGGAATGTTGATTTAGGAGGCATCAGCTCCTCACTGCCCTAGCCTGGCAATGGCTCCTTTAGGGCAAATTCTCTTCCCTTATTTTTATACTGAAGGAATGGCAATCCTTAAGTCCTATTGCTAAATGAATTTTGATTGTGCCATTCTATGTTTTCAAATTAGACCTACAAGCTCTGATAGCAGAGTAAACAGATTTTGCATTTCATATTTTCACCTGGAGAAATATAATTTTACTCAAATGGAAGATGCAAGGAGCATGATTTAAGTCTCAGATTGTATCAAAGAGATGA
The DNA here is from genome assembly GCF_001604975.1 of Cebus imitator. NCBI lineage: Eukaryota > Metazoa > Chordata > Mammalia > Primates > Cebidae > Cebus > Cebus imitator. Next base: position 1,735,535 of record NW_016107587.1, on the reverse strand, counting down.
AAAGGAGAATTCTACTCAATGCCCTTAAAATCTGGGCAACTTTTCTTTCAATGGAGAAATGTAATTGTTAGTAGATGTTTGAGGATTTCTTTTAAATTTTCTTAGCTCAGTGGACACTAAATAGCATTAAAAGTTGAAAACCACTTGTCCCTATCAATTTATTACCTTTTGAACAGACATTCTTTAGACAGAAATTGAAATTATGTTTTTTATTAGTGTTAAGAAGGGAAACTAATTCAGATTAATAAGAAATTACAGAAATTAGCAAGAGAGAATTTCGGTGTCAGAAAAAAGTAAGTTATTTAAATTACCTTTGAGGCAATTATTTTCAAGATTTATAAATTGCAATCAAATATTTGGGTCATGAAAGTTCTTTAAACTATGGAACTTCGAACTGCTTATTGCCAGTAATTTTAACAAAGCTTTTTAACAGAGACAAAGAGGAAATTTTCCCTGAAAACGCTGAACACTTTACTTATAACTTTGAAGCCACATTACCATAGCCTTTCAAAGGAATCAGTCAAGTGTGTTCTTGATCATCTCATGCATTCAAGTCCATTGCGTACTCATCTGACAGTTTGCTAGGCTCTTTGGGAACTATTCAGCTCTGACCAACTCAATTTATGCTTGAAACTTATTCCATCCAAGCAGCACTAGGCTTAAGTGTAACTGGGAAAGAGATAAGATGGTGTTTTGGCCTGTGGGGGCTTTGATCTTCATTCCTTTCCTGGTAGACCCTCCTTTCTTTCTTCCCTCCCTGGTCTGTGCCAGGCTTCAAGTTCTCTTAACCCATCCACTTCTCTGAGGAGTCAGACTTCCATTTAAAGTATCAAGTAGACTGGCTTCGGGGTGAAAAGATCGGGGGTGGTGGAGGAGCAAAAAAGAGCAGAGACTGGGAGCAAGTTTTGTTATTAGTCATAAAGCCAAATGTTATTTTTATAAACCAATATGAGATGTCTTATGACAAAGTACCAGTAGACATGGAATTCTGATTTGCAATGACTGATGCGTGAGGCACGCAGTCTGTCCTGCACAGATAATTTGTGATTCCGTAATGAACACAGAGGGACCAGTTCTCCTCTGAGGGAGATTCAGCTTTATACAAGATCTCCAAAAATTTAATCCTCTGGACACTCTTATATAAAGCCTTTTCTGCTAACTCCATGATTTCCTCAGGGACCTTCAGGGTCAAAGGAATTCCCTGATCTAGGTAAGATTTGAGCATCAACCTTAAATTCCTTAGCAAGATTCATCTTCAGGCACCCAAATCCAAGTTTAGGCTGTAGGTCCCCTTTTCCCCTTTGTGTCAGTCCGCTAGGGCTGCCATAACAAAATACTACAGAGTGGGCAGCTTAAACAAGACAAAGCTATTTTTTCATAGTTCAGGAGGCCAGAAGCCCAAACTCAAGGTGCCATCAGGGTTGGTTTCTGGTGAGGCTTCTCCTCCTGGCTTGTAGCCGGCCACCTTCTAGCTATGTCCTCACATAGCCTTTCCTCTGTGTGTGTTCACTCTGCTGTCTCTTCTCTTCCTGTAAGGACATCAGTCTTATAAAATTAGGTCAGACTAACCTTTATGACTTTATTTAACTTTATTGACCTTCCTAAAGGCTCCATCTGCAAATACAGTCACATTGGGGGTTAGGGCTTCAACATTAAATTTTGGGGGAAGGCAATTCATTCCATAACACCCTCTTTTCCTTCTTGGACTCTTCTTGTGATACTGGTTTCATAGTAAATGTCTCACTTCCTAATCACTGTTGAACCAGCAAACCTTCATTTCGTGCATCATAGTAGAAGAGAGACTGATGACCTTGCTTTCATGGCTTTCTCCTCTGATTGTTATGGCTACATTTGGACTTGTAATGCTTTCCTCTTTGCACATCATCCACTGAATAGAGAGTTGTGGAAAAGGTGGTTGTTAAGGCAGGTGGCTGACACTGGGGAAGATGGCAAGAAGTGAGTCAATCTTGGGATGAAAGAATCTGGGAGCAGGCAGCATTAGGAGAATGAGGGTTGTATTAGGTGTTTAATCTCATTTCATCCACGGCATTCCCTTCATGTTGTACTGATTGAAATAATAAGGCTGTGGATAGCCAAGGTCATGCTGGTCATAAACTACAGGTTGGACCTGGAACTCCCACCTGACTGATTCCAGTGCCAGAACCTGACTTCCCTTGGGACCCCAGCTAAACTGTGCCCCAAACCTCCCACCTCTACCTTTTCACTAGCCTTGGCTTCTCCTCCTTCTCTCCTTCTTTGAAAGATGTCATAATTCTTTCCTTTGTACTTTTTTAATGTCTCAGCCCCTGCCAAAGGCCCTTATTCCCTTCTCCTCGGACAGTTGTCATAGCCTTCTTCCTGCCCGCCTTCCTGCCTCTGAGCTGTGTTAAAGGAGAGATGGATAGTTGAGACGATTGTTTACAGAGAAGGGAAAGGACAGCAAGCAAGGTTCCCAGGATTTCTCATGGACAAATTCTGTTCTCTTTCAGCCACTTGTATCAGTGAGGCATCTTAATGAGATGGGGGGGTGGGGGGGGAGATGCTCTTTCCTGATTAACACGGCAGGCTGATCTCAGATCATGACACAGCCATTCCCCTAGAAGCTGGTTTTTACAAACCATTTGGTGGACATATATCAACCAGGATCAACAAGGAAAATACAAATTAATGTTGCATATTATAAAGGGATAAATTTTAATGTAGAAAAACTTGTGTAGGTGATGGAAGAGCAAGAAGCCAGGCAGGCAATGGTGAAGCGACTCAGGAATAGGCAATTAGGGCAACAAATGGCCAACAGGGCCTCCAGGCTGGAGGATCAAGGACAGGAGGTGGAACTGCTGAAACTCAGGGTCACCTATGCAGGCTGGACCCCTGACAGGGGAGGGAAGGGCAGGGGGAAGGGTGGAGGGTGGAGGAGAGGAGGCTAGGAAGAGAATTTCCATAGAGAACTCTGCCACACCGGCCGCTTTAACTCACTAACACCGCACACCACTGGCTCAGCTCAGGGCTGCTTGTTTCTGCTCACCAATGAGCCCATCACACACTCTTTGCTTGGGGGGCTTTGCCATGTGTGGGATTCCAGGGCCCAGGCTGCTTCCATCTTGTTCTGCCATCCCTTAGGGCCTCTACTGGAAAGAGAACATTACCTGACACTGAGGGTCTGGACTTGGAAGTGATAATGACACTCTCACCTTCAGTGACAAGAGTGAACCACTTGGCCAGGTGCAAGGGGACTAGGAAGTCCCTTGCTGAGCGTCTCCCTGGGCAGCGGGGCTCTGCACTGTGTGAGGGGAGTGCCATCCTAAGGGACATTGGTCGTCTCTGCCGCATGGCTTAGATCCTTTTTGCTTGTGAAGGAAACCAAAATATTTCACCCCCAAATATTTATTTTTTTGGACAAATTTGGAGACAGCTATTCTGAAGGGCTGAAAATACAAGAGTAGCAGAAAAGCTGTCCTTCTCGGGGAGAGCTGTGTCTGTGGAGAAATTCTGCATCCCCCTTCTTGGGGTTAACAGAGCTTATAGTGGCTTTTATCCAGTCTGCCAGGCTGTCTGGCTGCGCCCTTGGGAATAACCTCCTATGTGTCTGGATCACATAAACCTGTCTGCAATTGTTCAATGTTGAGATGTGGGTCCCTCATCAGTCCAAATATGCTCTTCTACTCTGTAACATTTAAAACCAAACATACTGCCCCTAAATTAGTCACCGTTATAATTCATTTTAGTAAAGGTGTCTCAGGAAAATGATAATACTGATGTACAAAATGGGACAATTCCTTCACACTATACTATTTGGTTTCAATAATTACTTGGTTTGCCCTTCCTTCATGTTGATATTCGTATTTTCTTGGTAGCCACAGGTCTTAGAGGTACTCTCTGCTGTCCCTGAGTAATTTTTTCCTTTGTCATTGACTTTGAGGCTAGAAGCCTGAGCTCAGATGGACCCACATCTGAGCTTGATCCAGCTTCAAGTTCTGACCCAGCACTCTCTTTCATTTTAGCATTATACATAACAGTAACCAAAAGATTGAATATTTCATTTTTTCCTTATAAGTCTGCATTTCCTTAAGCATCCAATGAACCAATTCCTGGGGAGTAGGCTCCATCTCTAAATTCCACTGGTAACTTTCACCTTTAGTAATTGATCTCAACATAGCTGTGGCTTTATAACATTGGTGACCACCTGGCTACCCAGGAATCAAATATTCCTCACCCCTCACCCTTTTATCCTTTCTGTTTCCAAACCACATTTTTCCATGAGTCAGGGCCATTCCAGCAAATTCCACTCACCAATTGTGTAGAGAAAAACTTTTCTCAAACTGCATGTTCCCTCCACCCTCACACCACATCAATGATCAACACAGAAGACTTCTGTGACCAAATGTGTGGTTTTTTTCCCCCCTAAACTACAAAGAGCAGATACCAGCTAAGTGTCTTTTAATTTAGTTCTGACACCGTCTACTCAGAGATGGTGTCAGATTCCCCAGGTTGAAGGCTTAGTCTTCAAGACTGCCCCTCTATATATACCAGTTGCAAGTCCAGGCATGTGGAAATTCTGACTGACCAGCTTTAAGCTGGCGTTTCCTTAAATAACCCTTTCTTTGGCTTGGATTAATTTGTTGGAGTGGCTCACAGAATTCAGGGAAATCTTGTTTACTGGTTTATTATAAAGAATATTTCAGGCCGGGCTCGGTGGCTCAAGCCTGTAATCCCAGCACTTGGGAGGCCGAGGCGGGTGGATCACGAGGTCAAGAGATCGAGACCATCCTGGTCAACATGGTGAAACCCCGTCTCTACTAAAAATACAAAAAATTAGCTGGGCATGGTGGCATGTGCCTGTAATCCCAGCTACTCAGGAGGCTGAGGCAGGAGAATTGCCTGAATCCAGGAGACGGAGGTTGCGGTGAGCCGAGATCGCGCCATTGCACTCCAGCCTGGGTAACAAGAGCAAAACTCTGTCTCAAAAAAAAAAAAAAAAAAGAATATTTCAAAGAATACAGATTAAGAGACACATAGGGCAAAGTATGGGGGAAGGGCCATGGAGCTTTCATGCCCTCCCTGAGTGCCACCCTCCAGGAACCTCCACTGTTCAACTGTTTAGAAGCTTACTGAACCTTGTCCTCTTGGGTTTTTATCGAAGCTTCATGACATCAGCATTCATTCCCCCAGGGCATAGGGTGGGACCTTCTCAGGGGAGGATCTTGAGACACTCAATAAGAAAGGCAGGGAAACATTAGAGTAAAAGGAGGGCAGGAGAAGGTAAGAGGTCTATCCTTGAGGCTTAACACACCCAACATTATAAGAAAAGGCTGTAACAAGGGCTATTGGAGTTATGATCCAGGAACTGTGGACAAAAACCAATGCATATCATAACACCACACCGTCAAAGTAAGCTTAATAAGTGAAGGAGAAATAAAATCTTTTCCTGACAAGCAATTGCTAAGGAAATTTATTACCATTAGACCAGCCTTACCTGAGGTCCTTAAGGGAGTTCTAAACATAGAACTCAAATAATGATACCTAATACCACAGAAACACACTTAAGTACATAGCCCACAGACCCTATAAAGCAGCTACACAGTCAAGACCACAAAGCAACCAGTGATCAACTTTACAATAGGATCAAAGCCTCACATGTCAATATTAACTTTGAATGCAAATAGTCTAACACCCCACTAAAAAGGCACGGAGTGGCAACTTGGATAAAAAAACACGACCCAACCATCTGCCACTTTTAAGAGACTCATCTCATATGTAATGACACACACAGGTTTCAAGTAAAAGGTTGGAGAAAGGTCTATCACACAAACAGAAAACAAGAAATAGTAGGGGTTGCTATTCTTATATCAGATAAAACAGACTTTAAACCAACAACAGTAAAAAAGGACAACGAAGGGCATTACATTACGATAAAGGGTTGAATTTCACGTTAAGACTTACCTATCCTACATACATATACACTCAACACTGGAGTACCGAGATTCATAAAACAAGTACTTCTAGACCTACAAAAACCTTAGACAACTAAACTACAATAATTGCAAACATCAGCACCCCACTGACAACATTAGATCATTGAAGGAGAAAATTAACAAGGAAATTCTGGACCTAAACTCATTGCTCAGCCAATTGAACCTAATGGACATCTACAGATCACAGAACCAACAGCTAGAGAATATATATTCTTCTCATCTGCACATAGAACTTACCCTAAGATTGATCACAGGCTAGGCCATAAAGCAAATATCAATAAATTTTAAAAAATGGAAATCAAACCAAGTATATTCCTGAACTATAGTGGAATAAAAGTAGAATTCAATATCAAGGAAATCTCTCTAAGCCAATGGTACCTAATATTTTTGGCACCAGGGACTGGTTTTGTGTCAGACAACTTTTTCACAGACTGGTGGAAGGGGGGATGTTTTTGGGATGAAGCTGTCCAACCTCAGATCATCAGGCATTAGATTCTCATAAGGAGCATGCGACCTAGATCACTTACATGTGCAGTTCACAATTAGGTTTACACTCCTATGAGACTAATGCTGCTGCTCATTCAACAGGAGGCATAGCTCAGGTAGTATTGCTTGCTTGCCTGCTGCTCACCTCCTGCCGTGTGACCTGGAGTTGAGGGGAGTTGGGGGCCCTTGCTCTAAACCACACAATTACACTGAAATTAAACAACTTGTTTCTGAATGATTTCTGGTAAACAACGAAATTAAAACAGAAATTAAAAAAATCTTTGAAATAAATGAAAACACAGAGATAGCATACCAAAATCCCTGTGATGTAGCAAAAGCAGTATTAAGAGGAAAGTTTATAGAGCTAAATGCCTACATCGAAGTTAGAAAGATCTCAAATTAACAACTGAATGTTGTTTCTAGAGAAGCTAGAGAAACATAGTTCCTAGAGAAACTAGAAAAATGAAAGCAAACTTCAAAGTTAGCAGAAGAAAATAAATAACTGAAATCAGAGCAAAACCTATTGAAACTGAGACCCTAAAATCCACATGAACAGTGAAATAAAAAGTGATAATTTGAAAGGATAAACAAGATGGATAGACTGCTAGCTAGATTAACCAAGGAAAAAAACGAGATCCAAATAAGCAGAATCAGAAATGACATTGCCACCAATCCCACAGAGATACAGAAGTCCCTCAGGGAATGTTATGAACATGTCCATGCACACAAACTAGAAATTCTAGGAAAAATGGATAAATTCCTGGGAACACATAACCTCTCAATATTGAATCAGGAAGAAAATTGAAACCCTAAACAGACCAACAGCAAGAATGAATTCCAAAATTGAATTAGTAATAAAAAAAAGTTACTAATCAAAACAAACAAACAGCAAAAAAACAAACAAACAAAAAACTCGGACCAGATAAATTCACAGCTGAATTCTGTCAGACCTACAAAGAAGAGCTGATACCAATTCTGCTGAACTATTCCAAAAAATCACAGAGGAAGAACTCTTCCTTAACTCATTCTGCAAAGTCAGCATCATTCTGATACCAAAATCTGGAAAAGACACAATGAAGAAGCTAAAGTACAGGTCAATATTCCTGATAGGTATAAATGCAAAAATCCTCAACAAAATAATAGCAAACCAAATCCAACAGGACAGCAAAAAGTTAATTCACCACAATCAAGTAGGCATTATTCCTGGGATGCAAGTTTGATTCAACATATGTAAGTCAATAAATGCAATTCACCACATAAACAGACTCAAAAAATATATATATGATTATTTCAATAGATATGGGAAAAACTTTTGATGCAACTCAACATCCCTTCAATGATAAAAACTCTTTAAAAACTAGGCATCAAATAAACATATCTCAAAATAATAAGAGCCATCTACTACAAACCCACAGCCAACATACTGGATGAGCAAAAACTGGAAGCATTCCTCTTAAAAAGTGGAATAAGACAAGGATGCCCACTCTCAGTATACCTATCCACCATAGTACTGGAAGTCCTAGCCGGAGCAATTAGTAAAGAGAATGAAATAAAAAGCATCCAAAGAGGAAAAAAAGAAACCAAATTTTCTCTCTTTGCTGATGATTTCTATGATTCTATACCTAGAAAACTCCAAAGGCTACTTGTACTGATAGCTTCAATAAAGTTTCAGGATACAAAATCCATGTAAAAAAATCAGTAGCATTTCCATACGCAAATAACATTCAAGCTAAGATCCAAATCAAGTATGCAATCTCATTTACAATAGCCACAAAACCCAAAATACCTAGAAATACTCCCAACTTAAGAGGTGAAAGATCTCTACAAGAAGAACTACAAAAAACTGTAAAAATAAATTATAGATGACACAGACAAATGATAAAACATTCTATGCTCATGGATTTGAAGAGTCAATATTGTTAAAATAGCCATACTGCCCAAAGCAATCTGTAGATTCAATGCTATGCCTATCAAACTACTAATGTCATTTTTTACTGAATTAGAAAAAAACAACCATTATAAAATTCATATGGAATCAAAGAAGAGCCTGAATAGCCTAAGCACTTCTAAGCAAAACAAAGCTGCAGGCATCAAACTGCCCCACTTTACATGATACAGCATGTCTATTCTAACCAAACAGCATGGTACTGGTACAAAAACAGACACATAGACCAATGGAACAAAATAAAGAACCCAGAAATAAAGCTGCACACCTATAGCTGTCTGATCTGTGACAAAGTCAACAAAAATAAGCAATGAGGAAAGATCTCCCTATTCAATAAATTCTGCTGGAACACACCTGCAATACCTGACTAGCCATACACAGAAGAAAATAACTGGATCCCCACATTTCACCATATGCAAAAACTAACTCAAGATAAATTAAAGATTTAAATGTAAGACCTCAAACTATAAGAATCCTAGAAGAAAACCTAGAAAACACAATTCCGGACATTGGCCATCAGAAATAATTTACGACTAAGTCCTCAAAAGAGACTGTGACAAAAAAAATTGACAAGCAGGACTTAAACAGAAAAGATTTTGCACAGCAAAAGAAACAATCAACAGAATAAACAGGCACCCAACAGAATGGGAGAAAATATTTGCAAGCTATGCATCTGATAAAGGTCTAATATGCAGAATCTATTAGGAACTTAAACAACTGAACAAGCAAAAAAAAAAATAATTGTAAAGTGGGCAAAAGATATGAACAAACACTGCTCAAAAGGAGACATACAAATGGCCAAAAAACAACAGATGCTGGCCAGGCTGTGGAGGAAAGGGAACACTTATGGACTGTCTGTGGGAATGTAAATTGGTTCAGCCACTGTGGAAGGCAGTTTGGAGATTTCTCAATTAACTTAAAACAGAAATAACATTCATTCCAGCAATCTTATTAGTAGGTACCCATCCAAAAGCAAATAAATTGTTCTATCAAAAAGACACACACTTGTATGTTCATTGCAGCACTGTTCACAATAGCAAGACATGGGGTCAACCAAGATGCCCATCAATGGTGAACCAGATAAAGAAAATGTAGTACACATAAACCATGGAATAGTACATAGCCATAAAAAAAGAATAAAATTGGGCCAGGCGCGGTGGTTCACGCCTGTAATCCCAGCACTTTGGGAGGCCGAGGCGGGTGGATCACGAGGTCAAGAGATGGAGACCATCCTGGTCAACATGGTGAAACCCCGTCTCTACTAAAAATACAAAAAATTATCTGGACATGGTGGCTCGTGCCTGTAATCCCAGCTGCTGGGGAGGCTGAGGCAGGAGAATTGCCTGAACCCAGGAGGCGGAGGTTGCGGTGAGCTGAGATCGCATCATTGCACTCCAGCCTGGGTAACAAGAGTGAAACACTGTCTCAAAAAAAAAAAATAAAATAAAATAAAATAAAATCATGTCCTTCACAGAAACATGTATAGAGCTGAAGACTATTATCCTAAACAAATTAATGCAACAAGAGGAAACCAAGTACTGTATATTCTCACTTATAAGTGGGAGCTAAACATTGGGCACGTATAGGCATAAAGGAGGCCACAATAGAAACTGGGGCTACTAGAGGGGGAGGGAGAGAGGGAGCAAAGGCTGGAAAACTTAACTATTGTGCACTATGCACAGTGCCTGGTTGATGAGATAAATCATACCCCAAATCTCAGCATCATGTAGTACACTTAGATAGCAACCCTGCATGTGTAACTCCTGAATCTAAAATAAAAGTGGACATTATTTAAAAAAAAAAAATCAGGAAAGAAAAAGAAAACAAACCAGAAATGCTATCTTTTTCCTACAACTACGTAATACACAAACTAGAATTAAAGAACATGTAAATACTAAACTCATAGTATTTCTGATGGTGAATTTTATGAGTCAACTTGACTGGACCATGGGATTTCTAAACATATGGTCGAATATTATTCTGGGTGTGTCTGTTAGTGTGTTTTGGATGAGATTAAGTAGATTGAATATAGCAGACTGCCCTCCCTAATGTAGGTCAGCATCACTGAATCAGTTGAAGGCTTGAATAGAACAAAAAGGTTGATCCTCCCCTGAGTAAGAGAATTCTGCCTGCCCCATGGCCTTTAAATTGAGACTTCAAGCCAAGAAAATCCTAAGCAAAAAACAAACAAACAAACAAAAAACAAAGCTGGAGGCATCATGCTACCTGATTTCAAACTGTATCACAAGGCTACAGTGATCAAACAGCATGGTACTGGTACCAAAACAGAGATATAGATAAATGGAACAGAACAGAGGCCTCAGAAGTAATGCCACACATCTACAACCATCTCATCTTTGACAAACCTGACAAAAACAAGCAATGGGGAAAGGATTCCCTATTTAATAAATGGTGTTGGGAAAACTGGCTAGCCACATGCAGAAAGCTGAAATTGGATCCCTTTCTTACGCCTTATACAAAAATTAACTCCAGATGGATTGAAGATTTAAAAATAAGACCTAAAACCATAAAAACCCTAGAAGAAAGCCTAGGCAACACCATTTGGGACATAGGCATAGGCAAGGACTTCATGACTAAAACACCAAAAGCAATGGCAACAAAAGCCAAAATAGACAAATGGGATCCAATTAAACTTAGGAGCTTCTGCACAGCAAAAGAAACTATAATTAGAGTGAACCAGCAAACAACAGAATGGGAGAGCATTTTTGCAATCTACCTATCTATAAAGGGCTAATATCCAGAATCTATAAAGACAAAAAAATTTATAAGAGAAAAACAACCCCATCAAAAAGTGGGTGAAGAATGTAAACAGACACTTTTCAAAAGAAGACATTTATGCAGCCAACAAATATATAAAGAAAAGCTCATCATCATTGGTCATTAGAGAAATGCAAATCAAAACCACATTGAGATACCATCTCACAACAGTTAGAATGGCGATCGTTAAGAAAACTGGAGACAACAGTTGCTAGAGAGGATGTGGAGAAATAGGAACATTTTTACACTGTTGGTGGGAGTGTAAATTAGTTCAACCATTGTGAAGGACAGTGTGGCAATTCCTCAAGGATCTAGAAATAGAAATACCATTTGACCCAGCAATCCCATTACTGGGTATATATCCAAAGGATTATAAATCATTCTATTATAAATACACATGCACAGTATGTTTATTGTGGCACTGTTTACCATAGCAAAGACTTGGAACCAACCCAAATGCCCATCAATGATAGATTGGATCAAGAAAATGTGGCACATATACACCATGGAATACTATGCAGCCATAAAAAAGGATGAATTCATGTCTTTTACAGGGACATGGATGAAGTTGGAAACCATTTTCAGCAAACTGACACAAGAATAGAAAATCAAACATTGCATGTTCTCACTCATAAGTGGGTATTGAACAATAACACATGGACACAGGGAGGGGAACATCAAACACTGGGGACTGTCAAGGGGTGGGGGGCTAGGGGAGGGATAGCAGGGGATGGAGGGATAGCATTAGGAAAAATACCTAATGTAGATGACAGGGTACTGGATGCAGCAAACCACCATGGCACGTGTATATCTATATAAGAAAACTGCACGTTCTGCACATGTACCCCAGAACTTAAAGTATAATAAAAAAAATAAAATAAATATTTTATCCCTTAACTTTGACAATCCTAAAAAAAAAAAAAAAAATGAGACTTCAACTTTTTTTCTGCCTTCAGACTTGAACGGAAACGTTGACTCTTTGTGGTTACTAAACTTGCTGGCCTTTAGATGGCACCATTTGCTTTCTTGATTCTCAGGCTTTTAGCCTGGCTAGAGCTACACTCTTGTCTCTCCAACTTGCTACACCATTATCTCCAAGTTGCTGACTCACCTGCTGATCTTGGGACTTGCCCAGCTCCATAACTACTTATGCCAATTCCTTATAGGAAATTTCTTTATATATATAAGTATATATATGATTCTGTTTCTCTGGAGAGCCCTAATACAGATTTTGGTAATAAGAATAATTCTGGAAGAACAGAATCTTAAGGATAAACTTAAATAGGTTCTGAGGTTTCTGGAATTAATTCTCTAATCTGATTAGATTTAAAGAGTACTGACTCTGTTTCTAGTAAAGAGAAAAGTGGTGGTCCATGACATAATGTGGCAATAAAGATGCATAAAATATCACCATTAGATGCTCCTAATGAAATACTTAATAGGAAGCAAGGGTCTGGATGATCTTGTATTTGATATTTTCTAAAATTTTTTGTCAAACTCATCAGTAAAATGAGGTTGACTGGTTGCTTCTAATGTTGCTGGACAAAGTGGAAAACGAAAAGGATGATCTTTGGGGTCAAATTCCCAGCTGAAGTGCTACGTAAATTACCTGAAAGTTTCTATGTGTTTCCTCAAAAGAGACCCTTATTTCCTGTAGCTGCAGGGCTGAGATTGCTGAAAATCAAACCAGAATCTCATCTTGCAACTGGCTGAATTACAATGCAAGTTTACTGCTAGTCTTGCAGAGTAAGAGTGAACAGGCAACCAACAAAATGGGAAAAATTTTTTGCAATCTATCCATCTGACCAAGGGCTAATATGCAGAATCTACAAAGAACTTAAATTTACAGGAAAAAAACAAACAGCCCCATCAAAAAGTGGGCAAAGGATATGAACAGACGCTTTTCAAAAGAAGGCATTTAGGCAGCCAACAAATATGAGAAGAGCTCATCGTCACTGAGTCTACTATAAAAGGCATTGATTGGAAGGGAATAGGGTGCAGAAAGTTGAAATGGAGATATGAGGGAAGACTCTGATGAAGCTGAAGACATTGAGCCCCTAAATTCCGTTTTCTCTGTTAGTGGAAGAGGTCTTCACACCCAAGTAGAGGCAGAATCCCCAGTCCTAGTGGAAGCAGTCTCTTACCCCATGTCTGAGGGGATTAACCCTGCCTCCTGCCTTGCCTAAGAAAACTGTAATGTCCTACCATGAGGCAGTTGCCATGCAAGGCACTTCTGCTTCTCCTTAGAACCTACCCCCCATCATTCCTCTTTCATTTCGGACCTATAACTAGATCCAAGTCCCAGCAGCACCTAAAGGGGAGATATAAGGTATAAACCATGAGGAAGTGTGCTATACATCAAATGGACAATTTGAGTTTTCTAATTTATACAAGCAGAAAACCGGGGAATATGTGTGGAAATGGATATAAGGGTGTGGGATAATGAAGGAAGAAACATAAACTTGGATCAGGCAAAATTTACTAATATGGCCTCGCTAAGCAGTGATTCTACATTTAATGCGACAGCTGAGGAAGATTGGAAGGACTCTAATTGCTTGTTTTCTTGGCTGAAACATAGACCAAAAGATAGCATTATTCTGGGAGTTTCTGTGAGGGTGTTTATAAATGACATTAACATTTAAGTAGGTAGAATGAGTTCAGCAGATGGCCCTCCATTGTGTGAGTGGGCCTCATCCAATTAGTTGAAGACCTAAATAGAACAAAAAGTCTGACCTTCCCCTAGGTTAGATAATTATTTCTGTCTGATGGCCTTCATACTGGGACATTGGCTTTTTTTTTTTTTTTTCTGCCTTCAGACTTTATGGAAATACCAGTTCATCCTGGGTCTCAAGTTTGCCAGTCTTTGGATGGAAACTACACTATTGGGTCTCCTGTTCTCAGGTCTTTGGACTTGGACTGGAACTACATCATTGGCTTCTCTGGGTCTCTGACTTGCTAATTCACATTGCAGATCTTAGGACTTGCCTGCCTCCATGATTGTGTGAGCCAATTTCTTATAATCAATCAATCAATCAATCAATCAATCACCATTGGTTCTGTTTATCTGAAAACCCTAACACAGCATCGTTCCAGAAAAGCAATGGATGAATTAATTTTTATGCCCTTGGCATAATTCTGGCACAGTAGCATAGAAACTGGCTGCAGTGAATATCACATGAAAAAAACCTTATGGCTGGAGGCTTTTTCTTATACTAGATTAAAATAAATTATGACAATTACCTGTAATGTAAGGTGTTCTAGGTGTTATCTGCAAAGAGAACCAGAGTAATAATACTCAGGCAACCCCAAAGACCTTTGAGAAGTCATAGGTCAAGGGAGGACATCATATGGGGATCAGGCAAATCCACTTATGGACACTGGGCCCCATTCTGCTAAGTAATGGCCTTTACTCTAGTGCTGCCAGTCATGTAACAAAAAATAAAATAGGTCTCCTTTAAAAAATAACTTTACAAAATAATCAAGTCAATTTCTTTGCTGAAGCCTGTGTTCCCTGTTTCCTATTGCAAAAGCCATTTATCGAGCATTCACAGCTTGTGAAAATTGCTTTATGAAATAGAAGACCACAAGACTGAGTTGCCTGAAATCCTTCTGACCACAACTGGGGGCAACAGGAACTCAAGAGGGCCTGGCTTCCAGGACGATGGAGCCACCAGCTGTCCAGCTGAATCCATCATGCCACTTAAAAAGTACAAGTGTGCCAGAATCAAAAAGGACTCAGAGGTAGTCCACAGGCCACTTGCTGAGTCCTGCCACGTCTGCACCTGCTACCCTCTGAAACGTAGACCCCACTCCCTTTGGAGGAAATGGGTGAAAGAGAAGTAAGAAGTGCAGGTGCAGTAGCAGAGTGGAACTTGAGTCACCCATTCCCCAAACTCCCCAGACACCAACGCTGCTTCCATCTCCTTCCCTTCAAATTCTCTGCCATGGGACCACCAAAATGGTAATATTTTGGCAAACTAGTATAATAGCCAATGCTTCAGAAGAAAAAAGGAAAATTCCATCTACTTAATATACAGAAAAAAGGGAGGTAAATGGTAAATGTGGGCATTACTTCTTGTTGCACAGATCAGTTATGTGGGTTCTTGGAAAGGGTGGGCACCCTCTGTGTGTATGCCTGAGAAAGTCCCTGAAGGCAGCTTTCTGTAACTCAACCCTCCCGAAACACTGAACAGCTAGTGAAAAGATTTCTCAGCAGATGCAGAACAAGAGGGGATATCTGATGCCTGCTTTATTCAGTCACGAGTAATCTCTCTTGCATCACTCACTTTTGTTAGAATTGACTAATAGGCAGCATGCCTTCACTTGAGCCCAGCAGATATAAGCACCATCCTTAGAGGCTGGCTTCCTGACTGAGAGCAGGGAGCAGCAGGCATGGGGCACGCCAGGCGCCAGTTCCAAGCCCTGCTGTGGAAGAATTGGCTCTGCAGACTCAGGAACCCGGTAAGTCCTTGCCTTGGTTTTCCATAGAGCTCCAGTGAGGTCTGGAGTGAGATCAGGGTCTGTTCTTGCCTGCCTGCCTCTGCCTCCTGGCAGGTACAAACACTCACACTGCAGGGAATTTAGGGAGGTTGGATTATTTTAAATCAAAATCTGTCTGAAGGGCCAAAGTAGTTGAACACTTTAATGACCAGCATGAAATCAAGGCCAAAGAATTTATCAGAAAAGGGCAAATGTAGAAAAACTCTTAAAAAGAAAAAAACAAGTGGAGTTTGAACTGTAATTTGTGTTCCAGGCATTCACTGTAAAAACTGAGCAGTGACTTCTCAAGTTTAAGGAACAAAGCATTAGCTGCATTTTGTGCATAAACAGAATGCTACAGGTACCCACGCCAAAGCATGAGACTGCACAATGTGCCTCCGCAGAGCTGGGCATGATGCATCCGCTCAGTGTTATTCTGTAGGGTCGCATCTTTAGTGTTAATTCACATCTATTTAGAACTGTATTCAAATTACATCAGCAAGGTTTTCCTAAGCGGATTGGAATTGCTCAAATCAAACTTGTGTGAGTACTTAAGCAAATAACTTGTATGTTTTTAAAATCAAATAGAAATCAATTGCTTATTATTATGATTAATATTATTCTTGATGCCACTATAGAAACATTAACACCTATAAATGTCATTATCAGTAGAAGTAAATCTGCAGTAATTCACCTACATCATTTCTGATTTTAAGGTCTACAGTTAATCCTATGGGATTTTTCTGCTGACAAATGCTTCGGCTTGAAGAGATTCAGTAATTGACATTGAATTACATTTTGCTGAATCCTCAGAGCCAGAATATTCTATCTCTCTGTCTCAAAATAAAACACATGTTAAAGGAGATGTTTTCTTTCTTATGTGATCTTTAGGATCAAAATAATTTCAGTTGAAAGTTTGTATAACAGTTTTTAAGTTCAGGAAAAAAGGAGCGAAATACTCTTCATGAATTGTTAGTGTGCTGGTGTCTGTGTAGGTAGTTGTACATTTATAAACAGTGTATTTCATTGACATGTCAGTTTGTTTTAGGGAATTAGCCTATTTTCCCATGAAAATGTTGCAGGTGGAAGTTGGTTCCAAGGCACTGCTCTTTCTGCTTTCTGTATATCAACCTCAAAACAGTTCAGTGACAGAGGTAACCAGACTGCCTACTCCTCCTTAGTGGACATTTGAGTTTTAAAAAGTTTTCACAATTGCTTTTGCTGCTAAACATCCTCATCAGAAGGTTTTATTTGTTTGATAACTGTTCATTTAAAATGGTAACTCCTGTGCTCCACCTTTCTTTGCCTTATTTTTCTTTAGTATTTATCATATTGTACTCCACCACAGATTTTTTTTTTATTGCATTTTAGGTTTTGGGGTACATGTGAAGAACATGTAAGGTTGTTGCATAGGTACACACGTGGCAGTGTGATTTGCTGCCTTCCTCCCCTTCACCTATATCTGGCATTTCTCTCCATGCTATCTCTCCCCAACTCCCCACCCCTCACTGTCCCTCCCCTATTTCCCCCCAACAGACCCCAGTGTATAGTGCTCCCCTCCCTGTGTCCCTGTGTTCTCATTGTTCAACACCTGCCTATGAGTGAGAACAGGCAGTGTTTGATTTTCTGCTCTTGTGTCAGTTTGCTGAGAATGATGGTTTCCAGTTTCATCCATGTCCCTACAAAGGACACGAACTCATCGTTTTTGATGGCTGCATAATATTCCATAGTGTATATGTGCCATATTTTCCCTGTCCAGTGTATCATCGATGGGCATTTGGGTTGGTTCCAGGTCTTTGCTATTGTAAACAGTGCTGCAATGAACATTCGTGTGCATGTATCCTTATAGTAGAACGATTTATAATCCTTTGGATATATACCCAGTAATGGGATTGCTGGGTCAAATGGAATTTCTATTTCTAGGTCCTTGAGGAATCACCACACTATCTTTCACAATGGCTGAACTAATTTACACTCCCACCAACAGTGTAAAAGTCTTCCTATTTCTCCACATCCTCTCCAGCATCTGTTGTCTAACAGATTTTCTTATTTGTCAATTGCCTCTGGATCCTACATGTTACATTCAGGAGAGCTGGATATTTTCCCCAATTGGTTTACCAATGCATTTCTCCAGCACTCAGAACAGTGCCTGGCACACAGTGGATGTTCAGTAAATATTTGTTGAATAAGTAAAAGAAGGAAGGAATAAAGCATTTATTTACCTCTGTTATGTGCCAGATAGTGGGTGAACAACAAAACTGGGTTTCCGGCCCGCAAGGAGCTATAGTCTGTTCAGAGAAAAACAATGAAAAATGTAATTAAATATTTAATGAAACCACCTCTTAGGATATATCCCACAGATGTCCCTGCACAAATGGGAAGTGATATTTGCGCAAGGTTATTCATTACAGCAATGCCTAGAATAGCAACAGAGTAGAAACCATGCAAGTGGTTCCATGCATAGAATTTGGAGCTGCCTGACTGGGTTCACATCCCAGCTCTGCCACTTGCTAGTTTACTTATTCAGTCAATTTCTTAACTTTTTCTTCTCTGTAGAATGAGATTGTAAGTATTAAATGACTTTGTGCATGTAATGCGCTTCTAACAGGGCCTGGCATAGGAGTGGGAGCTGTTTTCTTATTTGGTAGAAAGGGGTGGCCTCAGATATCTGTGGACATGAACTGTGGGCGGTGAGGAGAGGAGGCACAAGGCTAACTCTCAGTTCTTGGCTTGCACAATTGGGTTAGAATATAACTCCAGGGGGATAAAATGTGAATATGTTTACATATCTTAATGTTATTACAGTAGAAATATTGAGGGCAGGCCCCTCTGGGTGAATGTCTTTAAACTGACCTATTTTTCATAGCATTCTCCCATTCTCCAATGATACTCTGTAAATTCTTTCTTCTGAGCTATGAAGTGAGGTGTTGGCATGAACTGTGGAATAACCAAACTGCATGAGTGAATAAGTGGCCTCAAATAAATGTTTATTTAGTGAATAAAGCCAGGAACTATTTGTTAGATGAAGGAAGCTTGTCTGTTTTTAGATTTACTGGTTTTCTTGAGCTTTTCTTTTTTTAAAAAAATCATTGATGCATAACAGATGTACATAGTGTCAGCATACACGTGATCGTTTGTGTCATTCATTCATAAAGAGCAAATCAGTATGTTTTCACATTTACTTTTTTAAAACCCTTATTATATTTCATGATTATAGTTTCTTCAAAAAACATCTTATGGATTTAAACAAAAATTTAAAAAGAAGAATAATAGATGAATAGTACCCATCATACTTATCTTAATACCTAGCTTAACAGATCGTTAAACTACTATTCTTGGAAAAAATAGTTTCTTAACATTATTTTAATACCATTTATTTTTTCCTCTTGATTTTTATTTATTGTAAAAACAGCGCTAAAACAAAAGAGAAATTTTTAAAAAGTCATCTAAAATTTTATTATCCTAATTAACTTACTTTTGTGGTCTTTTCTTATCCTTAGGCATACAAAATGCAATATTTTTACATAATTAAAGCCATAGCTTTTTCCTCACTTAATATTGAAGCCTAATATTTTAAAAGTTACTGTTGGGTCTTTATATTTAATGATTTTGTTGAATAATAGTTCAGCAGTTGGGTACACATAATGATTCTACCATTTCTTTATGTTGAGAATTAAGGTTCTTTCCAGCTCTTATTGTTATGAGAAACTTTGTTATATGAGGGACACACCTTCTCCTGGATCATTTCTCTTGAATAAATTTCCTGGAGCAGATGCTGGGTCAAGGTAAAAGTGCTTTGCTTTTGGGCAAACATAGTGATGTTTCAATACATATATGGTGATCAGGTCAGGGTGACAAGTATATCTGTCATGTCAAGTGTTTATTATTTCTTTGTGTTGGGGACATTCAATATTCTCCTTCTAGCAATTTGAAGCTATATGATTTTTTACTATTACTATTTCATACAGTGGTTTGCTCTTGTCACCCAGGCTGGAGTGCAGTGGTGTGATCTTGACTCACTGCAGCCTCTACCTCCTGAGTTCAAGTGATTCTCCTGCCTCAGCCTCCTGAATAGCTGGGATTACAGGTGCATGCCACCATGCCCTGTAATTCTACTGTTCTTGGAAAAAAATAGTTTCTTAACATTTTTGTAAGTTTTAGTAAAGACGGGGTTTAACCATGTTGGCCAGGCTGGTCTCAAACTCCTGGCCTAGATGATCCACCTGTCACAGCCTCCACCCAAAGTGCTGGGATTACAGGTGTGAGCCACTGTGCCTGGCCTATGTGATATATCATTGTTATTATATAGTTATTCTACAGTGGTATAGAGCACTAGAACTCATTCCTCCTATCTAGCTTTAATTTTGTATGCTTTAAAAAATCTATCCCTATGCTCTCCTTTCCCCTACCTTTTCCAGCTACTTCTTAAAGAATTAACAACAACAGTAACAACAAGAAAATCATGTAAGCCAAGGGTAAGCTCCTTGGATATCTCTTAGTTCTGCAGTCGAATTGGGTTCTCCCATGTTTTAATATTGAATAGAGCAGCTGAGCCTATAGCACGTGTACTGTGGATGGCACACTTACCCTAATGTATCCTTCAAATCATGGAGCAGTGACCATTCTCAGAGTCATGTTGTCTCCAGGAGCCTGCATCCGTTGAAACCTTGGATCTCTGTTTTGAATCTCACCTCCTGTTTCTGCTGCTCACTCCTTTCCCTCTCCATTCAATTGGACAGGACTCTGAGCCCTTACTCCATTAATGAAAGCTGACATCCTGTAAGTGACATCAGCTTTTTGGGTTTGGCCAGTTTTACTGGAGTTGGGCTAGTGGAGGAGGGTTGAAGCATAGTTTGATACGAAGACATCAACGCTTTAAAAAATTCATAATGTAACTACGGAGGGGCTCAGGGGCTCAGTACTCTCCCCGTGCTTGCAAAAGATGTAACTGGGGGACGGGAGCAGAGCTGTGGGGGCATCCCAAAGATGCTTCCAGTTCTTGAGCTTAACGTTACAATAATGTTTAGCAGAGAGCGACTTACGAGAGAGGTAAGGAGCCGCGGGCGGGGGGGGGGGGGGGTGTTTAACCTTGGAGTTGTTCCCGCCCCATTCGTGTTCTTGTCCAATGACAGGAGTTCTTTCAAACTTCCGCTGGAGTGATTGATATTTGACCCTGATACCGGATTGGCTGCTAGGTCCGCAGCAGAGGAACTTATTCTCAGAGCTTTTCGCGGGCTTTTTGAACAAAGAAGCTCCTGGAATTTCTACCTAGCCCCTGCGGGAAAGTCAGGCAAAGAACTTTAGGTCGGGGACGTGGTTGGAGGCAAGGCCTGGGAAATTCCTGCCTTTGAAGCCACGCCCCTTGTGGACTCGGTAAGAGAAGTTTTTTGTTCCTTAACACAGTCCTCAGTGGTTCTCTGTCATCCATGGCCTGGGAGAGGATCATGGAAATTACAAAACTACACTGGCCACAGTTTTACCAGGAACATCCTTCTGCCCACGGAAACCACACCTCGGAACCCAGCGACAGATATCCAGATGTCTACCACACATAAAACACTGAATTTTTTTTTTTTTTTTTTTTGAGACACAGTCTAGCTCCGTTGCCAGGCGCCAGGCTGGAGTGCAGTGGCGCGATCTCGGCTCACTGCAACCTCTACCTCCCGGGTTCAAGCAATTCTGCCTCAGTCTCCTGAGTAGCTGAGACTACAGGCGCGCGCCACCGCGCCCATCTAATTTTTTTGTAGTTTTAGTAGAGACGGGGTTTCACCATGTTGGCCAGGATGGTCTCGATCTCTTGACCTCGTGATCCGCCCGCCTCGGCCTCCCAAAGTCCTGGGATTACAGGCGTGAGCCACCGCGCCCGGCCAAACTGCATTTTTGATTTAAAAGACCACACTGATAAAATGCATACTTTCTTTTAGACATGAATCAGAATTATGGTCTCACACCAGGGCTCATCCTTTAGCCTGGCTTTTGGGGGATGGAGGGAAGCCTGTTACACTGTCTGAGTTCAAATGCATACCTTCCGCCAGCATTAGAGGAACCTGAGTTCAAATGCTATCCTCCCACCAGCATTAGAGAAACCTGAGTTCAAATGATTTCCTCCCACCAGCATTAGAGAAACCTGAGTTCAAATGCCATCCCTCTCACCAGCATTAGAGAAACCTGAGTTCAAATGCCATCCCTCTCACCAGCATTAGAGAAACCTGAGTCAGCTCACCCAAACCAAGGCTGAATCCCTGCTGGGCTCTGCCTCTGCATATCTACCTCCTAGCGATCTACCTTGGGGCTAGGGAGAGGAGCTTTCCAAGATCACTATCTTGGAAATCACTTTTTTTTTTTTTTTTTAAGATGTAAAGAAACATATTCTCAAGCTGTTTCATCTACTTCAAACCTCAGAGCTTTTGTGTGTATATGTGTGTGTGTGTTTCTTTTCTAAAACAAAACAATCTCATTTCTTTGAGATGTTTGTCACTGAAATCAGGTGCTAAAAACTGAACTTGGTGTTAAGGAATAATTTTCTTTTGTAAACATCCTGCTAGGTACAATTTCTGTATTTTTCTGAAATGGAAACAAAATGTACAGATATCAGGTCTCAGAAATAAAGTAGCTCTTATTTCTTTTGGACATTGTTCTAGAGGTTGGATTTTTGCTGGTTTTGCATAGTTACCTGTTATAGCTTATCAACTATTTGTTGTCAAATTTGCTATAAGGATTTACTAAAGGAATTAGCAGACACCAGAATGTCAAAGGTGAGGTGACTGATCTCTCTCATAGTCAGGTTAGAAAAAGTCTTGAATTATCTCCAAAGATATTTCCTGAAAAGATGCCACTGTTGTTGTGTATAATAGGGTCAGGTGCTGTACTCATGCTTGCAATCCCAACACTTTGGGAGGTAGATGGGGGAAAATTGCTTGAGCCCAGGAGTTCAAGACCAGCCTGAATAACACAGTCAGACTTCATTTCTACAAGAAATACAAATGCAATTTTCTGGGCATGGTGGCATGTGCCTGTAGTCCCAGCTACTCTGGAGGCTGAGGTGGGAGGATTGCCTGAGTCCAGGAGGTTGAGGCTGCAGTGAATCAAAATTGTGGATTGCACTCTAGCCTAGGAGACAGAGTGAAACCCTGTCTCAAAAATAAATAAAATAAAATATCAGAAAAGCTTTATATTAGAAAAAACCTCAGAAAGTTTACATGTGCGAACATTGACTATATTGACAGACTGCTGTTGGACGTGTTGCTGAAGGAGTTATAGGTAGAATGAATACCTATGAGTGGGTTTTATGAAATAAAAAAGTAAAAGAAGTCTCTGGCATGGAGTCTTAATGCTGAAAGAATGGCTGAGATTTGTTTACCAGCCCAGCATTCTTTCACTTGGAGTCCTACTGTGCTTTGGCTAGTTGGTAAGAAATTTCCCATCAAAAGAGATTTTCTCTAAATGAGTGTTCTCTTGTTGCCCTGCAAGGCAGTTGGGATGCACCCATGGCCTGCCCATGGGAAGTGTATGAGTCTGCTCAGGCTGCTGTAACAAAATGCCATGGACATGGTGGCTTAAGCAAAAGAAATTTATGGCCTCACAATTCTGGAGACTGGAAGTTGAAGGTCAAAGTGCCACAGAGTTGGTTCCTCTGAGTGCTATGAAGGAAGGGGCTCTTTTAGGCTCTCCTTGGCCTAGAAGGATAAGATGGCCATCTTATCCTTGTATCTCTTCACATTGTTGCCCCTCTGTTTGTATATCCAAATTTCTCCTTCATAAGGACAGTCATATTGGATTAGAGCCTATCCTCTCCTACTCTAGGTGAAGACCCCATCGTAACTAATTACATCTGTAATGTAATAAGGTCACATTCTGAAGTGCTGTGGTTTAGGATTTCAATATATGAGTTTTAGGGGAAGACAGTTCAGCCCATAAGAGTGTTAACATGACCCAGCCTGGGGCTTTATTCATGTTAACCCAACTCCAGCCTCAGGGGACAAGCCCATGTTTTGAATGGCTTGGCACTTTTAAGTAGCTCAGCTGGAATCTCTGGTGCCACCACTGTAGAGGAAGTATGCTGTTTAACTCACTTAAGTCAAAGAAAAAAATTTCATCAGAACAAGAGCTCCTTAAGAACAAGCTTAAATTCTGTACTCAGCATGGAGTGAGCCATGACAGGTTGTGCCCCACTCTGCCCTTCCCTCCCAGGCTGGGAGGTTAAGCTACAGCTTCAGTGCTGTTGCCAGGGCTCTGATAAATGAGCTGCCCAAGGGGCAGGGATGGCCAAATGGTCCCATGGCCCTGGCCTCTGCCATCAGGACTGTCTTATTCCCAGCTGACAGTCTGTCCAGTTGCACATCCAGGAGCCCTCTACTGTCAGCAGTCTGAAATTTAGTTAAATATCTGTGGTCTGTTTGAATGCAATGATGCTGAATTTCCTGGGCATTGATGAGTCTACTCTGGCCATCCTTAGCTGGACTCACTTTCCACATCCCAGTGCCAGGTCCTCTGGCCAGATGGTTCTGAGAGTACTCTCATGGAAGGACCTGGGTCCTGTGACTCAGGACACAGCTAGGAGTCTGGCCCTGCTCAGACCCTTCTGATGGTAAGTCCAGCACAGGTTGCAGGACTTGGTGGTGACACTGGGCAGATCCTGCTGGCCCTTCTGAGCCCCAAGATGGGCATCATGGTGGCAGTCAGCCCCATTCTCCTTGGTGTGCTGGTACTTCATAGAAGCTGCAAATGAGCATAGTGTTCCTATGGCTAGAGGTCCCTGGGCTCAGGGCATCCTCACTGGCTGTGAGTCAGACGTGGGGCCGGGGTGCTGCTGAGTGGCCACCTGCAGGCCAATGTGCTTTCTGCTCCACTTCTCAGCAGTGGCTCACGTCCAGGGGAGCTCCATATACAAACCCAATCAGCTACAGACTCCAGCACTGCGGAACAAGATTGGCAGAGGCGAGAGGGTCGTCAGGCAGTGTGGGAGCCCTTGAACTATTCTCTTTTCCAGCACTTACACAGAAGTGACACATTTCTTGCGATTAGGCCACACAGATGACTGACATGATGGCTTTTCCCTCTCCGGCTGCAGTCATACAGTGGTGCAGGTGTGATGGTCTCCAGATAACTCGAATCTCCCATCGTGTGTGGTGGCTCATGCCTGTAATCCAAGCACTTTGGAGGCCAAGGCCGGCCGGTCACCTGAGGTCGGGAGTTTAAGACCAGCCTGACCAACATGACTCTGTCTTAAAAAAAAAGAAAAAAAAAAAAAGTGGAGTAATTTAACTTCTGTTTGGCTAGGTGAGAAGATAAAGCTGATGGTCTTCCTACTTGTCATTAAATCAGGAGCCCGTGGGATCCTGGGGCTTGGCATGGGCTGCCCTGGCCTTCAGGACTTGCCTCCCTGGGAGGAAACTGCCTTGGTCACTGCGAGACCACTGAGGGCCATCTGGATGCAACTCAGTTTACTCAGAGCAATGATTTAGGAAAAGCAGTTCAGAAATCTAATTAATAAGAAGCAAACATTCTTTTGTATATTTTTTTAACATGGGCTGGCACCTACGAAGCTGTTTGAGGTTGGTTGGTTTGTTTTTCCTCATTCATAATCATGGTATCAGCTGTGCCGTTTCTTTAATTTTGATTGATCTTAATTTGCTTCTAAACCTTTAATTTTAGCTTTATTTTCCTCCTCCACTCTCTCTCAAAGCACTAGTGATTGAATCAACAACCAAACATAAAAAAACAACTTTGAAAGGGAATGAGGGAAATTTTTGCACAGTGAAAGTGTCTCATTCAGAGTCTGGCTGTGCGGTGAGCATCTCTTTTGTCCTGCATGGTTGCCTGAGTTTAATAATGTGAGAATAGTGGCCGGGAGCAATAGTTTACACCTGTAATCCCAGCACTTTGGGAGGCTGAGGTGGGCAGATCTGAGTTCAGGAGTTTGAGATCAGCCTGGCCAACAAGGCAAAACCCCGTTTCTACTAAAAATACAAAAATTAGCTGGGCATGGTGGTGGGCACCTGTAATCCCAGCTACCCGGGAGGCTGAGGCAGGAGAATCACTTGAATCTGGGAGGTGGAGGCTGCAGTGAGCCCAGATCGTGCCACTATACTCCAGCCTTGGTGACAGAGTGAGACTCTGTCTGAAAAAGAAAGAAAGAGAGAAAGAAAAATAATTTGAGCATATCCAGTCTTATAAAGGTATGGGAAACCGACTGGATTTCAAAGGCAAGCCATCCAGTTTCTCATTTGCCAATTTGACTGTCAGGTTGAAAAGAGAAAATAATTCTCTCTAGGTTGCTCTTTTGCTGAAATTGTTACCAGTGTATTGGAGAGAAAATTATAAGATCATCAAAAGGCTAGGTCTGGGAGATTTTCTTTAGGATGGTGGATTTATGTGGCTTCTGTGTAAAACAAAAACCAAAAATTAAAACAGAAAACAAAAAGCCGCAAAGATTTACTTTCCCAAGAGGCTTTTCCATCTTACTTGCTAATGCAGGTCTCCTTGGGCAGCCTGGAGTTTCCTGGTGTAGTTATTTACTTTGGCCCCGGTAAGGCGGTTTTTCAATTACAGAAAAGGTTTTAAAAACAACAAAAACATCATAGAGAGCAGAGGGAAAGGCAGCCTCAAGCCTTGTTTTCATGATATTGTATTGGAGGCTGAGGCTGTTTATTGGGGAACTGGTCCTTCTGAAAAACACATTTCTTTTTCGATTTTGGAACTCTGGGGGCTCCTTTGAAGGAAATCTTGCCTGAGGTCAGCTCTTCATTTTCCACTCTGTGTGTCCTCTCCTCTCTCTGCTTCATTCCTGTCAGGAATGTTTTCTTCCCCAGCTGCCTGCTTTGGCTAAGCCAGAGGGTTGCCCTGAGGGGCAGTACCTGTGCCTGGTCCTACCCAATTCAGGGGACTGTCCTGGCCAGACAGCACCTGTCATACTTCAGGTTTGAAGTTGGAGCTCCTGGGAGAATTGAACCTGTGCGTCCTTGTGCCCATCTACTTGGAAAATAACCATTCCTTAGGGATGAGAGGGAAGCAGCCAGGAGGCACGGTGCCCTGTCTCAGATTCATAGAATGATGTCTTTTGAGTGTCAGCTCACAGGGACTGCTACAAAAGATCCCAAATGGAAGTTAAAATAGTGCTGTACTGTGATCCCGGCAGGCTCTGAGAGCACACCCTCTCCCTCTGCACTTTGTCACATCAGCCAAGCCAGATGGTGTCAGGGTGTGCTCTTTCTCCCTGCCAACAATCATCATGCACTTTAGACCACGATCCCAGTCGTATTTCCCACACCCCTGCATGACAGAACTTCTCATTCCCATTTCACAGATACAGAAAATGAGTCAGGAAGGGTAATTAACTTGCACAGGCCCACTTGAGGGAAGCAGCGGAGCTGTGCTGAACCCCGATTTTATCTGATACCTGAGACCATGGCACTCCTGGACAGGCTCCTTGAGTAAACGGCACCAACACGGCACTCTGAATTTATTGATGAAGGCTGGAGTGGGTGAACTAGGACCAAATGCCACCGAAGTATGATAATTAGGAAACTCTCTCTTGCACATACTAGGAACTGCCAGGAATTACTGGAGGCATTACCACAGGACAGCTTTGGTTCTGTCTATAGCACAGCCTTAAACTCTGTCCACAATACACACTGGCATGGGTGGTATGAGTCCCAAATTCCAGGTGGGGTTAGGTGCTGCCCTTACCAGTTCTGTTGTGGGGTTTCCTTGTTTCTGGTGGTATCTCGTTTATCTTACATGCTACCCTTTTAATACATCACATCGTATTGATGCTGGACATCTTTTTTCCCTCCCCCACTCCCTCCCTCCTTTCTTTTCTTTTCTTTTCCTTTCCTTTTCTTTTCTTTCTTTCTTTTCTTTTTTTTTTTTTTGATGGAGTTTCTCTCTTGTTACCTAGGCTGGAGTGCGAAGGCACGATCTCAGCTCACTGCAACCTTCACCTCCCGGGTTCAAGCAATTCTCTTGCCTCAGCCTTCCAAGTAGCTGGAATTACAGGTGCCCCATGACCGTGCCTGGCTTTTTCTTTCTTCTTTTTTATATTTTTTTGTAATTTTAGTAGAGATGGGGTTTCATCATGTTGGCCAGGCTGGTCTTGAACTCCTGACCTCAGATGATCCATCCACCTTGGCCTCCCAAAGTGCTGGGATTCCAAATGTAAGCCATCATGCCTGGCCGATGCTGGACATCTCTCAATAAATTCTAAGCCAGGTGTTGTGGCACATGCTTGTATCACCAGCTACTAGGGAGGCTGAGGCAGGAGGATCGCTTGAGCCCAGGAGTTCTAGGTTGCAGTGAGCCACAATCCTCCTACAGCTCTCCAGCCTGGGTGATAGAGTGAGTCCCCATCTCAAACAAAACAAAACAAAATGAAACAAAAAAACTCACAACCAACAAAACCAACACACACAAAAAAACAAATTCTAAGTAGCAATATGGCTAAGCCCAAAGGGAACTCATATTACTAATCCTTTTTGGGTTCGTGCCATCTGTTAGCTGGCTTCTTCTCGGAAGGGACGCACAGTTCATAATGCCATTCGATGTGTCCAGTGCCGATTGTCCTTGATTCTGTGCTTGCAAACTGAGTACATGTTGGCATATTAAGGCTTATTTGGTTGTATATTTTGCAGAGTTAGCATAAGAATGAAATTTTTTCTTTATTTTTTCCTTATGTAACTTGCCTATCAAATTGTTTCCAATTGTGCCATTAGAGGCCTGGTGATTACTTGCATGCCAAGTATTTCTTTGGTTTGCTATCCTCTTTTCTTCTTATTTTTATTGTTCAGACTTAAAAATTTATATATCTTAAAATATTGTCTTTTCTGTTTCTTTAAAATATGTCTTTTGTAATTTCAAAACGGCTGAAATTATTCTTCATTCATCCATAGCTTTGATCAATTTTTTACTCTCTTCTTGTTTTACTAAAATTAAATTTACTCTATTTTACACTTTCATTTACTTTTGAGTTGTATGTTTTAATTTCTTCCTATTATTTTTAAAGTCTCAATTCAGGTAGCCTAATGCCATTGTTGAATTACTCTTTTTTACTTCCTTGTGCTTAAAAGGTAATTTTGTTGTATCTTTTTTAAAAATTACACTGTAAGTTCTGGGGTACATGTATAGATCGTGAAGGATTGTTACATAGGTACACACATGCCGTGGTGGTTTGCTGCATCCATCCCCCTGTCATCTGCATTAGGTGTTTCTCCTAATGTTATATCTCCCCAATCCCTCTACCCCTGCTATCCCTCCTCCAGCCCCCCCCAACACTCCCAACAGGCCCTGGTGTACCACGTTGCCCTTCCTGTGTCCACGTGTTCTCATTGTTCAACACTTACTTATCAGTGAGAACATGCGGTATTTGGTTTTCTGGTCTTATGCCAGTTTGCTGAGAATGATGTCATATCTTTTGAAAGGCAGTAGAGCCTCTTTTGGACTTCCCATGCCACTGTATAGATTTCCATTTCTGTTTTGCACTAATTTTATTTTTTTAAGCACTGAAATGTCAGACTATGTTATAATATTTTGTAGGATTAGAATCCTTCATAGCTCTTCTTTTTTCTTAGGACATTTTTGTTTTTAAAAACACATTTATTTACCAATTATATTTTAGAGCCATTTTGACTTAAGAAATTATTCCAGTTGGTATTTTGGTTATATTTCCGTTTCAATATAAATAGGAACTTGGGATGAGAACGTCCTCTCATCCTCCCCATTTCCTCGCTCCCTGAGTCATCCTGACCGACTCCAGGGTCCCTGTGGATGGAGTACTTGATGTCCTGCATACCTACCTCTCTGCTAGTCTCCTTGTGGCTGTACCATCCCATAGAGTACCTGCACTCAGCCATGGCAGAAAAAACACTACGTCCTAAGTCACTAGTGCAACATCCTAACTTGACCATAATAATTGCGGATTTTAAAAATGTCTGTAAATATATATATTTAACTCCATTAAAAATAGTTGCGTTTCGCTGAAAATGCTGTATCAATACCCTAATGGTTGATGCTTAATTCCCAATTTTTTTGCAGTTGAAACAATATTAAAATAACTCTTTTGTACATATTTTAGATACTTTCCCAATTGTTTCCTTATGAAAAAATCTATCAAATGAGAATCTTTGGGTTGAAGAGTATACACATTTCACAATTTTAAAGCATCGTGCTTACTTGACTTCTTGAAAGGTTATACCAATATGCATCTCCTTTCAGTGTTCATACTTAATTTTGATTATTTGTTTGTCTTCTTTGAGTACCTGAGTGGAGAAATTATTCCTCATTCATGTTTATATTGCCAAAGTCTTCAGCTGAATGTTTGACAAAGTACGTGCTAAATAAATGTTCAATAAATGAACATTGAAAGGAAAGCAATTATTTTTCAATAGAAAGCCAAAAAACCCCCCTGTTCTCCACAAAAAAAAAGAGAGAAGGAAGAAAAAATTAGTTTATTTCTTTCTGTCAGTATCCAACTAGCTAAAAGGTTTGCAAGAAGTTCACTTGGGGAAGAAATTTTGGACTTTGGTGGAGAGATATTTGGAAGGCTTGACTCCAAACTATAAAGGATCTAGGCAGATCAACTGTGACTATGGTTGCTATTTGACATTTGACTTTCTCTTAGCTTTGACTTGTGCTTTATTTGAACCCCTTGGGTGAACATTGGACTGTGTTTTCCCGCAGTGATTAACAAGAACTTCAAAATACATCTCGGAAAGTCCCCTCTTTTGAGAAGTTGGCATCTAGAGGCCCCAAATGCCATAAAGAGACACAATAGAATTTCATGCTTCCTTCAAAGGCTTTTGTCTCCAAAGACAAGGGCAATAGACTAATTATGTACTTTACTTTAGCTTCCTTGATATTCTAAACTTAAGGTGTTTTTCTCTTCTCTCAGCCAATGAGATCTTCTGGTTAGCTCCTCCCTTTGAAAGGCTCTATTTCCTTCTTCTTCATTTGACATTTTATTTTTTGTACCTAAGCATTTTATTCTTTGTGGTTTTTAGTTGCAGCCAAATCCATATACCACGTGAGCCACTTGGAGAATTTAAAAATATATTTAAACTGAGTCTGGAAGACAGTTTGTTCAAGACAGATGGAAAATTACGTATTGAATCTGTAGGCCTGAGCTTCTGTCCATGTACCATCACAAATTAGTTCCAAGATGCTGCACAAAATAATGATCTTCATGACATGCAAGTGTAAAACTGGCACAGTATGACCTATCTCACTGGTTGTTGTGAGAATTAAATAATGAATGAGTAAGTGCTTGCAAATGCTCATGGTTATGCAAAATTTAAGGGTAGAGCTTGGTCTTCACATCTGAATTCCCAGGAGAGCCTCCTTCTGGGGTTGTGTACAGCTCTGCTTCATTTACTTTCACAAGGACATTTTTTCTATCCTCTTAGACAGAAACTAAGTCATGTTGGTTCACTGCTATTTCCCTAGTCCCTGTAAGAGTGCCTGAAGTGGTATACAATTCCTAATGAATGAATGAGTGAACGCACTTGCTTTTATTGCTCTAGTACCCCACAGTTTGTTGATCTATTCTTCCATTGATGGGTTTTGCATAACTTCCAATTTTTGTTTTCCTTTCACAAGTAATGCTGTATAAACACTTTTGAGCATTGAGCATACCTCTTGGTTCATGTGTATAATCCCTTCTCAACAACTGTGTGTTTGGTTAAATCACGTTTTTTTTTTTTTTTTTTTTCTAGTTTGAAACCAGTCCAATCTAACAAAATTAATATGGTTCAACTTACTACATAGTTATGGAATTATTGAGCCACAGAATTTGCAAATCCTTAGCTTACTAATGTTGTCAAATTGCTGTCCAAAGTTTCTATGTATCCATATGGTTGCCAACAATGAGTACTGTCAGACTTTTTACATTTTCCTGAACTGGTGGGTGTAAAATGATGATCTCATTGGGGTTTAATTCGCATCTACTTGAGTACTACTGAAATTGGGCATCTTATAAGGTGTTTACATTTTGCTCTTGTCTGCTAATTTCTTTTCTTTTTTGGAGGGGGTGGGGAATGGAGTCTCTGCATCATCCAGGCTGGAGTGTAGTGGCGTGATCTTGGCTCACTGCAAATTCTGCCTCTTGGGTTCAAGCGATTCTCCTGCCTCAGCTTCCCAAGTAGTTGGGATTGCACGCATGTGCCACCACGCCCGGCTAATTTTTTTGTATTTTTAGTAGAGACGGGATTTCACTGTGTTAGCCAGGATGGTCAATCCTGACATCGTGATCCACCCACCTTGGCCTCCCAAAGTGCTGGAATTACAGGCATAAACCACCACTCCGAGTCATCTGCTCATTTCTTTTGACTGTGTTTGATTCTATAATTTCCTTCTCATTTATTTGTAGGCATTTGTAGGTATTACAGATACTGCATTGTCAGTTATATATGTAGAAATAGATCCTTCAAGTCTATGGCTGGTCTTTCTACTCTTCAAATGGCTTTTCTGAAGAACAGAGATTTTAAATTTGTAAATAGCTTAACTTTCCTTCGTTGTTTATGATTTTTGTGTCTTATTTAAGCATAAACAAAACATAAAGAAGACTGTGTGTTTTCTTCTGAACATTTTTAAAAAGTTTCTTTTACTTTTGGCCAGGTGCGGTGGCTCACGCCTATAATCCAGCACTTTGGAAGGCTGAGGTGGACAGATCACTTGAGGTCAGGAGTTCGAGACCAGCCTGGTCAACATGGTGAAATTCCATCTCTACTAAAAATACAAAAATTAACTGGGCATAGTGGCGCATGCCTGTAATCCCAGCTACTTGAGTGCCTGAGGCAGAAGAATTGCTTGAACTTGGGAGGCAGAGGTTGCAGTGAGCTGAGATCACACTACTGCGCTGCAGTATGGGCAACAGAGCAAGCCTGTCTCAAAAAAATAAAAAAAAGTTTCTTTTACTTTTCATTAAGACAGGATCTCACTTTGTCATCCAGACTGGGGTGCAGAGGTGAGAACACAGCTCACTGTAGCCTCAACCCCTTGGGCTCAAGCAATCCTCCTGCCTCAGCCCCCCAGTAGCTAGGACTATAGGGGTACACCATCATGCCTGGATAATTTTTGTATTTTTTGTAGAGATGGTGGTTTCTCCATGTTGCCTAGGCTGAAAGTAGTTTTTTATTTTTGTTTTTCCACATTTGGAGTTTTGTATTTTTCGATGAAAAAGACCTAATCTATTCCTGCCTTCTCCCTCTCCACTCTCAGAAAAACCAATTTTATGGCACAATTTGTTGCAGAGAAATTATTGTCCCTTTGATTTGTCAACCACCTTTCTCATACATCAAGTTTCCAGATATGCACAGCTCTGTTTCTAGGCTGTTCCATAGGTTACTTTGCTTATTGTGGAACTAATAGCACAATGTTTTAATTATTATTTTGTAGAAAACTTTGTTATGGAAAGGACAAATTCTTTCAACCTGTTGATGAAAATTGTCTTGGATATTTTTGACCATTGTTCTCCCAAATATATTCTAAAATTAGCTTATTAAGTATGACACCACCACCAAAATAAAAACAAATAAATTTACCAACCAAACAAAAACTTTTTGGAATTCCATTAGAATTGCATCGAGCCTATAGACAAATCTGGGTAGGATTAACATTTTCTTCCTGTAATATAATATTGTAATATAATGCAATTGTTGGGTTCTGTATTTTGAGGCTAAATTGTTCAGTATACACATGCATAATATTATTGTGCTTTTTTATTATCAATCTTTTTGTTATGTATTAATCTTCTCAGTCATTGATTGGTATCCTTATATTTTGATAAGAATAACAAGATTCCTTGTCTTAAAGTCTCTTTGATATTAACATAACTAATTTGTTTAATATTTACCTACCGTATCTTTTTTTATCTCTTTTAACCATTCTATGTCCTTACATTTTAATTATATCCATTCTAAACAGCATATAACATTTTCTTTTTGAAATCAAGCTTGGTAATCCTTGTCTTTCAAATAGTGAGTTTAAGCATTATTTGAAATTAAAGCATATTATAAAAGTTTTTTTAGTGTATCTGTTGTTGGATAACTTGGTTTCTGATTATGTGAAAAATTTCTTTCAGCCTCATTCTGGAGAGACTGTTTTTCTGGGTACACAATTCTAGACCAACAGAATTTCTCTCAGCAATTTAAAGACATTTAACTATCTCTGGTTTCTCATTTTTGATGAGTGTTTGGTAGTCCTAATATTTTTTTTTTTGAGGTAGTGTGTCTTTATTCTTGAATTGATATTGAGATATTCTCTTTTACTTAGTTGTGCTTTGTTGTTGTTATTGTTTAAAGGCCATTTGGTGGGACATCATTTTTGTGTAATCCAACTTTCTTTCTCTTAGAAGTTTGTAAATATTGATGCATTAGCATCTAACATAGAATGTTTTGAGGATATGTTTAAGGTCAGACTGATTTTTTTCTCCTCTTGTTAGGGAGTTGCCTTTTTTTTTTTTTTTTTTTTAAATTTTTGGCATTTTTTTTTTTTTTTTTTTTTTTTTTTTTTTTTTTTTTTTTTAAACTGTCTAGACACCTGTCGTAGTCTTTATTTTTGAAGTTCAATAGCTTGAAGTTTAATGGCCATAGTTTAACCATGGCTTATTTTATTTTTTCTGAAATGCAGTATACTCTCTTAGTCAGCAGATGAAATTTTCTCTTTTTCATGGAAATTCTCCTATCTTATATATTTGAGGAATATCCTCAAAAAATATTTTGTTCCATTTGTTGGGTTCTTTACTTTGGGGATGCCAGTTTTCCTTATGTTGCATAGTCTTTGTTTTTCAAATATATTAGCTTTTGTGTCTTAATATTTTTGCCTTTAAAATGTTTTTAAAAATAATTGTTGTTATTGTAAGCTGTTTCTTATTCCTAAAATTGAAATTTAACTGTATGTATTTTCTTTTTATGGTTTCTAAATCATTTAAAATTCCACAGGGATGATTCTTTTGTGTTTTTTTTTTCTTAGATCCATAATTTCTTCTTCCACTTATTTGTTTATATCTTTTTTCTGAGCGCTTGTTTTCTGATAATTTGTCCTTATTAAAATATTCTTCTTAATGAGGCATTTGTAAAGAAATTCTTCATTTTATTTGAGTTGTTTCTTTTCCAGGCGTGCTTTATGGCTTTCTTTTGTTTGCTTTTTCTTTTTTTGTTGATTTGTTTCCTTCTAAATGTTTAGATAGCTGCTGTGCTCTTTGTTTTATTACCACTTATACTTGGGGAGCTCTGCCCAGGTATTATTATATTTGTTCTTGACTCTCTTTTCAATAAACCTGGGACCAGTTTTATTTCTCCTTAATATCTAGAGTGATCCCTGAGCATATCCTGTATGCTGTAATCATCAATGAAATAAGAAGATTGGAAATGGTCAGGAGGGCCATGGAGAAGAGTGAGGGAAATCATCTGAGATGGAATAGAATTTTATTAGACTAGTTTAGCTCCGTGCTCTCCTGTGAAAAACTGTCAAATGTTTTATGTAATGTTTAGTTCACCTAGTTGTGGAAATTGCTCTCCAGCTTTGGATTCTTTTCACAGTTTTGTATGTAGTCCTGGAGGCCTCCCCAAGAGTCAGCCTCATTGTTCACTTTCCTTGTTTATTTGATCATTCTCAGTAGCAGTTTTTCCAACTCCTCTGTCAGAAGCAGAAGATAAGGAGCCTCCTTTGAGGTGTTCATCTCCATGGATGTGGGTATTGGGGATAGTCACCAGGATTGTGAGGGGAGATGGTTATGGCTTTAGAGATTGTCGCCTGTGTTGGAGTTGAGGCATGGTGGCTTATTTGATCTCGTCTAGAAACTTTTTTTTTTGCATTTTGGTAGTTTTTTTGTCTTAGGCAAATGCAAGTTTATTCCTGCCTCCTCTAATTTATTTTCTTTTCTCTCCTCAAACACTGCCCATTTTGTCTGGAAGAAGAAAAATTTTGTGAGGAAAGTTCAATGTATCATTTTACCCAGGAGTCCTTGTTGTGTACATGTTCATCTGTATGTATTGTTCATGTCTTCCCAAATGCCATTGTGGCTCAGCTGTGCTGAGGAACCATGGAAAGTTTTATATTTATGCTCAGGCCACAGGGTGAGAGGAATGAGTGGGACAGGGAACTGGGCATCCATGAAATTCAGGGTGAGAAGCACCTTGGGGATGGGAAGCTCCAGAATACAGGACTGAACACTCCCAACCTCTGCAGGTTGGAGCTTCCCTCCTGGAACAGTAGGAGGGCTTTGTGGTAGTTTGGTAGTAGGGGCATTGTTTCGTTAACTGCTAATAAGTTTACCAGACGATTATTTTTCTTGAGAGGAGAGCCTGTGGCAGCATCTGCACCATTGTGTTTGGACAGCAGAAATACCAGCTTCTGCTTCTGTCTGGGTCACTTCCTGGTGTTAAGAAGTCGTCACTGGAGGGTCTGGAATGTGGGAGATACCGCGAAGCCTTAACGTTAATCAGACAGCATTCCTATTTAACAGGGATAAGACTCAAAATGTTAAGCCAGGTTCAAGAATAATAATGACACATAAGAAGAAAAACGTGACATAAAAACGTGATCAGAAAGGGAAGGCTGCCTTTGCACCCCTGCAGAGAAATGGTCTCATCAAAGAGTGATTCACTAGCGCACAATGGACAATGACGCAGCAGAACTGGAGTCTGGCTACTTTTCTCTTGAATGGAGCAACTTCAGACAACGAACAATGAAAGGTGTTTTTTTTTTAACTTGTGCTTTTCAGAAGGGTCAGTGACCAGCTTGTAAATAAAACACTTTGAGATATTCTGTTTTTTAGCTTTAATTGGAATCCTGTTATTATTTCAAGACCCTTAGAGAAACTTCTCAACAATAAGCCTCAGGGTTTTATTTTCTTCCAATATTATTTTCATTGGAAACTAGAGATTGGATGTTGATTTTTAAGACTGAACTGATACATTTTGTGATTTTAGAGTTGCTACTATTATAATTTGACTATGGCAGGGTCCTTTAGATGATGTTGTCTGTGTGAAGGGAATAATATCCAGATACTATAAATAAAAAGATTAATAAATTAATGGCATGAAAGATTTAGACAATAAAGTCTTTTTATTGTCTAAAATAAAAAGGCAAATACAAAATTGGAGAAAATATTTGTAATACCGTAAGCCATGAAAGGGCTGAATTCTTTAATTAAAAATTAAATAGAAAATGATGCTTTATAAGTCAGCAAAAATAAAAAATAACTTAATAGAA
The DNA here is from genome assembly GCF_001604975.1 of Cebus imitator. Lineage (NCBI taxonomy): Eukaryota > Metazoa > Chordata > Mammalia > Primates > Cebidae > Cebus > Cebus imitator. Next base: position 1,698,671 of record NW_016107587.1, on the reverse strand, counting down.
AAATAGGCAACTGGAAGGACAGAGTTAATAGGCAAGGAATTATATGCTCGACTTATGAAAAATGTTTGTTTTTAATGATTAAAGTTACGTTTTTGCATATTGACTTGACAAAAAATTAAGTTTGTTAATTCCAGGTGCTATTGAGAGTATAATCAGAGTAAATGATAATTGGTTTAGTTTTTAATGAGGGTATTTTGGTTATATCTATCCAAATTAAAAATCATGTACATTTTAGTGCAGTAATCCCATTCATCAATGGTACCTCATGGATCTACTTACAAAAGTCAGCCAAATATGGAAAAAAAACCTCATGATATCACTGACCCCAAAGAGAAAAGCATGCAAATTTTCATGATGAAGTGATTGGTTAAATCAATTAAATCCTGCAGTGTAATATTATGTAGTCTTTAAAAGTAGCGAGGTAGAACTATAAGTGCTGATACGGAAAATTGGTTCTAAAACATTAGTTTTCATGTACATGTATTTTGTAAATAGGTAACTTATAGGAGAGAATGAAAAAGAATAAAAAACCCAAGAAAAGTATGCGTTTATTCTTCTTAATGCTATCAAGTTATCATTTAATATGAGGCATATTTTTGATTTTGCATATTCATATTCAGTCAGAATTAATGATAGAATCTTCCCCCACCACCTCCCTAACCCAGTACTCCAGTAACTTATTAATTTGTTATTAATTTAAATAAATAGTGATCTCTTGAGTATCCTTGACCTTGCTTTATAGTTTAATTGTGGTCCCTTGAACTAGAGGGCAATCTGCAGGCATTTTCTTTGTTACCAGAGTGTGTAATACTGTGTTTCAGGACTAGATCAGAGAACTTTTTATCCTGATGCACTTTCTGACACAAGAAATACTTCCTCATGGACTATTTCAAAGAGATTGATTTATTTTTAATTAAAAAAACTTCTTTTTGAGATGGCATCTTTCTCTGTTGCCAGGCTGGGGTGCAGTGTGGTGTGATCTTGGGTCACTGCAACTTCCACCTCCCGGGTTCAAGTGATTCTCCTGTCTCAGCTTCCTGAGTAGCTGGTATTACAGGTGTGTGACACCATGCCTTGTTAATTCTTTTGTATTTTTGGTAGAGACGAGGTTTCACCATGTTGGCCAGGATGTTCCCGAACTCCTGACCTCACGTGATCCACCCACCTTGGCCTCCCAAAGTGTTGGGATTACAGGTGTGAGCCACCATGCCTGGCTAAAGAGGTTGATTTCTTTTCTTCCTTAATTATACCAGGGACAGGAAAACTCTTTTCTGCCTGTATTTTGTCTTGATGGCTTAGGCCACTCATCTGGTGACATTTAGATCTGCTTACAGGGAAGGATTAGTGCAATGGGATATGACCACGGCAGTTTAAAGAATAAAGGAATCAAAGTGACCAGAAGTTCATTTTAGTTCAAAGCATTATAACTGGGAATCTGAAACAGTAAGACATCCTCTTTGGTGTTTGATGAAGCAGTGTTAACTTGCAGAATTTTAGGTTTTTGTTTGTGCGTTTATTCAATGACTTGCCTATTTTTTGTCTGGCTATTAACTTTTGTATTTGTAAAATGATGTTGCCTGAATTCAATACAAGATTATCCACCATAAAACAAGTGAATAATGATGGCAGTAAAATTAATTTTATGATAATTGAGGCTTTTCTATTAATTTGGGGGGCTATACCTTATAGGTGGTATTTTTTTTTCTTCTCAAATGATTGAATTCCATGTATCAATGGCAGTTCCTTTCTGTTAACTTTGAAAATTTAAGGTTTTAAAAATTATTGCAATCTTTTTGGGTGGTTCTTATGTAGTCCGTGTCAAGAGATTTTACTCCAGTAATCTTAGTTTTGGAGTTTGTTCTAATCTTAAGAAAATAATTCAAATAAAAAATTATTTATATACAAAATGTTCCTTAATAAAAGAATGTGTGAATTATGGGATATTCATTTGGTAAGAATGTTATACAGCAAGTAAGCTGATAGCTATGAACCTCTTGTGGCAATATTGAAAAATATGCATAAAATGAAGGTAAATGAGAAACGAGGGCTACCAACAAAGCCAGCAAAATATCTGTTTGGGTAAAAACATCAGAAATGTTAAAGAAATTAGAAAAATAAACATAATTGTTGTATTTAAGTTAAATAACAGGGGAAGTTATTTATTTCTTTAATTTCTCTAATGTCCTAAGTTCTGCAATAAATAAAAATGTGCAGAAAAAGAAAAGAAGTAAAAGCTAGGTCTGGTGGGAAAAGAATAAGGAGATGACACAGTCACAGATTGGGATGCAATGATTAATAAACTAGGCCGTCTCTGTGGGCTCCTGTCCCAAATGATTGTTCTGAGACATATAGCAGGGATTATGATGACCTCCTTCAAGAGATGAAAATATTGTCATACTTTACAATTTATTCAAGTGGTATATATATATATATTTTTTAATTTTCCAGGTTCTTTTCCTTGCTGAATTCTTCTGGCCTTGTATCCTGTTTATAATTCTGACAGTACTTCGTTTTCAAGAACCTCCCAGACACAGAGACATTTGTAAGTTTCACTTTTAAATATCCTTTTAAATTAACCTTCAGAGAAAAAACTCATAGCACTCTTTCTCTCTTTTTTAAAATAAACTCTGAATCCTCAGTGGAATGAATAGACAGGGTTTCATTAAGACGATAACAACATATCTGGAGTATATACCAATAAGCCACGATTTAGGTTTTGTCTCTTAAGAATGATATTCACACAGGTTCACTCAACCTAGCAGATAGATTTATTCTTCCAATTAAAACGGACACAATTTGGGCATAAGTATACAGCCATTATAAATATAGCAAGAGTAGAAGAAGAAGTAAAAGTGGGAGATGTATTTCATAGTTTATCAACATGATACTGATAGTAACGATGATGGTGGTGAGAAAATAATGATGCTGATGATATGATGGTGGTGAAAATGGTGATTATAGAGATATGGTGATGATGATAGAAATGCTGATGATGGTGATGATAGTTATAATGGTGATGGAAATAATGATAGTGGTGATGGCAGTGATAGAGATGATAGCAATGAAGGTGATGATGATGATGTAGATGATAGTGATGGTGGTGATGATGGAGATAATGATGAAGATGATAGTGATGATGGTGATGATGGAGATGATGAAGATGATAGTGATGATGGTGATGATGGAGATGATGATGAAGATGATAGTGATGATGGTGATGATGGAGACGATGATGAAGATGATAGTGATGATGATGAAGATGATAGTGATGATGGTGATGATAGAGATGATGATGAAGATGATAGTGACGATGGTGATGATAGAGATGATGATGAAGATGATAGTGATGATGGTGATGATGGAGATGATGATGAAGATGATAGAGATGATGATGAAGATGATAGTGACGATGGTGATGATAGAGATGATGATGAAGATGATAGTAATGATGGTGATGATAGAGATGATGATGAAGATGATAGTAATGATGGTGATGATGGAGATGATGAAGATGATGATGATGGTTGGTGATGATAATGGAGATGATAGTATCTATGGTGATGATCATGGAGATGACAGTATTGATAGTGGTGATAATAGTGGAGATGATGGTAATGATAATGGTGATGATGATGCTGAAGTTGATAACAGTGATGAGGATGATTATGATGAAGATAATGGTAATAATGGTGATGATGATGGAGATGATAGTGATGATGGTGATGATAATGGAGAAGATAGTAATGATGGCAATTATGATGATAATGGAGATGATGGTGATGATAGTGATTACTGTGATGATGTTGACAATTGTGAGGGTGATGCTCTGATAAAGTTACTGGTAACTTTCTCTGCTTCAGGAAAATGGTCAGATGAACCATTTTGTTTCTCTGGTTTGAAAACTTAACAACATCACTCTTTGAGAAATAATGGTCTGCTTTGTCTCTATCAGGCTATACCACTTAAACTATCTATAATGTAATTGATTCTGTAAACATTACATAAATAAGGAATTAAATGTTGGGATTTACCCAAAATAGTATTTCAGTTATATTTAAGTTTTACATGTATTAGGACCATTCCTATCAGTTTGTCTTTGTTGTTTGGAGATTCTGTTGTGTGTTGCAGAATGAAAAAATGTGAAACCATGTGAGTAAAATATTATTTAGGAAAAGCTGAAAAGCTTTTCAATGGTCCTACTTTATTATTTACTTATTTGATAAATATGTATTACGTGCCTTTTGTGTTTCAGGCTTTGCTGAGAGTAAAATGGTGTACAAGGCATTTTTTTCTTGCCTTTACAGAGCTCACTGTAGGGCCAGACTATTACAATGCAGTGGGAAAATTGCTATGATGGAGTTTTATACAGGGAGCCATGTGAACACACAGGAGGGGTGGCCAGTCCGTTCTAAGGAAAGGCTTCTGAGGCAATATGCAGGTTCGTCAGAACAAGGGAATGCAGGGGAGAAATTGTCGAGGCAGGGCAGACAGCATGGACAAAAGCCTAAAGTGGAGCCAAAAGGCAGAGATATGCTGGAGGAGTAAGCAGGGTTAAATAAATAAAAGGCTTTGTATGATGTTGAGAATGCTGAACTCTCAAAGAGCATGGAGGAGCCATTGTTTCAGATAAGGTCATAATAAAATGAGCATTTAGGGGTCACATTCTGGTTACTGGAAAAGGTTGAATTTGGGGTGGGTGGAGAGCAACTCTAGAGAAGGCAAGATCAACTTATGGAGCTCTTGAGTAACCAGGCAAGAGATGATTTTGCCCTGAAGCAGAAGGAAGAGGGCAGATTCAACAGACATGAAGGAGGTAAGATGTAAAGAAACAACCGGCTGGATGCATGAGGACAGGGAGGCCTCTGACTAGAACACCGGAGTGGAGAGTACACTCCCAATGAACTGAAGGGGCACAAGACATGTCAGGGATTTGGGGAGCTGGGCTCAGCATGACCATCCTGAGTTGAGGGACCCTTGAGATCGTCGGGGTGAGCTGCCTAATCAGTCAGATTATGAATTTGGAATGACATAGATGAGGACACCTAAGAAGGAGAAACTTCCAGAACATAGGCATCAAGAAAAACACATTGGAGGGACAAGCAGAGGAGACAATAAGCAGCAACCAGAGTGCTGAAAGGGAAACAAAGAGATTTGGAGTCTGTCTGAGAAGCATCGAAAGAAGGAGACATGGCAGAGCGACAGGTGCTGATGCTGCATGGGTAGATAAGGGCTGACAAGTTCTCCATGGCAGTCCAGTGGAGGGATGGGATGAGGAGGGCCAGGCTGCAGCAGTCTGAAGAGCGAGGGGAGTGAGAAAAGGGAAAGTGATGGAAAACCAGGTATACTGTGCAGGAGAAACAGGCAATACAGGGCAAAATAGTTTGCATGCAACTAGAGGATAGCGTGGTATCCAGCACTGACAAGAAGCCTCGGAATGATAGTGGCTAATGCAAAATTGTGAATTATTTAGTTGTAAATTATAGAGAGCACTAAGTCTGTCCTCCAGTGTGATACTAGCTCAGTCCTGCCCTGTGGAAAGAGCAACTTACGATGTTCCTTATCCTCAGAGTTTTCATCCATCCCTTAAACGTTTATCAAGCTCTTGCTTTGTATCAGGAGTGTAGTCCAACAAAGATGTGGCCCAAAGAAACACTGGAAGTGTTTCCTAGAGGTATGCACATAAGCTCTCCTACAGAAGAGAAGGCTTTGTCAGAATCTCAAAGGGGCTCAGGAGTCAAAATTGATCAAGGACTGTATGTTGAAGCTCCATCAAGCCCCTCGTCAGCTCTGTGCGAACGGGCATGGCCTGCAACCTTTGTGAGTCTCTTCTCTATAAAGACAGCAAATTCCTCCTGGTTCCCAGGGCTGCTGTCAGGACTAGGTGAGAAAGCCGGTCAGGAACATGTGCTCAGCATGGGGCCTGGCATGAAGATGACCAAAAAATGCCCATCCCCCTCCCTCATGTTTCCCACTGTTTTGGGATAGCCTAGTGTTAACATGCCAGGTCTTTAATCTTGGAGACAAAGTGTGTCCAGGGCTGAAGTCCTCAATCTCTGATGCATTGATCACCTTCTATGGGGCCACCATTATTCCTGATGTGTTCCTGGAAAGATGGGACATGGAAGTCATGCCAAGGAAATGCACTTCTATCACTGTCTGGGCACTGTTGCTGACCCCTGAAGTCACCACCATGTGGAAGCTGTTCTGTGCCTTTCTTGTTACAGGAAGAGCTGCAACCCTTCTTGTGCTGTGACTGAGAAGGACCTTAGAAAAGGTTATGTGGATCTTACAATTTTAGAATGAAGCCTGAGACTGCATATATAGGTATTTTCACTAAGAAGAAATAATCTTCCAAAGTTAAGATTATTTGCATAGGAAAGTAAAATTTCCTGTTAAGTACCTTGAGAGATTAAACAGGGAAGCTTGAGAAGCTTTATTTATCTGTCTGTCCCAGTACAATTCTGTTTGTGCTGGTGAAGTTAGGCTTGCGACCACCTATGGTTTGGGCAGGTTGCACATGCAGGTGGACATGCACAAGCCCAGGGCACTGCAGCTTCCTCCAGCTACACAGGAATGTGAAAACTGCTGTCAGGGCAGCGCTGCCTTTGTGTTCCCTCTTTCAGGGACCAGAGAAAGAGAAAAACAAGAAGTGGTCAGGGACCCCGAAGAGGCCTGGGAAAGTGCTCCAGGTTTCAGATGGGCTCTGGCAATCCCAGGGCACTGGACAGGCACCTCTGTTCCAGGCTTGCTCCCTGGGGAGGTGACGATGTGGGGTGGAATGAACGTTTGACCTAGAGTCATTCTTGGGTTTGTGTGTGATTTGGGGATAGACATACCTGTGATTCTCAGCATCTTCACTGTAAAACATATTTTTAATTGCATTCTATGAGATGTCCAAGATGTTCACACCTGGTTACTTGTATTACAAGGTGGCCCAATGATACCAAGCCAAACCTTTAGTCTTGGAGACATACTGTATCCCAAACTAGCATCCTCAAATTCTCATCCATTGAACACCTCACCATGGTGACTTCCATTCCTGATGTGTTCCTGAGAAAAACATGACACAGAAATTATGCTAGGGAAATGCACCTTTTATAGCTAGCTGGAATATAACTCCAAATCCTTTTATGGTCTATTATGCTAGAGCACTGAGCCATGTGTCTGCTAATAACCCCATTTGTCCCCTTAGCTAAAAGCCTATTCATGTGTTTTTCATTCATCAAACATTTAGTGAATGTCTTCTACTTGAGAAGCAGTGTGCTGAATGCTGGGCATAGTTACGATGGTAATCGTAACTAACTTCCTTCCTTTCTTTCTATTTATTTTTTTGGGACTGAGTTTTGCTCTTGTCACTCAGGCTGGAATGCAATGGCACCATCTCGGCTCACTGCAACATTTGCCTCCTGGGTTCAAGTGATTCTCCTGCCTCAGCCTCCTGAGCAGCTGGGATTACAGGTGCCCACCACCGTGCCCAGCTAATTTTTGTATTTTTTTTTTAGTAGAGACGGGGTTTCACCATGTTGGCCAGGCTGGTCTTGAACTTCTGATCTCAGGTGATCAGCCTGTCTTGGCCTCCCAAAGTGTTGGGATTACAGGCATGAGCCACTGTGCCTGGCTGGTAATCATAATTTTCAAGTTGCTGCAGCCATCAGCATCCCCACTACTCCCACCCTCCTGGTGGTGTGAAGGGAGGATATGTTTGGGGATGTGTAAACAGCATGTTATTCACGGAACTTACTGTAGTGACGTTTGTCCTGAAAAGTCCTATTCAGTGTAGAAAAACTTTTTTTGCATTACACGATATTTAACAACTATGTTTAAACATTAAGAATTCAGTTTGCATTAAGCTTGAATTTTTTGCCAAAAGCAGAAACTCCTAAATTTTTATATGATATAAGAAGCAGCATCCTTCTTATTCTTCCTGCCCACAGCTTGTTTACAGAGAGCCGCGTCTGGAAGCTTGGCTGTGAATCAGGGGTATTCACTCTGTGAATGGGCTCCCGAATCCTGCAGCTATGGCTGCTCAGAGCCATTCTACCTTGAAACTTGAGTACTGACTCTGGAAGAAAGGTGTTATATATAAAGGTTTTTCATTTTATTTTTTATATTTTTTTGATGTGAGTCCTTAGAGCTCCTTTAAATTAATATCAAGGTTAATAATCTGATGTTATATATTACAATTCTAACTCAACAGGGATTCCATTTGTGGTAGCAGGTATATGAACTCATTTCTTCCTTGTATCTTTACCTAGGTTATTTGCAGCCCCGAGATCTGCCCAGCTGTGGCATTATCCCCTTTGTTCAAAGCCTTCTTTGTAACACTGGATCAAGGTGCAGGAACTTCAGCTATGAAGGGTCGATGGAGCATCATTTTCGGTAAGAGAAACACAAACATGTTTTTTTTTTTTTTTTAATAAATCTCAGAATGCTGATACATAGAACAGGCATCTGCTTTTTGTAAAGCCTCAATAATTTGGGAGAGGTCAGAGATCATGAAAAGTACAGAAATTAAAGTTACAAGAAAATCAGTTTTATTAAATTCAGCATCACATAATTCTGGCTCCAACTAATGGTTAGTTTCCAGCAGGAGCTCTTTCCGCTGTCACTTGCAGGAATCACAGAGTAATAACTGATAAGCAAATGCCATTTGCATGGGATAATTTGTTTTCTGTAGGTTAAAACTCTGACTTCAAAATTACTTGTCTAGCCAACTTTTCATTTAGACTTGTCTAGCCAACTTTTCATTTTAGTGCCACATGCCCCCAGAACAAGTATTTTTTGAGCTACCTACTGGGTTTTTTCTACTGTGCTATTAGTTGACCAGAAGCCTGTCCCCAGGGGAGAGCAAATAGAAACTGGGCAGTAACTCTTTATTTGTCATAAACCACCTAAATGGACTACAGGACAGATAAGTTGCCTTCTCTGAGTCTCTGAATGTTGAGCTGTTCCTGTGGTTGTCTATGGTCTCAGTTGGCCTTAAAACTCAAGAAGAGAGCCGGGCGCGGTGGCTCAAGCCTGTAATCCCAGCACTTTGGGAGGCCGAGGCGGGTGGATCACGAGGTCAAGAGATCGAGACCATCCTGGTCAACATGGTGAAACCCCGTCTCTACTAAAAATACAAAAAATTAGCTGGGCATGGTGGCGCGTGCCTGTAATCCCAGCTACTCAGGAGGCTGAGGCAGGAGAATTGCCTGAACCCAGGAGGCGGAGGTTGCGGTGAGCCGAGATCGTGCCATTGCACTCCAGCCTGGGTAACAAGAGCAAAACCCAAAAAAAAAAAAAAAAAAAAAAAAAAAAAAAAAAAAAAAAAAAAAAAAAAAAAAAAAAAAAAAAAAAAACTCAAGAAGAGAAGAAGAAGATATCTCATGTGGGAAGAGACAAAGTGAGAAGGTTTCACTTGGGGGATCCTGAATGCCCTGGAAACTTCTCCCAGGTGAAGTTAGCAAGGGAAGGAAGCGACTAGTTGATTATGAGAGTTGGAATTTGTCAGGTATGAATGATCTGAGTTTTATTTAATCTGTATATCCTAATATTTAACAATCTCATATGTTTAAATGTAAAGCAAATGTTAACATATATGATCTTTATCTTTCACCTGTAAGTTACAAGAGGAAAATTAAAAGCTTCCAGATAATTTTTGGTGTATTGGGTACAATATTTATAAGTGGTGTTGTTTTAGTTCATTTGGGCTGCTACAATGAAATACCATAAATGTTGTGGCTTATAAAGAATAAATATTGGCCGAGTGCAGTGGCTCATGCCTATAATCCCAGCACTTTGGGAGGCCGAGGAGGGTGGATCACGAGGTGAAGAGATCGAGACCTCCTGGCCAACATGGTGAAATCCCGTTTCTACTAAAAATACAAAAATTAGCTGGGCATGGTGGTGCATGCCTGTAGTCCCACCTACTCAGGAGGCTGAGGCAGGAGAATTGCTTGAACCCAGGGGGCAGAGGTTGCAGTGAGCCGAGATTGCGCCATTGCACTCCAGCCTGGGTAACAAGAGCAAAACCCCGTCTCAAAACAAAACAAAACAAAACATTTATTTCTCATAGCCACTTATAAAACCATCAGATCTCATGAGAACTCATTCACTATCATGAGAATAGTATGAGGGAACTGCCCCCATGATCCAATGACCTCCCATAAGGTCCCTCCCCCAACACATGGGGATTACAATTTTGATTACAATTTAAGATGAGATTTTGGGTGTGGACATGGCCAAACCATATCGCATAGTTAGGTTATTTATTTGAAGTTTTTTTTAAAACTTTTGTGATGTAGGCATTTATTGCTATTAACTTGCCTCTTAATACTACTTTTGGCCGGGCGTAGTGGCTCACGCCTATAATCCAAGCACTTTGGAGGTCAAGGCAGGTGGATCACCTGAGGTCGGGAGTTCAATACCAGCCTGACCAACATGGTGAAACCCTGTCTTAAAAAAAAAAAAAAAAAAAAATCCTACTTTTGCTGTATCCCACAGGTTTTGGTATGTTGTTTTTCTACTTTGATTTTTTTAAGCAATTTTGAAATATCCTTTTTAATTTTTTCATTGACACAGTGGTCATTCAGGAGCATATTATTCAATATTTATGTTTTTATAACTTACAAAGTTGATCTTGTTATTGATACCTAGTTTTACTCCATTGTGGCCAGAAAATATACTTAATATAATTTTAATTATCTTGAATTTTTTAGGCTTATTTTGTGGCCTAATGTAGAATATGTCCTTGAGAGTGTTCCATGTTCTAAAAAGAAGAATGCAGATTCCACAGCTATTGGATGGAATGTTCTGTAAATATTTATTAGACTCCTTTGGTTTTATAGTGTAGGAAAAAGTCTAATGATTCTTTGTTGATTTTCTGTTTAAATGATCTGTGCAATACCGAAAATGGGGTGTTGAAGTCTCCAGCTGTTATTATATTGAGACCTATCTCTCTCTGTAGCTCTATTAATATTTGCTTTTTATACATAGATGGTCCAGAGTTGGGTGCACCCAATTTATATTACTATATTTATATTACATTTTCCTGTCTGAGAGGTTACCTATCTCTGTCACTCCAGGATTGGTCACTGATGACTTATTTAGTTCCTTTGGTGAAGTCATGTCTTTCTGGATGTTCTTGATGCTTGTGGATGTTCATTAATGCCTGAGTATCGAAAAGTTAGGCATTTATTCCAGTCTTTGCAGGCTGAGCCTGTTTGTACCCATCCTTCTTGAGAGGGCTTTCCAAGAATTCAAAGCAGAATAAATGTCATGGCTTCAGCCTGTGGTCACTGCAGCTGTTTCAGCACTAACTGTTTCATTCCTAAGCCCAGGAATGCTGCAACTCTTGGAAACTCCTAGATAATCAGCCTTGTTGGACTTAGGGAAGTTAAGAGAGCATTCTCTGGGTTACCAGTTGAAGTCTCTTTCTCTCTTTCTTCTGTTTCTCCTAATCAAAAGGAGTATATTTCCACACTTGGCTGCCTGGAATTTGGGGAGGGGTGATGCAGGCACTCCCATGGCCACCAGAGCTGGCACCATGATGGGTCACCCGAAGCTTATGTTCTTCCTGACCAGTACAGTACAGGGGCTTACCCAGGGCCCATGGCCATTATTTCCTGGCTGCTGCTGATGTTTATTCAAGGTTCTAGGTCACCTTACTCAGGATGTGGCCAATCCTGCTGGGACTGGGTTCATCCCATCGGGGCAGCAGATTCCCATCTGGCCTAGATGGGTCTAGAAATGCCACTAGGGGACAAAGGCCTGAAGTTGGGGGCTTCAGAAATCTGCCTGGTATTTTATTTTACAGTGGTTAAACTGGCATCCAGCTTGCAAGAAAAAGTCTTCATTAATATTTCTTCTCCATTCCTCGAGTAGAAGGAGTCTTTCCCCCAAGCTGCACTGCCTGGAGTTGGGGGAGTGTTGATATAGGCACTCTAATGGCCACCACAGTTGGTATTGCATTGGCACTGCAAGTCCTCTGCCTTTAAGACCAGCACAGCACCAGGGCTTACCCAAGGACTGTAGTCCTTGTGGCCTGACTGCCACTCAAATTTATTTGGAGTCCCAAACCACTTTAATCAGCCTGTATGAGGCCAGCCAGGACTTGGATATCTCTTGCTGGGGTACAGGATTCTCATCTGGCTCTGGGCTGGTCTAAATGTTCCCTCTGTGGGCACCAGTAGAATTCTGCCCTTTGTTGCATTCTATTGTGACAGGGCAGCACTAAGTTTCAATACAGAAATTCACACTCAGTGTGCTCTCCCTCCCTCAAGCACACAGAATCTTTCTCCGTGCTGCACTGCCTGGGATTGAGTGAGGAGTGTGTAGGCAAAGCAAGACTGTCCTTTGTATCCTCTTCAATGCCTCTTTCCTTTTTAAATGTTATGAACATTTAAAAATAAGTATTTGTGTGGACAAATATTTTAATTTTTTGGGGGTTAATACCTAGGAGTAGAATTGTTGGAATGAATGTTTAGTGTATGTTTAGCTATATAATATATGTCCAGGCTGTTTTCCAAAGTGTTGTACAATTTTATACTCCCAATATCAATACGTAGGAATTCCAGTTGCTCCACATCCTTGCTAACACTTGGTATTATGTTGGTCTCTTTAATTTTAGCCATTATACTGTTGTATTGTGCTTTCCAATTGTAGTTTTAATTTATGTTTTCTTGATCAGGAATGATGTTAAGCATATTTTTTGTATTTATTGGCCATTTCAATATATTTTGAGGAAAGTGTCTGTTCAAATATTTTATACAATTGATTTTCTGTTTTTGGTTTTTTTTGAATCCTTAGAGTTTTAATTTTAATTTTAATTTTTTTTACATATACTGGCTACAAGTCTTTAATCATATGTATACATATGATTATGTATATGTACCATATGTACCATAAATCTTATTTCCTCATTTCTGCTGTCTTTTGAAGAGCAGGGGTTATTTATTTTGATAAAATATAATTTATTACTTTTTTCTGTTTTGATTTGTGCTTTTTGTATTTTTCTCTAACAACGAAATATTTGCCTAATATTTTAGAAGATCGTTCAGATTTTTCCCTATATTTTCTTTGATATGTTTTATGATTTTAGCTTTCGTTTACAGATGCAACTTATGTTCAGTTTATTTCTTTATATGGTGTGATATAACTTTTGAGGTTTATCTTTTTACATATGTATATACAGTTCTAGTAACATTTGTTGAAAAAACTATTTTATTACATTAAAATACACTGGGACCTTTGTTTAAAATCAATTGATTTGTCAATAGTATGAAGGACTGTTTTTGGACTCTCAGATCCTGTAGGTTTAGTTTCATAGCATCAGAATATGGCAAATATTGCAATAAAGTAAGTCACAGGAAATTTTTAGTTTTTCATTGCATATAAAAGTTATGCTTACACTATATTGTAGTCTAGTAAGTGTGCAATAGCATTGTCTAAAAAATGTACATTCCTGAATTTAAAAAGTAATTTATTGCTAAAAAATGCTCATGGTCATCTGAATCTCCAGTGAGTCATAACCTTTTGCTGGTGGAAGACCTCACCTTGTTGTTGATGACTGCTGATTGATCAGGGTGGTGGTTGCTGGAGGTGGAAGTGGCTGTGGCTATTTCTTTAAGTAAGACAGAAATGAAGTTTACTGCATCATTAACTGTTTCTTTCATGAAATATTTCCTTATAGTATGTGATTCTGTGTTTTGGCATTTACTTATAGTGGAACTCCTTTCAAAATGAGAGCCAATCTTTTCAAACTCTGTCACTGATTTGTTAACTAATTTTATGTAATATTTGAAAACCTTTGTTATCATTTCAGTAATGTTCACAGCATCTTCACCAGGAGTAGATTCCATCTCAAGAAACCACTTTGCTTGTTTATCCATACAAAGCAACTCCTCATTCATTAGTTTTATTATGAGATTGCAACAATTCTGTCACATCTTAAGGCTCCACTTCTAATTCCTGTTCTTTTGCTGTCTCCATCACATCTGCAGTTACTTTCTGCACTGAAGTCTTGAACTCTCTCAAAATCACCCATAAATTTGAATCACTCTCTGTGACTCTATAGCTTTATGAAATGCGTTTATTAAATAATAAGATTTGAAATTTGAAGTTACTTCTTGCTCCGTGTGCTGCAGACTGTATGTTTGTTAACAGTTAATGAAAACATTAATCTTGTACATCTTCATTGGAGCTCTTGGATGACTGGTCGCATTGTCAATGAGCAGCAATGTTTTGAAAATATTTTTTTCTGAGCAGTAGGTTTTGACAGTGAGTTTAAAATATTGAGTAAACTATGCTGTAAACAGAAGTGCTGTCATCTAAGGTTTGGTGTTCAATTTACAGACACAGTTGATTTAGTGTAATTCTTAAGAATCCTAGGATTTTTGGAAAGAGAAATGAACACTGGCTTCAACTTAAGGTCGCTAGCTGCATTAGCCCTAACAAGAGAGTCAGCCTGTCCTTTGAAACTTTGAAGGCAGGCACTGACTTCTCCTCTCTAGTTAATGAAAGTCCTAGATAGCATCTTCTTCCAATATAAGGCCGTTTCTTCTGCATTGAAAAGCTGTTGTTTAGTGCAGGCACTTACACCAATTATTTTAGCTAGATCTTCTGGAGAACTTGCTTCAGCTTCTATATCAATGCTTATATCTTCACCTTGTACTTTTATGTCGTGGAGACAGCTTCTTTCCTGAAACTTCAAGAACCAACCTCTGCTAGCTTCAGACTTTTCTTCTGCAGCTTCCTCCCCTCTCTCAGCCTTCATAGAACTTAAGAGAATTAGGACGTTTCTCTAGATTAGACTTTGGCTTAAGGAAATATTGTGGCTTATTTGATCTATCCAGACCTCTAAAACTTTTTCCGTATCACTTTCTTATCATTTGTGTTTTCACTGGAGTGGCAGTTTTAATTTTCTTTAAGAACCTTTTCTTTGCATTCACAAATTCATCAACTGTTAGTGAATCGCATTTATTAACTGCTTGATTAATAAATAACTTGCCTAGCTTTCAGCTGATCTCAGCTTTCAACATGCCTTCCTCACAGAGCTTAATCATTCTTAATCATTAATAAACATGGGAGGCGGAAGTCGCAGTGAGCCGAGATTTTTGCCACTGCACTCCAGCCTGGGCAACAAGAATGAGACTCCATGCCAAATAATAATAGTAATAGTAATAATAATACTAATAATAATTCTAGCTTCTGATTTAAAATAATAGACATGTGACTATTCCTTTCACTCAAACAGTTTGAGGTCATTGTCGGGTTATTAATTAGCCTAATTTCAATATCATTGTGTCTCAGGGAACAGAAAAGCCCAAGGAGAGGAAGAGATACGGGGGAATGGTCAGTAAATAGAGAAGTCAGAATACACAAAAAATTTACTGATTGAGTTCTCCATCTTATAGTGGCATTCCCAAGCAACTGTGATAGTAATATCAAAGATCACTGATTACAGAACACTATAGCAGATATCATAATGATGAAGATTTAAAATGTTTTGTGAGGATTACCACATGTGACACAGAGAAACAAAGTGAGCACATGCTGTTGGAAAAAATGGCATTCATAGACTTGCTCAATGTAGGGTTGTTATGAACTTTCAATTGGTGAAAAACAGTATCTGTGAAACGCAATAAAGCAAAGCATAATAAAACAAGGTATACCTGTACACAACTCAATAATTGTTAGTATATTCACAGAGCTGGGCAATCATCATCACAATCAACTTTAAAAAAATTTCACCAACCCAACAAGAAAATCTAAATGTATTAGCCTACACTCCTTATTTCCTCCCAGTCTCCCCCATGCCTAATCCTGGGCGTACAACTAAACTACTTTCTGTCTTTATAGATTTTACTATTCTAGACATTTCCTACATATAGAATTGGTATAAATTATAGGCTTTGTTTGGTGACTGCCTTCTTTCACTTAGCACAATGTTTTTAAGGTTCATTATGTTGTAGCATATATCAATGATTCATTTTAAAATTGATGATCAACTAATAGTCCATTGTGTAGATAGAGGACATTTTCTTTATTTTTTCCTCTGTTGAAGTACATTTGAGTTGCTTCTACTTTTAGGCCACTATGAATAATGCTGGAATATTCATGTACCAGTTTTAAAATAAATGTATGTTTTTTTTTTCTCTTGGATATATGCTAGGTCATATGATAGCTCTATGTCTAACATTTTGAAAAACTGTCCGATTGTTTTCCAAAGTTGCTCTACTATTTTGCCCTTCCATCATCAGTGGTATAAAGGTTTAATTTCTCCACATTCTCATCAATACTTATATTTCTGTTCTTTAGATTGTAGCCATCTAGGTGGGTGCGAGGAGTTATCTCATTGTAGTTTTGATTTATGTTTCCCTAATGATTTATAATGTTGACAATCATTTTTGTGGTTTTTGGACATTTGTCTGTCTACTTTGGAGAAATGCCTAGTCAAATAATTTGCCCATTTCAAATTAGATTATTTGTCTTTTTATTAAAAAGTTTTAAGAGTTCTTTGTATATTTTAGAGACAAGTCCTTACAGATATATGATTTCCACATATTTCCTACCTATTTTCTGGGTTGTCTTTCCACTTTGTGATTGTGTTTTCTTGAAGTAAAAGTTTTTAATTTTTTTTTTCCCATTTATTTATTTTATTGCATTTTAGGTTTTGGGGTACATGTGAAGGTTTTGGGGTAATTGTTGCATAGGAACACACGTGGCAGTGTGATTTGCTGCCTTCCTCCCCATCACCTACATCTGGCATTTCTCCCCCTGCTATCCCTCCCCAGCTTCCCACCCCCCACCGTCCCTCCCCTATTTCCCCCTAACTGACCCCAGTGTGTAGTGCTCCCCTCCCTGTGTCCATGTGCTCTCATCGTTCAACACCCACCTATGAGTGAGA
>NW_016107587.1:1676033-1677318 GCF_001604975.1 Cebus imitator | reverse complement strand
CGCGCTGGCGAGCGTGGAGCACCTCTGCCCGGGAATTTCCTAGTCTGTGGGCAATAAAAACACGGTGTCCACTCACCCTCTGCGCTTTCACTGGGAGCTGCAATCCTGAGCTGTTCCTAAATGGCCATCTTGGATCGTCCCCCAAAGTTTTTAATTTTTATGAAGTCCAACTTACCTATTTTTTCTTTCGTTGTTTGTGTTTTTGGTGTCATATCTAAAAGGCTTAGCCTGACCTAAAAATATTTATTGCTATATTTTCTTCTAAGAGTTTTACAGTTTAGCTCTTACATTTTAGTCTATTTTCCATTTTGAGTTGACTTTTGTGTATGGTGTGAGGAAGGATTACAACTTCATTCTTTTGCATGTGGATACACAGTTGTCCTAAAGGGTTACCTTCTATATATAGATAAGTTTGGAGGAAATTAACATTTTAAAAACATTGAATTATCCACTCCATGAGCATGATATAGCTCTCCATTTATTTCAAGCTTTTTTGAATTTGTCTCAGGAACGTTTTTGTAGCTCTCAGTTCTATGTACATTTTGTTAAATGTATTCCTAAGTAGTTCATATCTTTTGGTATTGTTTTAAACATTTTGATTTCTCAAAGAACTAAGAATAGAACTACCACTCTATCTAACAATTTCATTACTGGATGTCTATCCAAAGGAACATAAATCATTATATTAAAAAGATACTGGCTCTTGTGTGTTTATTGTAGCACTATTCACAAGAGCAAAGTTATGGAATCCACCTAGTACTGTCCTCATATCCTTCCTCTCTGGGACAGATAAATGGGAACAGTAATGTGAGTCAGCCATAACGGCCTTCCTAGGAAAATTATTTCTGCCTTTAGATCTGCTTAGAGATAATTCTCATTTAACAAGAACTTACCGTTTGTCTCAGCAAAAATTAACAAAAATTGTAATAGAAAGAATAACCTTATTTCTTCACATTTCTTAATTATTCTTGTAGCCCTATGCTGAAAATATGCATATCTCATTGTTAGTCTCACTATTGCCACTTCCCTTCATGCTTATTTACACAGTGCTGGGTGCTGGCTGATCCTGACACCACCCTAATAGGTGGGTAACATTTTGATCTTATTTTAAAGATAATCTCCCAAGTGTGACACTTCTTTAAAAACATTTTTACTCCAGGGGAGCTCTCACTGGGTGTAAGTTTTCTCATCTTCAGACGAGATTGGGTGCATTCAGGGTGCTATGGCTGGAGGCAGTTTTCTCATCTTCAAACTGAGGAAGGGACCCGAATAATGATTTCTATTA
>NW_016107587.1:1645470-1675380 GCF_001604975.1 Cebus imitator | reverse complement strand
TCGATGGGCATATGGGTTGGTTCCAGGTCTTTGCTATTGTAAACAGTGCCAAAATGAACATATGTGTGCATGTGTCTTTATAATAGAATGATTTATAATCCTTTGGATATATACCCAGTAATGGGATTGCTGGGTCAAATGGAATTTCTATTTCTAGGTCCTTGAGAAATCGCCACACTTCTGCACAGCAAAAGAAACAGTCATTAGAGTGAAACGGCAACCAACAGAATGGGAAAAAATTTTTGCAGTTTACCCGTCTGACAAAGGGCTGATACCCAGAATTTACAAAGAACTAAAACAGATTTACAAGGAATAAAACTAACAAGCCCATTCAAAAGTGGGCAAAGGATATGAACAGATACTTTACAAAAGAAGACATACACAAGGCCAATAATGATTTCTAAGTCCCAACCACTCCTGACACCCTCAAGTGGGTCCTTTGCAGAATTGCAGGGATGTCTGTAGGTATAGTGCTGGTTCCTGGACCTTTGAAAGGGTGATTCTCAGTGCCAGTCTGAGGGCTGCGGGTTGAGAAATTTCAGTCATCTCTGCCCAGTGGCCTTCTCTTGTCCTCCCCACTTTAATCTCTTTTGCCTCCCGCTTCCTTTTACAAGTGTTTTCCTAGTCTGGCAGGGCAAGTATTATGTGATAAAAGTCTAAATAAAGACCTGGACTCAGAAAGGAGGAAACTGCTCTCTACCCAAATCCTATTATAACTCTGAGATTTCCCTGCTGCTCTGGAATTTACCCGCTCTCTTTCTCTGGCACACACACAAATTAACATTTAATCAAGGATTTTTAATGTATTTTTCCACTATAAACATTTCTCATGTTAATGATAGTTCCTAATCTGGTCTTAAGGACAAATTGAGGTACTTTTGAGATAATAACTAGAAAAAGAACATAAAACCTGCTCATTATTACAGGGGAAATTCATCTTGAATTACATCAGTTTCTATAATCTGATAATTTTATTGTTTCCCAGGCAAATCTCACATCTGGTTGAGGCAGGAGAGTTTGAATCATGGTTCACAGGTTTCAGAGGTCATTTTTAGCCTTTAATATGAGGCCTCAGCAGAGAAGTAATTTCTTGTTGTGCTTCTGAAATTCTGATCCACTCAAGTTGAACGCAAGATTTAAAAGGCAAGATTTCTGGCTGGGCATGGTGGTTCAGGTCTGTAATCCCATACTTTGGAAGGCCAAAGTGGGAGGATCACTTAAGTCCAGGAGTTCAAGATCAGCCTGGGCGATATAGCGAGATCCTCTCTTCACATCTTTTTTTAAAGCAAAGCAAAACAAAACAGTTGAGGTTTCTGTTGAGTGTGTGTAGCAACCATCTATAGCAGAAGGTCATCTGAGCCAGTGCTCAGTTCTCTGGGCTTCAGACCTGGCTTTGCTGCAAACAGTCTGCTTGCTTTTAGCAAATTCACTTTGATTGTCTGGGCCACATTTCCTCATCTCTAACCGGCTGACTTGAAAGTCGTTGAATTGATTTTATTCATCAATAAATGCTGAAACTGCTCTGACTTAATGATAGGTTGTGAGAATTAAGTGATAATATTTGTGGAAGAGATTTACTGTAACTCTTTGTCATGTAAGCTTTGTTATTCTTTCATGGTGGATTTATATGTTGATAACTTAATTCATTTTCACAGTGTTCTCTAATTTGTAAAATAAAGGCATGGAATTAAAAACTAAAACATTCCCTATAATCATCTCTGTCTCCTCCTCATGCAGAGATCATGTCTGTTCGGTTCACTGATGTATTTTTTCCCAGCACCGTGCACAGGGCATGCTGTATAATATGTGTTAAATAAATGAAAAAAAAGGGGGCTTATAAACACAAAATGGCTGAGCTTTCAGATAATACAGAGAATGAAAACAATTTTCTAATTTTAAACTTGTGAAGATTTTAAAAATAATGATTTCTCTTTTGAATAAGTGTCAGGTAAAATGGGCTCTCAGCGGTAGATGGTGGGAGTATAAATTGGCACAAGCTTAATTGAAAATAATTTGGTATCAAGAATCTTAAAAATGCCAAGGAAACTTATTCTTGTTAAAAAGTTTCACTTGCAGTATTTATTGTGTTTAAAGTTTGTCTAGGTTCCAAACTGCAGCTGACCCCAAGAAAATCAACAACCTGGTCTTTTTAAAAGAGATGCAAGACCTGGCTGAGGAAATTTATGGAATTATGGACAAGGCAAAAAACTTACAAAGACGTTGGGTAGAACAAACTAATACTCCAGGCAAGTAAATCTTTCATAACTGTGACACTACCTACCTGGACACAGCTTAGGGAGAGCTGTGGAGGATGTGAGAGCCCAGAATGTTTAAAAAATGCTTAAAACCTTCCTGTGCTAAATTCTCATTGTAATTGTTTGATGGATGAAGCCAGCACTTGCAGATGGTTGTGGAGGGTGAAGAAGGATTCTCCCTCCTTGACCCCCTGGGAAGGTACCTTGTGCAGTGCACACACCGTACAACCTTTCGAGGGCTGCAGCCCATCCTGACTTTGTCTCCACAGTTACGTTCTCACCACTCTGCCTACTCCATCATGTTCTTTGGCTGTTGTCTTCCTTTCTTGCTTTTCCTTATTCTGTTTTTAAAATATGTCCCCACCTTCCCCAAACACACTCACACACACACTCCCAATTCATTTCCTCCTTCTTGTAGATTTGGATTGGTCTTTTCCATGTTACAAACCTTTTGGATTATTGGGGTAGATTATTCCCTAAACAAAGGTAATTTCTGTTCACTATAAAGAATATCCACATTATAAATGGCTTTATTTATAAATCTACAGTAGGGAAAGTTAGGATGGATGTAGATCTTAGAGAGTTTGGCTTACAAATGGAGAAGTTTGCACCTCAGAAATAGGCAGCCAGTTGCCTCTCTTCACATCTGAGTCATTGCCTAGTATAATATTTGTTAATAAATGAGGGGCATTCGTTAAATTTGAAATTTAAATAACAAAAGTTTGTTAATATATGTATGTCCCAAATGTTACATGCTTTGGTAAAAATAATTTATTTTTTAACCTGAAATTGAAATTTAACTGGATGTGCTCTGTTTTAAATTTGCTAAATCTGGTAATCCTAAGTACACAGCTCCAAATTTTCTTCCTATGTATTTTTTTCTTTCTTCATGGAGCGTATACAAAAACATGAAATAAAGAGTTTGGCAGAAAAATGAAGAATGAACTCCCCAGAGCAGATGGCATTATGTGTTATTTTTAGGAGACAGAATAGCACCTTTGTCCAGAGTGGGGCAGGACTGGCCATGGCCTCCCTGAAGGCTGATGTCACAATGGTCCCAAAATGCGTCAACAATAGACCAGAATGGTTTCAAACGCCAAACGATGGTGGTCTTATGTTACACTCTATTATGGGGTCATTCTACTTTTATAAAATTTGATTTTCAAATGAGGTTTTTAACATGCTATTGAAAGAAGAATTAAATTTTTTTGAGATGAAGTCGCCACTTTATTTCTAGTTTTCTATTATTTGAACCATTTTCTATGGTATATGTAGTTAAAAATAATCTGAAAAATTATAATTTCACTTTTTTTCTCTTCAAGTTTTTCCTTTATTTATTTTTTTTTCCATGCTGTTCTTGGTAAACAATATAATATTTTCTTTTTTTAAAAAAACTTTCATGGCCGGGCACGGTGGCTCAAGCCTGTAATCCCAGCACTTTGGGAGGCCGAGGCGGGTGGATCACGAGGTCAAGAGATCGAGACCATCCTGGTCAACATGGTGAAACCCCGTCTCTACTAAAAACTACAAAAAATTAGCTGGGCATGGTGGCGCGTGCCTGTAATCCCAGCTACTCAGGAGGCTGAGGCAGGAGAATTGCCTGAACCCAGGAGGCGGAGGTTGCGGTGAGCGGAGATCGCGCCATTGCACTCCAGCCTGGGTAACAAGAGCGAAACTCTGTCTCAAAAAAAAAAACAAAAAACTTTCATTTATTTCCTCTCTCCTAGCCTGAATTTTTGCAATGCCTGGTGAAATTGGATACTAATAGAATAATACAATACCTTTGGCAAATTGTTGAAATTTGGTTTACCAGTTACATTTTTTCCATAAATATACATACTTGCATTTGGAAATCTACGGTGATAGCTTTATTCAGAAAAATCTTATGAGGATAGATTTATTCTTCAATTTTGGTATATTGGCTTTTGGGCCAGGGCTCTTGGATACTCCATTTGACTTTAGAATTAAAGTAGGTATTTAGCATGTACTTTGTCATTGATGATTGAACTAATATCTCTTAAATCTTCTTTATCATAGATTCTTCTTATGGTTCCAGTTTTTTTACAGTAAGTATCTTAAGAAGAGTCTGAAAATTAGTCTGCAAAGACACAATAGTTAAGTTCACAACACTGTTTTTAAGTTTAATTTACATTTTCAAACAATTATTTCTAATGACTTGAGTTGTATAACAATTGTGTAGAAGCTGGATTTGAGAGAGCCAAGATCTTTGTAGAGAGGGACTGAAAGATAAGTTTTAATTTTCTGAAGAAAGGCTCTGGTCTGTGAAAAACAGGGGTGAAACCTGAGGCCAGCAGGTGGTGGACGATTCACAGGGTTGCTTTGTAAGATGGGTACAGAATTTATCTGATCCCAGGGAAGGTCTGAGATTTGTGCTTGGCACGTAAGCAGTGATTCCCTTGAAACACGAAGACCTCAGTTAAAGCACTAGTTACCAACAGGGGATGATTTTGCCCTCCATCGTATATTTGTCAGTGTCTGGACACATTTTTGGTTATCACAACTGTGGACAGGTGTGGAGGGTAATATTAGTCTCTAGTGTGCTGAGGCCAGAGGTGTCACTAAGAATCTTAAAAAGCACAAGACAGCTTCTACAACAAAGAATTATCTGACCCAGTAGAATTATCTGTCTCAGTAGTCTGGTTGAGAAACCTCAAGTTAAGGGGCAACCTTGATAGTATTAAAAATTCTTTGTTGCTCATATTGCAGCAGCAGACACTGACTGACTGTACAGGCATTTGTAGTAACATTGCACTAACAGAAGCACATGTGCCTGTATCTGTTTAATTCTAGGAAAGATTTAGACAGCTCAAAAAAACACATGCCATAAAACCATGAGAACAGGGGCCAGCTAATGAATAGCAGGAATGTCAGTGTATCCATTAAATAATTACACTGGCAAGGAGTATTGAACGCTCAACGTGGAGCTTTCTGATGCGCCAGGTCAAAAGGAAAATGTGGGATACACACATTCAAAGTCTTACAAATAATGAAGTAAAAATAGAATAAAGCATCATTTTAATGAATAAGTTAGCATTTAGAAAGAAATAATACCTGATGCTTGTGATGTTATAACTTACTGATATAATCTCATATGGTTTGTGACAATATAAAATGGATATAATAATTTTTCGAAAAGCAACTTGGTATTTTTGTCTCGTAATTGTTCTGAAAATTAATCTTACATATAATAGAAATAAAAAGCTGTATAAAATATTCATTGATAATGATGGATAATTTGAATTTCCCAAAGTAAGATAAATTGTTACTGATTGCCTTCTTAGTAGAGTCACTTAATAGTAAGTATGTTATGTGGAAAATGAGTATGTTATTGGGTCAAGTGTAAAAAGCAGAGGAGAGCATCATATCCGTCATATGTTTGTGATGTGAAAACATTTCGGTACAAGGAGTTGAAGCAAAGTGGCTACAGGAAAGCAGTTCCATTTGTTACAATGAAAGAATTCTAGGTCCCTTTTTTATTAAACAATTCTTATAAAGATGTTATACTGTTTTGTTTTCACTGAGAGTGAAATGGCTATCTGAATAATCTGAGCAGAGGAATGGTGGGACTTGATTTATGTTTTTGGAGAATTTCTTTGGATATAATTCTTATAAAGATGTTATACTGTTTGGTTTTCACTGAGAGTGAAATGGCTATCTGAATAATCTGAGCAGAGGAATGGTGGGACTTGATTTATGTTTTTGGAGGATTTCTTTGGATGTTGTGTTGAGCAGAGACCGATGGTGGCCAGAGCAAAAGTGGGAGTCCACGCAGGGAATTGGCTCATCCTTCTACGCAACAAGTGGAGGCCTTTTAGAACAGATGCACGGTTAGTGACGGAGGCAGTGAGATGTGATGACGGTTTTGATATATTTTGGAGGTAAAACCAGCAGGCTTTACTGATGAATATGAGATAGGTTATAAGAGAAAAAGAAGAATCAAGGATGACTCTATGTGGTTTGACCTCAGTAACTGGAAATATGGAGTGGCCATTTACTCAGGTGGGGAAAGATTGAAACAGGATTTTTGGAGTGGAGGCGAGGAAAGGGTAAAAAGGGAAATCAGACATTGATTTGGGGCATTTTAGTGAGATATCCAAGTGGCGCTGCCAAGGAGGTTGTGGGAGGTTCCAGCTTGGAGCTGAGATAAATGGTCTTGGCATAAATGACACTTCAAGGTCATGAAGGGAGAATGTGTAGACAGAGCAGAGAAAGAGGGCTGGGCACCGAGCACTTGCATTTAAAATAGTGTCAGGGAAGGAGGAGGAAAGTGAGGTTGTGGGGTGTCGTGGAAGCCCAGGAAGGCTATTTTCTAGGAGATGGGATGATCCATTGTCTCAAGTGTGGCTGACTGATCATGTAAGAAGAGGATGAAGTGCCACTGGGAGTAGCAACATGGAGGCTATTGGCGATGTTGACAAGAAAGGCTTTGATGGAATGATGAGGGGAAAACCTCACTGGAGTGGGTTTAGAAGAGAGTGGGGGCAAGTAAGTGGAGACAGAGAGTGTGTATGACTCAAGATGGTAGGCTGTGAGGTGGTGAGGCATAGGGTGGAAGCTGCAGAGGCCTTTGGTGTGTGGTTCCCACCCCACCGGCTCCCTAATTTCTCCCCAGCTAAGATGGACAGTTCCCCGAGAGCTCAGACTCCTGGTCACAGGGCCCCACATCAAGCACGTGCTGAGAGTATTTTGCTTTCTGTTCTTGCCTGAAGTCAGTTCAGCTTGAGAGGACAGGGGAGCTAACACTCCCAGAGCCACCCACAGCCGAGGTGACCACCAGACTCACATTGCCTTGGACTGAGAGTCCCTTGTTCCAGAAAACATCTCAGCCCTGGGCAACTGGGGAGGGTTGGTCCACCTTCCCCCAGCAATGGGTCACTTCTGGGCAGCACCTTTGTTCCTGAGAAACTTTGAGGATTTAAGGCAGCATGGTCTGTCCAGGCCCTTGATGGCTGCATTGACTTTTCCCTCTTTCCTGTCTCATTCTTTCCACCTCCTCAGCTCTTTCCTGGGATCATCTCCTGAACATGCCACCTACATACAAGCCCTTGATTCAGGGAACCTAAACCAAGACAGGAGATATGGATTTATTTTTGTTCCTTCCTTCTTTCTTTTCTTTTTTTAGAGATAAAAAAAAATACTCTGTCATTCACCTTCAAACTCCTGGGCTCAAGCCACCCTCTGGCCTCAGCCCCCCTAAATACTGGGATTATTTAGGAAAGAAGGAGGGAGGGAGGGAGGGAGGGAAGGATCCACTGTTCCCTCCCTCCCTCCCTCCCTCCCTCCCTCCCTCCCTCCCTCCCTTCCTCCTTCCTTCCTTCCTTTCTTTCTTCTTCCCTCCCTCTGCCCTCCCTCTTTCCCTCCCTCTGCCCTCCCTCTTTTCCTCCCTATACCCTCCCTCCTTTCTCCCTTCTTCCTTCCCTCCATCCCTCCTTCCTTCCTTTCTCCCTCCCTCCCTCTCTTCCTCCCTCCTTCCATCCTTTTCTCTCTTCCTCCCTCCCTCCCTTCCTCCCTCCCTCCCTTATTCTCTTCCCCCTCCCTCTTTCCTTCCTTCCCCTCCCTCCTCCATCCCTCCTTCCTTCTTCTCCTCCCTCCCTCCCTCCTTCCCTTCCTTCCTCTTGCCCTTCCTCCCTCCCTCCTTCTCTTCCTTCCCTCCTTCCTTCCTTCCTTCCTTTCTTCCTTCCTTCTCCCTTTCTCCCTTCCATCTTTCCTCCCTCCTTTTCTCCCTCCATCTCTCCCTAGTCAGTACAGATGCAGCCATCCATTTTTTTCCCTAAATTTTTTCAATCTATGGTTGATTGAATCCAAGGATGCAGAACACACAGATACAAAGGCCTGACTGTACTTCATTGTGTACATCTGAAAAACAAGGCCATTCTTGTACGTAACTACAGTACAATTATTAGAATCAGAAAATTAACACTAATACAATAGAATTGTTTAACCTATAGTCTTTTCCAGATTTACCAATTGCTCTAATAATGTTCTTAACAGCAAAAGAAAAGCTTGCATCATGCATTGCATTCAGTTGTCCTGTCTTTACTTTTCTTTGTTCTGGAACGGTCTTTCTTTGTCTTTATTTCATCAGGATTTTTGAATACATCACTTATTTATAGACTGTCTTTCAATTTTTGGGTTGTCTGATGTATGTTCATGATTGCATTTGGCATTTTGTGCTTATGGCAGGAATAGGTTGTGTTTTTTAAGATGGCACATAATGATAGGCTGATAGAAATGAACTGACAGAGGGGAAAAGAGAGAGGACAGTTGCTGAACGATGCTCTTGAGGGGTGGGAGAGCATAGGGCTGAGCTCAGGCTGAGGACTGAAGTGCTGAATTTGACTGGAGATGGAATTTATTATTTATTTGTTTATTTTGCCAGAGGACTATATGATAGATTGTGAGAGGAGAAAATAGTTGAGTGAGTATTCAAGGGAAAGGTCATCCAGGGATCAGGGGCATGAGAACAAAGAGGACAGCAAAGAGGTGTTGGCAGAGTGGAATGTGGGGCCTGGCAGGGCTGAAGAGTCATTAGAGTTGGGGAACTGTAGAAAAGCAGTGGGGTTGGTCGTGGAAGAGTGAGGTGCATAATGTTGTAGCTATTGACAATGAGAAAATACAGATTTTGACCAGAGAAATGGGTGATTCAAGCAGGTGGAAGACAATATCACTTGATGGAAGGGAGGTCAGTAACAGAAGGGATTTGAGGATTATTAGATATGGAGATCACCAAGAATGGTGGCTGAAGTCATGCTGAAAAGCATGGCAGTGTGCTGGAAGCCAGAATCCTCCAGAAATGGCTGGACTGACTGTACTCCCTGGGGAGCTTGTCCTGGGAGCTTCCCAGGACACTGCAGAGTTCTGAGACCCTCTCTTCATTCCACTGAGAGTGGTGTGAGGAAGAGGGAGTGTGTCTTGTTTGGAGTAGTTGGACCTCTGGAGAATGCTTCTTTTTGTTTGCTTGTTTAAACTTTATCTCATCTGAAAGATAAATGTTGTGACTTTTATGGGTGGTCTAAAATGCAGGATTCACTTTTATTGAAGGAATGGAAACTAGACTGCAAGAAGAGAGCCAGAAACTGTGGAGCTCACAACACAGAGTGTGGGGTAGTTCTTACTGGGATGTCATGGAGCATTGGGATGTTTTTCTACCCAGAGAGAGCATGTAGGTGCAGTGAGGCACTGGAGACCCATGTTCCTTCTATTTTGGCACTTTGTCATTCTTGGTATGTATATAAAAGCCTCAGGTATCTAGAGAAATCCAAAGGCTCTATACCATAGGCCAGCTGCATTTGCCTTCTGACCAAGCCATCAGTGCTCAGTGAAATGTTGGGTTTTCTTGTTCAAATTTGATTTATTCTCTTTCTTTTACCATTTGCATGTAAAAAATAGATCATTACGTTCTTATCCAGCATCTATCTCAAAGACGTTGTTGCTTCAAAAACTGCAGAAGTTGGTACAGCTTGTCACAAAACTAGCTTTCTTTTTCTCCTTGCCCCGTCTATACTTTTTTCCCCCATCCATATTTTTAAACCATTAAAAAAAAAACCCTTCAACTGAACAGAACAGTTTTAACATTGTGTTCAACATAGTGGCAAATCTGTTCAGTGTAGTGACATATGAAGTATGGGTTTCTGCCAGGAGAATTTCTACAATTTTGCACCTTTGCAGCATTTCTGTCTCTCATTTACTTGATTAATAAAAGTCCAGAGGGAAACTTTTGGCATTTTTTTTCCCCATCAGATGGATCTCAATAAGACCGAGGAGGTAATATTGAAACTGGAAAGCCTCCACCAGCAGCCTCATATCTGGGATTTTCTACTTTTACTGCCGAGGCTACACACAAGCCACGATCACGTGGAAGATGGCATGCGTGTTGCAGTGTACCTTCTCCGGGCTGCTTTGAAGTAAGTGAAAATGAAAGCCGTAAGTAAGTATCGATATGTTGTTTTTCACCTTATTTTTAAAATGGGAAATATCCCAAATTACTGAGTAATTGTTGGATTAAAAAAAAACTCATAATAATGTCACCTTGAAACAACAGAAGCTTCTGCACCTCCACATTTGTCCCTCATCTGTCTGTGTACATGTTTTATATAGGGGCTGTGATATTCTTCATAGCATGTTCACCCTGATTTTAAAAAAGTTAGCGCCATACTTTAATATTTAATCTGTTGTTACAGCTGATAAATGATCATTTTTAATGGCTGAAGCATATATCATTCTGGTAAAGTACTATATACCATAATTTAATAAATTCAGCATTAGTTTTTTGGTTGTTTCTAAGTTTTTCACTATTAGAGATAAGGCTTGATATAATAATTTAATTTCTTAAGAAATTATGCCACAGTTGCCCACATAGTATTCAGAACTGATAAGCTCAGTTGCGTCCGTGGTGTAATTCAGTGAGCTGGACATTGGTCTCCTATGCTGGATCTGACCCCCATATTACCTGGGGTGACTTTGGGAGCATCCCTTCCCATGGTGGGTTTCCCATGCTTTAATCAGCATGACCCTCTTTTACAAATAACTGAATTATTTTGTGTAAACTCATTGTATGAATAATGGGCTTTATTATTTTTTATTAGCAGAAGTTTATATTCTTCTCTGATTTTTAACTGTTACTTATTTTATCTGCCATTGGTGAGAGAAACCCACATTGCCCTTAGGCTGGGAGAAAAGGGGCCCTGTCCTGGGACTTGTGTTTTGGGGAGTTCCCTGCTCTGGCCTTCCTCAGACTGTGCCTCTGCTCATGGCTCAGAATGCCCATGGGGTGAAGGGGATGTGTTCACAGACCCCACTCACCCTGATTCCCTCTCACCCTGGAGTTCCCTAATCTAATGGCCAGAGCCTGCTCGAGCCTCTTTTCCTGGCCCCTCCTTCTGAGGGAAGGTCTTACCATGGGACTGTGACTCCTCCAGCCTAAGGGTGGTCTAGGGATGACTACAGCCATTGGCAGGAGTGTAGGGTGAGAGGCATGGGTGCTGTTGGGCTGTGTAGGCTGGAGGACTCACCTCTGAGCATTGAGTCCCCTTGAGGTACAGACCAAGCTGAGGGTGGGGAGCACATAGGGGAGGAGTGGGCCAAAGGTTGGGGCCAGGGACAGGGGTTCCCTTAAACTCCTACAGTCTGGTGTACAACTCTGATGATCCGAAAATTCTTAATCTAAATGTAGCTTTCCAAGTTGTTATGAAGATCTATTGGTCAATGTAGGAAAATGGAACATATTATGATAGTTAGTTAGCTTGATTTATAACTTAAATATTTGAACATATTAGAAATGACTCTTTTTGTATTCTTGCCTGAAGCCCTGACTGTGTTAGCAGTGAACAGTGAGAACAATGGTGCTATTCGAAGAGGCGCAAAATTTAAAATGAGAAGATATTGATGATAGTTGTTGAACCATATCAACTTCAGCATAAATTGTATTTCCATATTTTGCTTCAGTAGCATGATATCAAGAAAATCTGCATTCATAGAGAGAAGTATTTGCAAGTGGTACCAGGTTTCAATGATATATCTTATAATCCTGGGATACTCTTTAATACACAAAGTTGTCATAAAATATTTTTCTTGATGAAAATCTACAAGGAAATAATCTGTTTGGAAGTACAGCTTATGGTTGTGTTGGCCTCATGTTGCCAAAATACAGATATATTCCACCTTCTGTTGAGTGCATTTTCCAATCTACAAATTGAAGCATATTTATTTATAAAATAAAATATTAATATTCTAAAAATAAAATTAATACCATGTATATGTAGACTCCCCCTCCCCAAAGCTTCCTTTTCTTTGAAACAATTTGACAGCCACTGATTGAACCCTTGACCTATTCAGATCCATAGGTTAAGACAGGGTGGAGGATTGAGGTACATGGCATTGCCATGCAAATATTAGACTGATTATCTGAACTTGAAGCAGCCTGACTGTTCATTTGCTTTTCTAACATGGCAGCCCTTTGCACCTTGCTGGCCTCATTAGCTGCCCTGCGGCAGGAAGAATCAAGGCTGAGTATAAAGTAACACTGTGGCAGAGCCAATGCAAACTTAAGTTCTGTGTCAAAGGCAGAGTGGAAGATGGCCTAAGTTCTCAAGTGTTTCAAGAGAAGAACTTACCTCTTACATTTAGTTACTAGTCTAGGGAGTTAGAGTCAAATTAAAGCCATGAAGAATGCTGACATATAAATGGTCCAGCCACATCTTGCAACAGCGCTAGGGGCCCAGTCCACAGATGTTAAGTAAACCTTGAATTGATGCTACTTGTTTTGCTAACTACCCATTTATACTGCTTTTTGTTTTGTTTTGTTTTGGTTCTAGTTACTTAATATCCCTAGAAGATTTAGATTGGCTGCCACTCAACCAAACTTTTTCCCAGGTTTCTGAACTTGTACTGAATGTGACCATTTCGACACTGACATTTCTGCAGCAACATGGAGTAGCAGTCACTGGTATGGGTGCCTTGTAGCTATTGCTATATTTAAAAAATGTTTAACTGCTTAAATTCATTGACCATCAACAGAGAGCTAAAATGATGTTCAAAATGATTTAATTAGAGTTTCAAATTCAAAAAAGAATCAGTCGTTTCTGTTAATACAAGACAAAAATAGAATAAAAATTTGGAACTCAAAACTGAATTTGACTTTCTACCACTGTTGAAATTCTGCAGTCATTGCTAACATAAATAACATTTTTAAATTAAAATAATTGATTTAAAAATTCTTTGACATTATTTCTTCTAATATTAGACCTATCACTGGTTCTGTGATTTTACTCTTTCCTCTCTCTAACCTCCTATTGGGAGGAAATATTTTAAAAATGGTAGTTAGTAAGAGGAGGCAGGTTGATGTGGACTTACAGAATCCCCTAGCAAAATAAGCAGCCCTACCACAGGGGAGGAAATGGAATTATATAGCTCTTTTCTTGACTCAGGATAT
Source organism: Cebus imitator (assembly GCF_001604975.1). NCBI lineage: Eukaryota > Metazoa > Chordata > Mammalia > Primates > Cebidae > Cebus > Cebus imitator. The sequence continues at coordinate 1,662,174 of NW_016107587.1, read as the reverse complement.
TATTTCCTGAATTGTCAACTGAGTCTGAGCATTTTACTTTTGATTCTTTTCTTTTGTCTATTTTTCTATCTTTGACTACTTCTTTAAGGGAAATACAGTGAGAGAACAACAGTTAGAATTCATCCACTCATCTATTCATCCATGCTTTTATTAATTCATCTGTCCACCCATTTACCCACACATCCATCCATTCATCCATCCATCCATCCATCCATCAATCTGCCTACCCATTCACCCACTAAACAACCCATCAACCCATTTATACCTCTATCTATTCATCCACTAATTCATCCATCCATCCACCCATTCACCTACTCACCAACCCACCAACTCATTCATCTATCTATCCATCATCCATCCATCCATCCATTCACTCATCCATTCATCTATCCATCCATCTACCTCCCCACTCATCTACTCACCAACCCACCAATGCATCCATTTGTTCATTTATTTATTCATTTTCTTATTGAATAAACAATGAGCACTTCCTATGAGCCAAACGCTTCCCCAGAGAGTGGGAATAAAAAGCTGAATAAGACGTAGTTCTTCAATGAGAACACATGGACACAGGGAGGGGGACAACACACACCAGGTCCAGTTGTCAAGTGCAGGGGTGAGGGGAGGGAGAGCATTAGGACAAATAGCTAATGCAAGTGGGACCTAAAACCTAAATGATGAGTTGATAGGTGCAGCAAACCACCATGACACATGTATACTTATGTAACAAACCTGCACGTTCTGTACTTGTATCCCGGAACTTAAAGTAAAAAAACAAAACAAAAACAAAAACAAAACATAGTTCTTGCTTTCAAAAAAGTCATCTTTGGTAAAGTAGAGAAATATGTCAATAAAGAAAAAAAAAAGACCACAGAGTAAGGATCTGAAATCTGTTTCAGGAAAAACTTCAAGGAGGAATTTTGAAGGGTGAGTTGGTGTTTATCAAAGAGATGAGAGAGCATTTCCAGGAAGGGGAAAGAGTGTGTGAGATACTTGGGCTTGCTGAGCGCTGTGAAGGCTTGACACTCAGCTTGTCTGAGGTACAGTAGGCAGTAGCGGGGGTGGAATAGAAAAGAGCCCAGGCCAAAACACGGATGGCCATGGAAGCAGTAGAATTAGATCTGCATTATAGAAAGATACTCCTGGGCAGTGTGAGGAGTGGATTGGAGGCAGGCCGGTCTGGGGTTCAGGATTCTGGGAGCGGGTCTTCCATTGGTCACTTTCTCCTGAGGTCTCAGTCTTCTGAACTATATTATTATTTGAGATGGAGTCTTACTCTGTTGCCCAGGCTGGAGTGCAGTGGCGAGATCTCGGCTCACTGCAACCTCCAACTCCTGGATTCAAGCGAGTTACTGTCTCAGCCTCCCGAGTAGCTGGGACTACAGGCATCTACCACCCAGCGCAGCTAATTTTTGTATTTTTAGTAGAGACTGGGTTTCACCGTGTATTGGCCAGGCTGGTCTCAAACTCCTGATCTCAGGTGATCTGCCTGCTTCAGCCTCCCAAAGTGCTGGGATTACAGGTGTGAGCTACCACGCCCAGCCCTGAAGTATATAATGAGATTGTTGTGCACAGAAATTTCTACAATCCCATTCAGAATTCTGCGGCTTCATGGAGCAAACTAACATGAAACCCTCTATCGCCCCAAATTCTGCCTGTTGCTTCTTTCTTCTTATTGCTTGTGACCCAGCACAGTGAGATCCACATAGAAAGGTTTTGTTTTGTTTTGTTTTGTTTTTGTTTTGTTTTTGAGCACTCTGTAAGAGAAAAGTTAGCTCATTAATGTTTAACTCCATTTTCAGGTTAGGTTAGTTGTACTGAGAATTATTTCTTACGCTGAGAACAAAACACAGAGGTGGGGTGTGGGATGAATAAAACACCTTATTGAAATCTTCCCAGTGACATTAATTTTAACAAACTCATTTAAAAGCTCAGGTTTTTGTACATCATCCAAATTACAACAAGCAATTTACCTTACAATTGGAAATGTAATTACCGCTAAGAATGTAATTAAACAATTTTCTATTAACTCTCCAGTGAGTCAAAGCTAAGGAACACTATTACAAAACATACTTTGAGAGGTAGCTAAAAATCGTCTTCATGTCTCTTGTCCCCAAGAAAAGTTCTTTTGCCTTATGAGCTGATTTGAAGGGAAAGAGATGAATGACCTCATGTGGCTTTGGGTTACTGGTCCATTTATGTTATGCACTGGAATTGTTAATCTACACATTCTGAATTCTCTGTTGTTTTAGCAAGAAATTTCTGAATCCAAGGTGCCTTTCACTTTTTGAGGAAGATTGTGTACTTTTATAAGTATGCTATACTGACATCACTATTCTTTTCTCTCCTTAATGGAACTCTGTAATTCTAGTACCTTCTGAGACCAGTAGAGATTAATAGTTACAGTTCAGCTTCAGGAGCCAGATCATTTAGGTTTGAATCCGAGGCTTGATCTAACAAGTGTGACTCTAAGGAAAAGGAGCTAATTGTAGCACCAACCTCACAGTGTTGTCGGAGGACTAAGTGAGACCTCCCATGGGTTATTCTTAGTCTAGGTCCTAGTACCTCTTCAACATACAATAAATGCTAGTTTATGCCATGTAGAGACAATCAAAGTGGAAACAAAAAGTCTTGTATCCCTGCGATCTTGCCCATCTTCAGTACCTTCCTGAAGTCCTCATTGACTTGGCCTTTCTTTGTAAATGTCATAGATTGTGCTTTTTTTGTAGACCTCACTGCGATTATAAGGATCCTATGAAATAATGCATGTTCAATAGTGGCTGACAAGTACAGGGGCTCAGTCAATGGGTGTTGAATCATGATCTGAAACAATCTAGTTTCTAGATGAAGTTTCAAGGTTCAAACACACCTTGAAATTTGTGTGTTTTTGTGTTTGTGGATGCTGAGGCATAATCCCCAGAGATTTTGTCATACCTTGGGGGTCTTGGATTTATATTTTGAATATGTAATTTCTAGATAGTGTCATGGGTTTTTTGAGTAGCTCATGAATTTTATACGTTGACAACTTGAGTTAGGGGAACTTTTTCTTGTGACTTTGAATAATTATTAGAAATATAGTTTTAAAGAATTCCATAGTATTTTATGCTATGTGTATACTATAATTTATCTTTTCCCTTGATGCTAAGCCCTTAGCTGGTTTTCAATATTTAATCAGTATAGAACCAATAAAATATTGTTTTACAATAACTTTTGCTCAGATATCTGATTAAGCTTCTTGAGAAAGATTTTTAGAAGTGAAATTATTGGGTTCAGGGACTTGAATTTTATAAAGCTCTTGAAATATGTTTTAAAATTATCCCCTGGAAATGTTGCAACCATTTATGCCAGGGAGTGTGTGACATTTCATCATTCTCTCTATAGCAGCAAGCATTTTTTTCTGTTTGCTTTTTCTATTTGATGCCCAAATGGTGTTTTTTCTTCATTTGCTCTTCCTTTAGGGGTGAAAATGGTATTTTTTTTTCTGAATTACATTAGACATACCAAAATATTCAACCAACTGATGGTGTAAATCTTTTGTTTTTCCAACAGAGCCAGTTTACCACCTGTCCATGCAGAATATAGTGTGGGATCCACAGAAAGTCCAGTATGATCTCAAATCCCAATTTGGTTTTGATGATCTTCACACGGAACAGATCCTGAACTATTCAGCTGAACTAAAGGAGGTACACATGCTTGACTGCTTCTTACACCGTTGGGTCTTTCCTGCAGACTGGATCTACAGCCTGTTGCTGGGGCAGGGTGGGTGGGAACCACAGGAGAGGCAGCCAGACAGGAGAGTTCTGTTAAAACCTGAACTCCTTGCACAGAAGAGACCCCTGCTGTCTTCAGCTTTTCTAGAAGTGTCTCTTTCTTCTTACCTTGAAGTTTTATCCTGGAACGGAAAGGCAGCTTGGAAGTAATATGACACTTGATTGCTCTGGGAACTACCAGTGGGAGAGGCCAGGTCAAGTGAGGGTGTGAGATTCTGAAAACAAGACAGTGCTAGCAGGGTCCAGGTAGGAAGGTGGTGCACCAGCTGTAGTGTTTTGGGGTACAAGTGGGTGAGGCAGAGCTCTCATGGCAGTCACTTCCCATTTGGTTTATCAGGCTTTGCCATCTCCATCTCATGTTTTTCCTTAAAGAACATATCTCTTTAACTTTGTTCCCTCATAGTATGTGTCATTTATAAAGGCCAAATCTCAAATAGTGGACAAAACATCATTAAAAATATATAGGTGTTGCCATCTGCTTTTTGGTACTAAAGTCATTCAGCACTAGAATAATCAAGGGACAGTGCTGAAATGACCAGCATCCAGTGGTCTAATGGACACCCTTGCTTTGTGCATTATCTGGGTAAAATAACTCGTGGTTATTTAAGGTGTAGTTAGCACACATATGTGTACATCATGCACCTCCCTATGCTATCAGACTGGGGCAAGAATGATCTATTTTGGTATGATGTTGATGATAAACCACATTGCTAATTGACATCAGTATCATCCTTCCCATGTCCGTGTCATAAAATGGCACTTAGTAACTATGTATTAACTTTGGTATATATTTAAAAATATGCAAATATATTTATGCTATCCTAAATATGTCAGTTTAGGTTTTAAATTATATTTCATTTGTTTTGAGGTATATGTTATTCCCTTCTCTTTTTTTTTTCTCTTGGGAGAATAAACAGAAATAAGGCAGAGATTATAAAATTGTGTGCGTCCATTGTTGCAACATGAAATCTTTAATTTCTGAGTAGAAATTAAATCATAATGCAACTGCTAACAGACATTCTAATTTTCCAAAAAAAAAAAAAAAAGATTGGCTATCTGTCGTCTAGACTGGTCTGTTAATATTTCTTAACTAAATACGATTCTTTCCAGTTTGCTATTATTAATACTAGTATTTTTGTTTCCAAATTTGTATGTGTTTGATCGGTGGCAACAGGGTAGCCTGCTTCAGAAGATACTCAGAGGCACGGGCCACAGTCTGGAGGCTCTCAGGAATCAGTTTGAAGAAGAGAGTAAGCCCCGGAAGGTGGTGGAAGCTCTGCACACTGTGCTGCTCCTCGTGAATGATAGCTTGGCAGCAGATGGCCCAAAAGATAATCACACGTTTCCAAAGACGTAAGGCGCATTTCCCTGTTTGATTATTGATTAGGTAGATGACACTGAATTTTAAAGAGAGCATAATAATACTGTTAAAAACACATTTTGTAAACTACAGCTAGGCAATGAATTTCTAGTTAGCAAATGGGATATCAAAGGCTTTTGTTGTGGACCATCACCAGGATAGAAGGTTTTGCAGCAGTCTGGATGCCTAGGCAGAGGCTGAAATTGACCTAATATGGGAGCAATATTTGAGAAGCTGTTGGTTTCCTGGATATTAGATTTTATGTCTTTAGCATTTGTTTAAAAATGAATAAATACATTTCAGAGGCATTTTCATATACAGAACAACTTTACATGAGTAGCTGTTTTCCTAGAACCTTCCTCTTGTAAAAATATGTTTTTATATTTACTTGAAGATTTTGTATAGTTGAAGTGTTTACATAAGGTCCAGAAATATTTTAGAAGTAGGAAATGGTGGAACTTGTTTCTTCCTTTTTAAGATAACCACAATTTATTCACCAAAATAGTCGACTACATCTTTTTCTTCAGTAGGTGTGGCAATTTGTAGCAACTTGAATCTTACTATCCTTCTGAAGTTAAGGCTCTCCTTGAAAAAGAACAATATGATTTCTCAATATTATCTCAAAAATGTTCCTTTCAAACCAGGCCAGACAAACTCTTGTTCTCTGCGTACCATGGAGGAGAGTTGAGATGACAGAATTGGATGGGGCCGTGTTGTGTTGCTATGATTACTTAACAAATAGCAATTCTAAACACTTCCAGTTTTTTCACATTTTCTGGAACTGTTAGCAAACAGGATCTTGCTTTTGAAGGCCCCGTTTCCTAACTTTTACTTAAGAAGTGCTGGAGGTGGCAGTACAGTTCCACATCAGGGCCATAAAAGCTGTAGGACGATGGTCGCAGGGCACCTGCAAGGATGCCTTGAAGCAGTCATCTAGGCAAAGGGCAGGGACACAACATCTGTCTTATAAACAAATGCCAAGACATTGCACTGGGGATGTTGAAAACCTCCCTGCTGGTCTGTTACTTAATGAACATTAATAGTAACACCACATTAAGTCACCTTAATTATCCTACATGCCTCGAACTCCCCTGGTGCTTTAGCCTAGGACTCTGCCTGCTCTGTGCCAGGCCAGGGGATCGAACTCCCGGAAGCTCTACCTGGCTCTTGGTCCTACAGAAATTGGGGAAGCTGAAGGCTACCTCACACTCTAAGTACAAAGCTAGGATAGCCTGCATTCTTCTGTCCCCACATATAATTTCCACACATTCTCAGTGCCAGGAAGATGAGGCCCAAACACTGGCTTTGCTGTCCATCTGCTGTGTGTGTGTGTGTGTGTGTGTGTGTGTGTGTGTGTGTGTGTGCTTGAGACAGAGTCTCGCTCTGTCTCCCAGGCTGAAGTGCAATGGCATGATATCGGCTCATTGCAGCCTTCACCTCTGGGTTCAAGTGATTCGTTTGCCTCAGCCCCCTGAGTAGCTGAGATTACAGGCAAGCCATCGTGCCCAGCTAATTTTTGCATTTTTAGTAGAGACACAGTTTCACCATGTTGGCCAGGCTGGTCTTAAACTCCTAGCCTCAAGTGATCTGCCCTCTTTGGCATCCCAAAGTGCTGGAATTCCAGGTGTGAGCCACCAAGCCTGGCCCGAAGCCTCCATTTGTATTTGGATACTGCTTTTGTTGCATGTAATAGAAAACTGCCACCTCTTGGCTGTTACAGATGATTCCTTCTTAACAAATGAAGACAGGGCCATTGGGCAGTTGTGTGCCAAGTTTCCAACAAACCAAGGAACTGAAAACGAGCGAGGGCCTTAGCAATCATCTAGCAATGCCATTACCAAGCCAGGAGTCCATCCCATAGGGAAGTCAACAGAAGGGCCAAAGCTGTAACAGCCAAGAGGTGGCAGACTGCTACCGGGATCAGCAGAGACCCCCGTGCTGAGCGGCCCCATGCTCTGAGTGGATGCCCTAAAACATCAGTCCCTGCCACCAAAATCTGCTAATCTCTCTAAACCCGCCCCTCTATCCCGCCATCCTTCTGTTTACAAATTTACTGATTTTCCTACATGGTGTGAGATGCCACTTCATACCTATCTTCAAGACTAATCCCTTTTGTTAATTCTATTATTTTAAAAGTAAATTTTTTCTCTTAGTTTTGTATGGAGTCATGAGTCCCATCCCAGTAGGTGCTGGTGTGTGTGTGTGTGTGTGTGTGTGTGTGTGTGTGTGTGTGTGTGTGTGTATGAGATATTTTAATTGCGTTCTCCTCTGTGTTGTGTGGTTTCTTATCTACCATTCTTATGGCACAAATTCTCTCCTCTGTTTTGCCTCCTAAGCATTTGCTGAGTGCCTCCTTCTCTACCTTAGTATTTTATTGTTCTACATGTTGATATGTCTATTAAGTCCTTTGTGAAATTTAATCCTTGTTTCTTCAATTCAGTATTTCAAATAAAGCAGTCACTTGTCTTCAGCTCTTTTTTTTTTTGAGACAGGGTCTCACTCTGTTGCCCAGACTGGAGCGCAGTGGGCAGTGGCACGATCTCGGCTCACTGCAACCTCAGCCTCTCAGGCTCAAGCGATTCTCCTGCCTCAGCCTCCTGAGTAGCTGGGATTACAGGTGCACACCACTACCGCCTGGCTAATTTTTGTATTTTTAGTAGAGAAGAGGTTTCACCATGTTGGCCAGGCTGGTCTTGAACTCCTGACCTTAAATGATTCACCTGCCTCAGCCTCCCAAATGCTGGAATTACAGGCATGAGCCATCACATCTGGCTGCCTTCAGCCTTCTTTAAATCTTTCTGAGAATCACATGCACTCTTAGCAGAAAACTGTGTATCTTTTATCATTAGTTTTGGTCCAGGAAATCCCATCCCTTTTTTCCTACCCTGTCTCCATAGCCAATTGTTCACATCTTTTTTTCTTCCTAAGCCACAATGTTCACTTAAAAGAAATGGAAATCACACCAGACCCATTTGTGTCATTATAGACTGCCTTTTCTTCTCCAGGTTCTGTCTGGTTCCTGCCCACATCCTTGCAGTCAGGGTGGCTGAGGTGTGGGAGCTCTTCACCCAGGCTCTAGCAGATAGCATGGATTTTGGCAAGGCAGGACTCACAGAGGTGCCTCCAGGCTCTCCAGCAAGGACTCACCTTTCAATGTCACACGTTACTGTGAAGTGTCTGTTCACAGACGTGGGGGGAATAGCCCCTAGGGTCTGGCCGTGTGGTACCCTTACTTGTCAGAACTTAGACACTTGACAGCAAGATCCAGATTCCAAGTCACGCAGAATTTCTCTTTTCCTTGGGGAAAATAAAATAATCTTCTCACTTTCTGGTTCTTTCCAAGAGCCACTCTGCTTCCTTCTCAGTGTAACCCAAGAAGTCAGGGCAACGACTAACCTAAGACCACTTCATTCTGCAGATGGCCAGTTCCAAAAGCCATGCTTCCAGATTCACACTAGCACAAGGTGTCAGGAATCTGGTCAGCAGCCAGAAAGGCCAAGCATGAGGATGTGATCGAGCAGTTGCTCTACCTTGTAGGGTGATGACATGGGGATGGGTACCTCTTCCTGCTGGTGTCTCGTAGGAGAATTATCACTGGGGCCTTGCTCACTCTCTCTATACCCTCTACAGTGGTCAGGTCCATCAGCCCTCCAGCTAGAGAACAGCAAACCCGTGTTCAACCCCAAACTATCAAGGTCCGTGAAGAGACTGACCACTATGGGACAGCAGTCCAAATGGACACCAGGGGCTCAAAGATGTGGCACGCCTCCAGCCAGTGGAATATTCTGCTTAGGCTTCAAGTAGCTCAACCCTTTCTGCCTTTCTTTTTTTGTGGCTTGCCTTCTTAATTATGGACAAGGATTCCATGCAGTTCCTCAAAGACCCAGAAAGCTTGGACTCGTCTGCTCTGGGCAGTTCTGCCCATGGTGTGGCTGTGTCTTGCTCCTCCTTCTCCCATATTTATTCCCATTTTAGGTTCTTTGGCATTATTAAACTCATTTTCTTTCCAGCTTCTCTCTCAGTTGCTTCTTCCCTGTCTGGATCCTGTTAGTCTGGCACTCTGAGGACTATTTATATTGAGCTGCCTGGCTCTTCGTTCTTCCTTTGACCTTGGAGAATCCTACAGGCATTGCTAATTTGCCCAAGTTAGTACCATTGTGATGGTCCTGTACACCACCACCCACCATCTCTGTATTTGAAACTTTTCTCAAAATATTTTTCTGTATCTCATTAACTTCAAGGCAAGTGATTTCAGATCCCATGTGAAACTTTATCCTAACCCTCACTTCTTTTAGACACTACTAGGAATATGCTTTTCCATTTTGGGGTAAAGAGAATGTTTAATCCATATTCAGTACCAAAAGCATCTCCAAATCAGCTGATTCAAACAATGCAATTTGTCAAGAATCTGGTTGTGTGATGAAGTGAGACTTAAGGTCTGTGAACACACTTCTCAAAGCAGTGGAATATTTTCCTTTGAATGGAATTTTTATTTCTCTAGTTGGCACTTTGAACTACTTTTCATTTTATTTCATTTATTTATTTTTGCCCTCAGATTACAGCATCTCTGGAAATTGCAAAGCATGCTGCAAAACCTGCCCCAGTGGCCGGCACTGAAGAGATTTCTTCAGTTTGATGGAGCTCTTAGAAATGCAATAGCTCAGAATTTACATTTTGTCCAAGGTAAGCTAGTTCTGGTGTTATTTGTCCCTGACTCACTAAGTGTAAACGTGAAATTTATTGGAAAATGGACTTGAAACTGCCTGACAACATTGTAAAGTTGAAGATAAGTTGGCTGGTGTTGAATGCATGTTTATGCTTCGCTCTGTTGCCATCTAGGGAATTTAAAATACGGCATACCAAGCTAAATAAACAATGAGGGCACAGTGAAGAGTGCATCCTTGATGTGGCCTATGCCAAGCAGTGTCCTAGGGCTGGGTTGACTTTCACATTCATAGCAGCATCCGTGGTTGTCAGGCTGGAAAGGAACCAGAATGCATTGTGAATAAGCTAATCTTTTGTATTCTGTTCCTTCTACCACCTCCTGTTACTGCTGCTCCTTGGTGTCTGGTAGGGATAGCATGTTTCCCGTGGGTTTATAGAATGCCCTTCTTTAAACTTCCTTGCCTATGCTGAGCATTATTTCCTTTGCCCTCTTCTGAGGAAGTCAGGTTTGCACTTTTGCTCCCGTGGGCTGCTGCCTTTGCATTTTCTCAGGAAGGAGAGGAAAAAAATGAGGGGGGATGTTACTTTAGAAGCAAAACTCTTCTGTAACTAAAAACACATTCTCATGAGTCTTCAGAAAGGATATCATGATTTGCAATGACTTCTGTTTTCCTTTCTGAGGAAGAGAATAAAATATATAATAATAGGTCAGGTTTTAAAAAAATCTATGTGTTCAGAATTCAGTTTCTTGATTCGTGGCCATGTGTAGAAGTAGCCTACCTTAGGTGAATAATAAATGAATTTGTCTATTATGCAGAAGTCCTCATTTGCCTGGAGACATCAGCTAATGATTTTAAACGGTTTGGACTTGACCAATTGAAACTGGAAAAAGATGTGTTCTTTTGGGAGTTAAAGCAGGTAAAGCACAGCAAAGAATTGTAAATAAATAATTTTAATAAAACATTCAAGAAGCTCATGCAATATTCAATTTTGCTCCTGTTGTGAATTTTGCTAGCAAAATAAAGAGAACAATATGCAGGTTTTCCAAAACTTTATGTTGTGTTTAAAATGTTTGTCATTGCTTATTATATTTGCAGCTCTTGAGCCCAGGAAGAGGGTATCTAAGGCTCTATAAATGTTACTCCTTCCCATTCTTATTAATCTTTTAGATGTTGACGAAGAATGCGCTCTGCTCAAATGGTCGTTTGTCTGAGAAGGAGGTCTTCTTGCCCTCTGGAAACTCCAGCATGTGTGTTGGTTTCCAGGGACTGTTGTGCTATTGTAACTCCTCCAAGACCAGTATTTTAAACAAGCTACTTGGTTCAGTGGAGGATGCTGTAAGTATTCCACTGTCTTAGCTCCTCTAAGAGCACCAGTGAACTCATTTGTGAGATTAAGTTCACCAAAGATGCTAAAATTTAAACCAGAGTTTCGATGAGGAAAATGTTGCCATGAGCCGATAAACTTAAAGGAAGCTGGCTGTCTGAACTCCAGCTGCCTTTCAGTGCTGACCCCTCTGTCTGACTGTTTGAAAGGTTGTGTGCCACCCACCTGGCCAAAACCTAGTTGAAATTCCTCAAACTTTCAAACCATGCCATTTCTGCTTTTCTGGCTTGCTGGCTCCTTGATCTGCTTCATTCTTGGCTGTACATGCTAACAAAAGTAGAGGAAGCTCCCTGGTGATAAGCCCAGAAATACTGTGGCTTTGAGTGGTCACAGGCTTTAAAAGTCATGTCCTTCTCACGTAAAACTACCGAGGACAATGAGCTACCTCTATTGAGTGTTCAAGTGGCACTGCAGAATGTTGAGCAATTTGTTTGGAAAGATTATTTTGTCAAGTTCCAGCCCATATTCTTCTTACTGAGAATTAAAAATACAGTATTTATATTTTTAGAGTTCATTTTACTCTCTCAGTATTACCTATTTTATTTTTTAATATCCTTCCTTATATACCATGGAAATAAAACCAGTGAAATAATGAAATTAGTGAAATATAAATGATGTCACAGCAAAATGAAAATTGAGATCATAATTGCATAGTGTATATAATTTAATCAGTTGTTTCTTCGCATCTACTCTGGGCATGATGGTATGCGAAAGGGAGTACAAACATGAAGAAGACACTGTTTTGGTAGAGAAGGGCAAATAGTGATGAGACCCTTGGAACTCAGCATCTAGGAGTCTTCCCAAATAAGTCAGTGAGCCTTAGATAAGGTGTAAGCAAAGAGAAGTCAGGAGGGGATGCTAGGCAGACAGCAAAGTGTATGTGAAGGGCTGGGCATGGTGGCTCATGCCTATAGTCCCAGCACTTTGGGAGGTCTAGGTGGGCAGATCATTTGAGCCCCAGAGTTTAAGACCAACCTGGGAAACATGGCTAAATTCCATCTCTACAAAAACAAAAACAAAAATTAGCCAGATGTGGTGGTATGTGCCTGTAGTATCAGCTACTCAGGAGGCTGAGGTGGGAGAATTGCTTGAGCCTGGCAGGTCAAGGCTGCAGTGAGCCATGATCACACCATTGCACTCCAGCTTGGGTGACAGAGTGAGACCCTATCTAAAAAAAGCAAAAAGAAAAGAAAAAAATAAAGAAGAAAAGTGTATATGAATGCATGCAGGCACAGAAAACATTACCTGTTTGCAAATATCTTTCTTGCTACTGGATATCAGCTCTTTCCTGGCAGAAATCTCATCCCAAATTTTATCTATAAAGCTTAACTTATATCCTCATATAAAGCATGGAACTATATATTTATAGGTTACATGTACATGAGATACCCTTTCTAATGATGGCTAGGATACATATCACTAACAAATCACCGCAAAGCTCAGTAACCTAAAACAAAACACATTCTGTTTTCTCTCTTCTGACTCTGGGTTGACTGGGCCCAGCGGGGTGGTTCTTCTGGTGTTCTTACTGGCCATCATTCATGTAGTTGCAGTCAGATGGTGTGGGGGCTGGAGTCTGGTCAGCTGGGACACTGAGACAAACGCCTCTCATTCTCCTCTCAGACTCAAGGTGTCTCTTCTCCAGGTAGCCTCTCCATGTGGCGTTTCAGCAGGCTAGCCAGACTTCTGACATGGCTATCCAGGGATCCCCCAAACAAGCAAAAACAGGCAGGGAGGGAGAGCAGGAGCTGCCACTTAGAGAAGGTAGACCTGGAATTGGCACAGTTCACTTCTGCTGTATTTTATAGGATCATGTCAGCCAGAACTCAGCCTGGAATAATTGTAGAAGGTGGTACTAAGAACAAGACTCTCAGGGGGTCTGTGTCACAGGCTACTTGTCGCTACTAGCTAACACAGTTGGCTATGACACTGGGTCCTATCCTACTTTATTATTGGATTAGGTTTTATTTTGGGACATATTAACTTGAACATGAATAAAAATTCAAGTCTAGAACTATAACTTACCATGCCATAGGGCATGATTTTTGATGTGTAGTTTGAGTGGACCCTTTGTTAAGCAGTACAAGGTAAAGGCTGCATCTCAAATACCCACCTTTGAATTGTTTCATTTGTTATGAGCAATTATCTTCTTTTCCTGTTAAGGATCGTATTTTGCAAGAGGTTGTTACTTGGCACACAAGCATGCCAGTTTTAATACCTGAAGAATATTTGGACTGGCAGGAACTTCAGATACAGCTGTCAGAAGCAAGCCTTGCCTGTACTCGGCTCTTCCTGCTGCTGGGAGCTGATCCCTCTCCTGAGAATGGTGTCTCTTCTAGTGACTGTAAGCACCAGCTTGTCTCCATAGTGTAAGTACATGTTTGGTGAAAAACTTATAAACAAATTGGACATCAAAATGATTTCAACTGCCCTTTCTACACAAATGATAGATCACTATGGTAGATTATATTTCTAATAGAAAGAGGTTCAATATATTTTAAAAATATTAACCTATTGGTATTGTTGGAAAGCATCTAAAAATTGTAAAATATGAAACAGTTCCCTTAATTTAACCACTGACTTAATCTTTCATAAGAAATCGAGGATCCCTGTGAAGTCTAAGGTGTGCATGTGATTGAAGTTCTTGTTTACTTCATTACTCAGAAATCACTCATTAACTATCAATGGGAAGGAGCTTCTCTTGGGAGCTGTAACTCTACAGAAAATTTGCCTTGTTTTTATTTTATAACTCTGTGAACTATATATGTGATCAATTTCCATTTTCCTTGACTTCTAGGAAGTTCTTTGTCAACTGTGTCAAATAGGGAATACATATTTTCTTAACCTAAAGTTTACTTCCTGTTATGTCCTTTAATTTCCCATCTTTTTTCGTTCTTGATTTATTTTGTCTTATATTTTATGTATTATCATAAATTGCTTTTCCTCATTTTTCATATTAAGGTAGAGCAGTTTGTAAACAAACTTAAAAAATTAATAGAGCTATTGGAAAGATTCTATTTTCTTACATAAGTGGACTGCCATACATTTGCATATATTTGTTTTTAGATAAATTTATAATGATCTGTCATCTGCAAGATCATTTTTAAATTTAATTTTCTCTGGATTCTTTTTGACTGCAGGATATTTCATACACTTGAAAAAGCACAATTTTCCCTGGAACAAGCATATTACTGGAAAGCCCTTATAAAGTTTATCAGGAAGACTTGCGAAGTGGCTCAATATGTAAATATGCAAGAGAGTTTCCAGAACAGACTATCAGGTAAGTCAGTAGCCTAACTACAGGAAGGGGAATCTTCTCCCCTTTAGTGAGGTGACATGATTTCCTGAGAGTCTATCCTATTTAACAAGGCGGGGCTTAATATGGTGGATCTCCAAATACAATTTGGCATTGTGATTACTTCATACAATTTTTTCTCATCAATTATGACAAGACTTACCAGAAGTCCTTGTTTCACTGGGCCATGTTCTCCCTGCAATATTTCTAATAGTGAATCCTTTTACTCTCAAAACTGTACTAGTTTGGATGATAAATACTTCTATATGTAGACTCGTCATGATCCTACTCATAACAGTCCATATTTTCTGCTGTGAGCCTTCTCACTTTACTCAGCATTAAGACTGTTGCTCACACTGGGGACAACACCCCATGCTCCTGTAGAAGAAAACACAAACTGTTTTTCTCTATACTCAACACTTCCAACACTGCTGTGACCATATGTGTGGATTCTTCCACAATAAGCAATTCTCCACTTCTCCGTTGGCACTAACTGGCACTAATCCAGCAATTCCATTCAATTCTGGCACTATCTACGTGGAATCAGCATCAGATCCTACAGGTTAAGGCTTCAGTCCCACAAGACTGCCCCTACTTCAGATGCCAACCCCAAGGCCAGGTCTCCCTTCTGACTTCTGACCAACTGGCTATAAATCAGGATTTGCATGAGCCCCTCGTTGTGTTCAATAATTTGCTAGTACAAATCACAGAACGCAGAAAAACAGTTTGCTTACTAGGTTTCTGGTTTATTAAGCAGATATAATTTAGGGACAGCAGATGAAAGAAATACATAGGACAAGGTATGGGGGGGGCATGGAGCTTCTATGCCCTCTCCAGGCCTGCCACCCTCCCAGCACCTCCATGTGCTCATCAACCTACAAATACTCTGAACACTGTCCTTTTGGGTTTTTATGGAAGCTTTTTTATGTAGACATGATATATTAAATCATTGGCCATTAGTGATCGACTCAACCTCCTTCCCTCTCTCCTTTACCTAGAGGTTAGAGGGAAGGTAAGGAAATGAGAGGAGGGAGACCCTGGAAGTTCCAACCTTCTAATTACAGGGTTGGTTCCCCTGACGATCAGCCCCCATTCTGAAGCTATCCAGCAGCTCCTAGTCACCAGTCATTCATTAGCATACAAAAGACACCACTTCCTATATTCCAAGGGTCTTAGGAGCAATGTGCCAAGAAACAGTGGCCTAGACCAAATATATTTATTTGTTATGATGTTAACAGCTCATCTCTTTCCTTTTCAGCTTCCTCCCTCCCTCCCTTCCTTCCTCCCCTCTTCTTCCCTCCTTTATTTCCTTTCTTTTCTTTTTCTCCTAATTGCTGTGGCTTGAACTTCCAGTACTCTGTTGAATACCAGTGGCAAAAGTGGCACCCTTGCCTTGTTTCTGAGTATGCTGTTTGCTGGGAGCTTTTCATTATGGTTTTATTATGTTGAGGTAGTGTTCTATTCCTAGTTTGTTTAGTGTTATGAAAGGGTGTTAAATTTTGTCAGATTTTTTTATGTGCCTCAATTGAGATGATTATGTGTTTTCTTTCCTTCATTCTGTTAGTATGGTATATTGCATTGACTTATTTTTGTGTATTGAACCATCTTTGCATTATAAGAATAAATGCCACTTGTTCATGTTGTATAATCCTTTTAATTCTCTTTTTTTTTGCTATTGAGTTCTGTTTTTGTTTTGTTTTATGCTTGTATTTGTTTTTTATTTTCATAGATTTTGGGGGAACAAGTGGTGTTTGGTTACATGAATTTCTTTAGTGGTGATTTCTGAGATTTTTGTGCACTCAGCACCCGAGCAGTATACACTATACCCAATTTGTAGTGTTTTATCCCTCACCCCCCTGCCACCCTTCCCCCAAACTCCAAAGTCCACCGTATCACCCTTATGCCTTTGCAACGTCGTAGCTTAGCTCCCACTTATGAGTGAAACATACAATATTTGGGGTTTTCCATTGCTGAGTTACTTCACTTAGAATAATGGTCTCTCATTCCATCTACTGCAAATGCCATTATTTTGTTCCTTTTTATGGCTGAGTAGTATTCCATGGCATGTGTATATACCACAATTTCTTTCTTTTTTTTTTCCCATTCATTTATTTTTATTGCATTTTAGATTTTGGGGCACATGTGAAGAACATGCAAGATTGTTGCATAGGTACACACGTGGCAGTGTGATTTGCTGCCTTCCTCCCCATCACCTACATCTGGCATCT
>NW_016107587.1:1585954-1645460 GCF_001604975.1 Cebus imitator | reverse complement strand
TGGCAGTGTGATTTGCTGCCTTCCTCCCCATCACCTACATCTGGCATCTTTCCCCTTGCTATCTCTCCCCAGCTCCCCACCCCCACCGTCCCTCCCCTATTTCCCCCCAACTGACCCCAGTGTGTAGTGCTCCCCTCCCTGTGTCCATGTGTTCTCATTGTTCAACACCCACCTATGAGTGAGAACATGTGATACACCATAATTTCTTCATCCGTTCATTGATCGATGGGCATTAGAGCTGGTTCCATATTTTTGCAATTGTGAATTATGCTGCTGTAAACATTTTGCCATTGAATTCTATTTGCTAGCATTTTGTTGAGTTTTTGCATCAGTGTTTATCAGGGATATTGTTCTATGCTTTTCCTTTCTTGTGCTGTCTTTGTCTGGTTTTGGTCTCAGGGTAAAGCTGACCTCATAGCATTTGAAAGTGTTCTTTTTTTCTTCATTATTTTGGAAGAATTTGAGGAGGATTGGTGTTAATTTTTCTTTAAATATTTGGTAGAATTTACCAGTAAAGCTATTTGGGTTCTGGGATTTTGATGGTTGGAAGATTTTTTATTACTAATTCAAGCTCCTTCCTAGTTCTTAGTCTGTTCTGATTTTCTAGGTAGATGAATGTTCTAGGATCTTACCCACTTCCCCTAGGTTATCTAATTTTTTGATAGGCAGTTGTTCATAGTATTCTCCAGTAATCCTTTCTATTTCTATAAAACCAGATGTAATGCCTTTTTTTTTGTATATGATTGTAGTTATTGGAGTCTTCTCATGTTTTCCTTTGTCAATCCAGTTAATAATTTGTCAATATTGTTGATCTTTTAAAATAATCAACTTTTGGGTTTGTTGATTCTCTCTTCTATATTTCATTTATCTCTGTTCTGATAATTAGTAGTTCCTTTCTTTTGCTAGCTTTGGGCTTAGTTTGTTGTCTTTCTACATCCTTAAGGCATAAAGTTAAGTTAATAGTTTGTGATCTTTTTTGAAAAATATAAACATTCACACCTTTATATGTCCCTCTTAGTGCTGTTTCCCTGTGTCTCATTAAGCTTTGGTATGTTACGTTTTATTTTCAATTATCTCACAATAGTTTCTAATTTTTCTTGTGATTTCTTCTTTGACCTATTTGTTTGGGAGTGTATTACTGAATTTCCCCACATTTTCCAGTTTTGTTTCTACTATTAATTTCTAGTTTTATTCCATTGTAATAAGAAAATACACGTTGTATTAAATCTATTAAGACTTGTTTTGTAGCCTAATATATAGTTTATCCTGGAGAATGTTCCATGTAGACTTGAGGAAAATGTGTATTGTGCTGCTGTTGAGTGGGGTGTTTTGTACGTGTTTATTAGGTCTATTTTTTCTATAGTGTTGTTCAGTTTCTTTATTTCCTTTTTCTTTTTTTTCTTACTGACATTTTGTATGGTTGTTCTATATATTACTAAAAGTGGGGTACTGAAGTCTCCGTGTATTATAGTAGAGCTGTTATTTTTCTCTTCAATTTTGTCAATGTTTGCTTCATTTATTTAGGAGCTCTGATGTTTGGTGCATAGATATTAATACTTATTTTATCTGTTTTGATTACTTGATTCTTTTATCATTACATAATGTCCTTCGTTGTCTCTTGTAACAGTTTTTGATTTAAAGTCTATTTGTGTAATGCTGGTATAGATGCTTTGTTTTCTTTTGGTTACTATTTTCATGAAATATCTTTTATCATTCTTTCTATGTTGATTTATATGTGTCCTCAGATCCAAAGTGCTTCTTTCGAAAACAGCATGAAGTTGGATCCTATATTATCATTTATTATACTAATTTGTGTCTTTAGATAGGCGAATTTAATCCATTTGCATTTAAAGTAATTATTGATAGGGAAAGATTTACTTTTGCCGTTTGACATTTGTTTTTTGACTGTCTTACTGCTTTCTTATCCCACATTTCCTACGTTACTCCCTTTTTAGTGTGTGTTTAATGGACTTATGATTTGATTCCCTTTTCATTGCCCTTTGTGTGTATTTAGATACATATTTTATGCTCTATAAAAGTTGTGAAGATATAAACCAAAATTACAATAATAGGTTTGTATATTTGTTCATATATTAATCTTTACTGGAAAACTTTATATAGTTGAATGGCTTTATGTTACTGCCTAATACCTTTTTGTTGGATGCATAGTTTTAAAATATTTTTCCCCATTCTGTAGGTTGTCTGTTTACTTGGTTAATAGTTTCTTTTGCCGTTGCATAAGTATTTAATACAGGACCAACATTAAAGCATACATTCCTTGGTGTGTCATGAACCATACAATTTGTGCCAGGTGCTTTAGAGATAAAACTTGTTTTATGTTTCTACAGGGAGAGGCACCACAACTAATGGGTGAGAGTTGCAAGAGCCCAAATTAGCCTTCAAAGGTTAAATACATATTTATGTTTTTAAAATTTGTTTTTAATTTGCATCAAATTAGGTCATAGTACATTAAATTTAAGATGTCAAATATAAGACAAAATGAAAAACAGGAATCCTCTGCCCTATGCCTCTCCAACTTTAATTTTTGAGAGGCAGACTCATTCAGTTCAGGACTTTTACTTTTTTATTTATAAGTAATACGCCTCTTCCACTAATCCTTGACTTTTTATATGACCTATTATTTATTAACTTTCCACTGTGTAAAGTGAGGACTGCTTCTCTTACATGCTCCTCTTTTCCTTGCATATTTCCCCTCTACCATCTTACCAATGTAGTTTAATCACATTTTTGTTAATTCAATGTAGCAGCCTTAGAGTGCCATGTCTACATTAATCATGTTCATTTCTTAATTTTATGGGGACCAGGATCACATATTCTTTCTTGTATACTGTTCTATTTTTCTTGAGTTAATAATTGTCTCATAATTTTCATTTGATAGTTTTCTATGCATTAATCACCAATTCAACCCACACTTGCCAAACCTGTACGATATTAATATGGTTAAAAATGTTAGATAATCTATAAATGTATATCTGTCTTCTATTTTTCCTGTTGGCTTAATGCTTTGTGGTCTTCATGCTCCAATTGTAGTTTTGTGGTCCCTTAAAGCCGGGGGTTGCTTTCTGGTGATTCTTTTACCTACATCCTGAAGAGTCCGTTCTCTGCATTTCTGTGTTGGAGCTTGTTTACTGGATTCTAAGTTTTCTTCTTTCTTGGTTTATACCCTTGTTCTAAAGAAGTATATCTTCCAGCAACTTTTTCAGAGAACATTTCGTAGGTAAGTGATTTTTAGAGCTTGTATGTCTTAAAATGTCTTTTGTTTTTTACTCTCAAATTTGGTAACTTAGTTGGGCATAAAAACATAAATTTGAAATTAGTTTGCATCACGTACCATGGTATACTGAAGCCAATATGCCAGCATGTTGACTCTCTCAGTCTGAAACTTTAAGGCTGAGCTGATAGCTTTTAGCTATCAGAAATCCTTCTATTTACTCCAGTGAGCCTGATAAGTATTTTTATTTATTATATGTCATGTCTTCAAAAGGTTTGGGAAGAACTTTATAGTGTTCTTGTTGAAAAGCCCTTTAGATAAAATTTCTGATTTTTTAATGTAGCTTCTCCACCCCCTTTTACTTCTCACTGGTAAACTTTAGTATTCTTTAGTATGATACTTAAAAACATTTTGGAAAATATTTTTGTATTATTTCTTTGTTAATTTCAAATCTTGTCTTTCTTTTTCTTTTTAGAAGTCCTGTTAGCCATCAGTTGAACCCCCTGTATGAATTCCTAACTTTATAATCTTTTAAGATATTTTTTCTTCTACTTTCTGAGATATTTTCTCCATTTTATTTAAAATACTTCTTTAAAGATTTTAAAAATCATATTTTTAATTTTTGAGAACTTTTTCTTATTCTAAATATGTTCATTAAAATAGTTTTTTGCTCTTGTTGCATTTTTTTTTGTTTAATCACATTGAGAAAGCCCTTTATTTTAAAGTTTGCATAAACATTTTCTATTTCTTCTGAGTTTTTCTTTTTTTCCTTTGTGTGAGCTGTCTTTTATATGTAAACTTTCTCCAGTTTGTAATGATTCTAGGCTGTTCATTCATATTTAAGAATGAGGCACTAGAATGCTGGTGGGAAGTGCCGTGTAAAAGGGAGTGGTTTGTAAAGTGGAAGACATCACTGAGGACAATGAGGCAGTAAGCCAACCTCCCATGAAATGATCCTCAGTTATTGGCATAGTTTTTGGCACATCTTTTCTTTCAGGTAGTTCAATTTCTCCAAAGCCTACAAAACAGAATTCTTCAAATACCTGCAAATACCTCACAGATGGAAAGGAATACACCTGGCTGCCAGCATTATGGGAGACAAACAAAAAATGAGATGATAAAAATATCACTGTTCAGAAATAACAGGTTAAATTAATCCCCAATATTTCCAGTAATGTTGTGACATCCATACTATCAATTGTGTCTATGACTGGAAGCTCTCTATCAGTCTGGTTCTATTTCTGCAAAGTAGTCAACTTCTAGCTTTCTACTGGCATAGGAGAGGAGTAGAACGCATCTGCATATTTTTAGTTCCACCTCTCACACTTATAGTCAGATGCTTATACCTCTAAGTCATGAGACTTTGGGGGATTCTGTGAAGGAAACAAACTTTACCCTCTTTTGCTTTCTTCTTCCTGAAGTTTAAGCTTAAACTTTTCCTTCTCTGGTATGCCATATACCCCTGGTCCATTTGCTTTCTTCCCACTAATTCTTTCTTATCTGCTGTTCTTTCCTTTTCCATTCATTTTATCTATATGGTTATATATTTTTATATTTTTTACCCTCGTTTCAGTGGTATTTTGCTCTCCTTTTCACTGGAGATTCCACAGCTTGATAGGGGAGTCCTAAGAAAGTCCAAGTTGGTGGAAAAGATAGACACATTTAGAGGTGAATGTCAGGATAGAGCTCTGGTATACAGAGCAGATAACAATTTGAGTTGTTTGAACCAGAACTTGTGGAATGAGTGGAATTTGACAGGTAGCAACTGAAAGAAGAGTGTTCAAATACTTGCTTGGCATAGTCTCCTCAGGGACATCAGACACACAGATCTTTCCATATTGAACTTTTAAATATTAAAGCTTTGAGCAAATGAATGCATCATAAACAAATTTTTATCATCATATAGAGACATGGGTAAGGTGAGATGAATATTAACCAAAGAAAATTAATAGACTGTGTGTTCTCTTTTTTTTTCCTTTTTTTGTTTTATTATTATTATTTTAAAATTTTATTTTACTTTAGGTTCTGGGTTACATGTGCAGGTCGTGCAGGGCTGTTGCATAGGTGCATACTATATCCAGCATTTCTCCCCATGTTATCACTCCCCACTCTTCCCACCCCACGCTGTCCCTCCCCTATCCCTCCCCAACTGTCCCCAGTATGTGATGCTCCTCTCCCTGAGTCCACGTTGTCTCATTGTTCAACACCTGCCTATGAGTGAGAACATGCGGTGCTTGGCTTTCTGTTCTTGTGTCACTTTGCTGAGAATGGTGGTTTCCAGATCCATCCAAGTCCCTGCAAAGGACACGAACTCATCATTTTTTATGGCTGCGTAGTATTCCATGGTGTATATGTGCCACATTTTCTTTGTCCAGTCTATCATTGATGTCCATTTACTCTTTTGCTTGTGTTGCATGCATTGTGCACACCTGATTTGCTTACATCCTTGCTACACAAAGTGTGATCCCTGGACCAACAGTATCAACATTATCTGGATCTTGTTAGATATGTAGAATTGTGGCCCCATTTCAGACCTACTGAATCAGAGTATGCATTTTAAAAGCATTCCTAGGTGACTTATAAGCACAGGAAAGTTTGAGAAGCACTGGCTCTTGTTATGCATTCATCATTAGGTTATACATTCTTTATTTCCTCCTTTTCCTGTTAAAGCTAAACAACTGTGTATGATAAGACATGATAAGAATGTGGTATAATAAAGACATTATTTATTCTGGTCAATAGACTATCTTACAGTTACTTAAATTTATGGAGTACAGTTTTATGATGCAGATAAATCATGGACTGTTTGGTGTTTGGGCATGAGTTTTGGAAGCAGATGGATTTGGGAGCAAACATTGCATCTGACACATTCTTAATTAGTTTTATCCTTGGTGAAATGAAAATTACATAGTTTATTGAGTTGCTATGAAGATTAAATAAATAATGATTGTAAAATGCCTAGCACAGTATTGTAGGCACATGCAATATTATTACCCTTTTCTTCCTCACCAAAATGAATGTCAAAATTTTGAGGCATTGCAACCAATGGCCAGGGGATTTGATATGGAAGATTTTATTTATTTATGTATTTTGTTTAAAAAATTATTTGATACTGTGACTTTTTAAAAAATTTTAATTTTTATTGGCACATAGTAGGTGTGTATATTTATGAGTTACATGACATATTTTCATACAGGCATGCAATGTGTAGTAACCACATCAGTGTTGACATATACATATATCCATAAAACTGTCATCACAATTAAGACAGTGAACATCATCACTCCCAACAGCTTCCTCTGTATGGTCAGTTTTGGCCCTCTGCCTGTCACCAGCTACCATTGCTCTGTTCTCTGTCACTATATTTGAGTTTTTATTTTTTAGAGATTTTTATAAATGGAAATATGCAATATGTCCTTTTTTGTCTAACTTATTTTACTTAGCATAATTAGCATTAATTAGTTTGTGATTCATTCATGTTGTAGTATGTTCATTCCTTTGATGATCACTGAGTACTATTCCATCATATGGATGTATCACAGTTTGTCAGTCCATTCATGCAATTCACAATTGGGTTGCTTACTCTTTCTGGCTATTACAAGTAAAGCTGCTGTAAACATTCACATACAAGTCTGGCTTGGAAATATACTTTCTTTTTCTTAAAATTGAAATGGTTTGATTATGTGGTAGTTGTATGCTTAGCCTTTTACAAAACCCACAAACTGTTTTTTAAAGTTATTGTACCACTTTACACTCCCATTGGCAGTCCATGAGAGTCAAAATGCTTCCACTTCCTTGCCAACACTTGGTATGATCAGTCTTTTAAATTTCAATCATTCTAAGAGGTTTGTAGTGGTATGCTACTATGGATTTAATTTGTTTATGTGAGTAATAATTTTGAACACCTATCTTTTCATGGACTTATATGCCACCTGTATTTTTGTTCATACATTGTTTATTCAAATCTTTCCTACTTTTTAAATCGTTATTTATTTATTATTTAGTTTATAATTTTCCTATATATACAGAATACAAAGTCTTTATTAGACATACGCTTTGTGAATATTTCCTCTCACTCTCTGGATTGTCTTTTCATTCTTCTGAACAAAGTAATCCAGGAGCAGAATTTTAATTTTGATGATGTCTTGTTTATCTTTTTGTTTTTTTAATAGATCCTGCTTTTGGTGTCGTAGCTAAGAAATCTTTGCTAACTCACGAGTTTGCAAAGATTTTTACCTATATTTTTTTCCATAAATTTAATAGATTTATGTCCTAAATTTAGGTCTATAATTCATTTTGTGCTAATTTTTGTATGTGGTGTAGGCATATACTGAAGTTTATTTTGATTACTTTTGTAATCAGAATGGGGACCTGTTGCTCCAGAAAAATTACTTATAAAGGCTGTTCTTTCTCCATTGAGTTACTTTTGTACGTTTGTCAAAAAGTAGTTGTATAAATATATGGTTCTTTTTCTGGACTCTCCATTTTATCCCAGGGATCTATGTGTATATCTTTATACTAATATTGACTACCTTGGTTATCATAGCTTTTATAGTAAGGCTTAAATTCAGGTAGTATTAGAACTTTAACTTTTTTTTTTTAAATTGTTTTTTGCTATTCTAGGTCATTTGCCTTTCCATATGAATTTTAAAATCTGCTTGTCGATTCCTCAAAATTTTGCTGGAATTTTAACTAGGGTTGAATTGAATCAATAGATGAATTAAGGGAGAACTAACTTTTAAATTATTTTCAGTGTTCTAGCTCATGGTATATCACTCCATTTATTTTGTCTTCTTTGTCTTTCCTTAACAAATCCTTGTAGTTTTCATTGTAAAAATCTTTCACGTCTTTTGTCAGATTTATCCCTATGAATTTAATACTTTCAATGCTTTTATAGTTTGGTTCTTAAAAATTTCAATCTTCAGTAATTTGTTTCTCATATAAATGCATATATAAATATATATTTCATTTTTGTATATTCATCTTGTATTCTGCAAACTTGCTAAATTTTCTTTTTAGTTTTTTATAGATTTCATCAGATTATCTCTAAATCATGTTATCTGTGAATAAAGATGGTTCAATTGTTTTTGTGTGTCTTTTATTTGCATTATTCATTATTATTATACTGGCTATAACCTCTAGTACAAAATGGAATAGAAATGATGAAAGGTAACATCTTTGGCTTTTCCTTGATCCTGGAAGAGGAGCATTTAATCTTTGGCAATTGAGTATAATGTTAGCTATAGGTTTTCATAGATACCTCTAACTGGGTTAAGGAAGTTTTCTTTTATTTCTAGTTTGGCAAAAGTTTTAAATCAGGAATAGATGTCAGATTTGTCAAATACTTTTCTGCATCTATTGAGATGATTTTTCTTTTTAATTTTTTGAATTTAGTTTTTCTTTTAAATTTTAGTCATTTAGTAAATTGCATTGATTGTTTTAAATGTTCAATTAACCTTGCATAACTGAGATAAGCTCCACTTGATCAAGATATATTGCCTTTTTGTTTGTTACTAGATTGCATTTTTTAAAATTTTGTTTAATGTTTTGCATCAGTTTTTATGAAGGATAGTGGTCTTTAGTAGTGTTTTCTTAATTTGTTTTTGTCTTCTATTGAGAGGTGATCATAACCTCATGGAATGAGTTCAGAAATGTTCTGTTATTTTCAGTTTTCTGGAAGAATTTGTGTTGGATGGGTATTATTTCTCAGTTAAATGGTTGGTAGAATTCACTAACGAAGCCATCTAGGCTTTTGGGGTTCTTTATTAGAAGATATTTAATTACAAATTAAAATCAATTAATTAAAATTCAATTTTAAAAATGGGTTAGGGCTATTCAAGTTGTTCAATTCATTATCATAAGGGTTTTTTTTTTAAACTGTTCTTTTATTATTCTCTTATTTGTATAGAATCTGTGGTAAAAACACCATTCTCATAGTTGATATTTGTAATTTGTGCCTCTTTTTCTTGATCACC
Source organism: Cebus imitator (assembly GCF_001604975.1). NCBI lineage: Eukaryota > Metazoa > Chordata > Mammalia > Primates > Cebidae > Cebus > Cebus imitator. Next base: position 1,636,253 of record NW_016107587.1, on the reverse strand, counting down.
CTGCCTAGAGGATTATCAGTCTTATTATTGATCTTCTCAAACAACCAGGCTTTGATTTCATTCATTTTTCTCGAATGTTTTTATTTTTATTTCCTTGATTTCCAACTCTTCTTTCTTTATTCTACTTAGTTTTGGTTTAATTGACTCATCTAATTTCTTTACATGGAAGTTGAGATTATCAATTTAAGACTATTTTCTTTTCCAATGTAGGAGTTTAGTGGTGTACATTTTCCCCTAAATACTTTTTTTTAGAGGCATCCCACAAACACTCAAATGTTGTATTTTCATTTTCATTCAGTTCAGAGTACTTTCTATGTTTCCTTTTGATTTCTTTTTAAATCTATGAGTTGTTTAGAAGTGATATTTTTCAAATATTTGGGATTTTCAAGACATGTTTTTGTTATTGATTTCCAATTTAATTTCATTTTAGTCATTGAACATTCTTGGTATGCCTTTAATCCTGTCAAGTTTATTGGGACTTGTTTTATGGCCTGGAACATGATCTACCTCGATAAATGCTCCATATGCACTGGAGAAGAATATATATTATGTTGTCTTTGGGTGGCATTTTTTTTTTATAAACAGCAATTACATCAAGTTGTTTAATAGTGTTCAAATCTTCTGTATCCTTACTGCTATTTTGTCTTGAGCAGTATTGAAATCTCTTGATTCTGATTGTACATCTATCTGTTTCTTCTTAGATTTTTGTTAGTTTTTGTTTCATGTGTTGTGAAGCTCTGTTGTAATGTTCACAAACATTTAGAATTAATTATATGTTCTTGACTGATACTTTTATCATCATGAAATAATGATTATGTTATCCGCTGAAATCTACTTTGATAGCTTTCTTTTGATTAGTGTTAGAGTGATATGCCTTTTCCATCCTTTTACTTGTAACTTTTTTATGTCCTTATGTTTCAAGTGTATTTCTTACATGTAGCGTACAATTGGATCTTGTTTTATTCAATCTTACAAATTTTGCATTTTTTGAGCATGTAAATTATATATTAGGTTGGTGCAAAAGTAATTACTTTTAAATAAATTTGCCATACTTTTAAAGGAAAAAACTGCAATTACTTTTGCATCAACCTAATAGTATAAACTAAATAGCATAAACTGATTAATGTTCCTTTCTGCTAGGTCTACCATTGCTGTCATTTTTGATTGATTAGTTTTTCTCTTCATTATGGGCCATACTTTTCTGCCTCTTCATATGTCTAGTAGTTTTTTATTGGATTCCAAATATTACAAATTTCAGCCTTGTTTTTTGCTAATTATTTTTGCATGCCTATAAATAACCTTTAAACAAATTGCTTGAAGTAACTTGATTCTTTAGGATCTTGTTTTTAAGATTTGTTAGGCAGGGCTGGCAAAATGCTCAGTCTGATTGTAAATACTTCCCACTCCTGAAGTAAGACCTCTTTTTTGTACTGTATTTAATGACTAATGAATTGTTGCTTATTTCAATCTGGCTGATTGAAACAGAGTATATTCCTGGCCCTGACCACCAGACACTTACCAGGCACCCCTACCACACTGGGCTAATTTTTTGTATTTTTAGTAGAGATGGGGTTTCACCATGTTGGCCAGGCTAGTCTCGAACTCCTGACCTCAGGTGATCCACCTGCCTTGGCCTCCCAAAGTGCCAGGATTACAGGCGTGAGCTACCGTGCCCAGCCACTTTTAATTCTTTTGGGTAGGTTTTTCCATGGTCTCAGGTAGTTTCCTCAAATGCATGTGTTGATTATTACTCATTTGCATAGTAGAGAGAAACACACTGTCAGTTTCCTTGTCTTGTGCAGCCTTCTCTGGTACTCTATCCTGTGGTTTCTAGCTGTCTTTCAGAGTCTAAGCTTTTTCCCAACTTAGCATTTCTACTGGGCTCTGGCTCAGTTTCTCCTTCTTGTGCCATGGCCTGGACTCTGTCTTAAACCTGCGAGTGGGGATAATCATGGGTCTTGCCCCATTGTTTACTATCTTTCATGGTTCAGTGTCTTACATTGCTCAATGGTCAGTGATTGGTTCATCTTGTTGGGAAGCACAAGTCAAATTGGAAAGATTCCTAATCGTCCTTATTTTTCTTTTTTTCACATTTTCCAACATGTTAGGTGAACTACTTTAGCATTTTTCACTTTATTAGATTTGTGTGTTATACCCAGCTTATAATTAATGTAGGAAATGTCTTTTTATTTAGCTTTTTCTGAGGAATCTCCTTGTTATGAAGAAAACATGGATTGGAAAATCATCAGTGATAATTATTTTCAATTTTTGAATAACTTATTCTATTCTCCAATAAATTCTATATCTAGGTAAGTTATCAGAATTTAACTTTCAGGTCTTGATTTAATTATCATCAGAAGATAATCAAAACCTAACTACAGAATGTGCACTCTTTAAAATTTACAAGCCTGATTTAGGTATTGACACAATCTTTCATATGGGTTGTTCAATAAATATTTCTTTAATAGAATATGTGAGTCACGTTTCAAGATGTTTAATAGAGTGTATGACAATGGATTTTGAAAGGAAATACAGATTGCAGTAAGAAGGTTTTCCTTCAATAATAACATGATTTATAATAGATGCTCCAAAAGTAAAGTATTTGATTTTGAAAAATCATCTAGTTACCTAGAGTTTAGACAGGAAATCAATACTATAGATTCTGGTAGTTTCAGAGACTCTTGGGAGAGAGAAGTGGTCTTTGGAATTAAATTTTTCTGACTATTTTCTACTCTCCTGTTTCAGTCCACATATTGAAATACGGATTTTTATGTATGGTTATGAATAGTGTGTTCAGTTTAAAGGTACATTCTATTATTTGTGTGGTGTGTTGGAACATGATGGGAGACTATAGCACTAACTCTCAAACTTGAGAATGGATTAAATCTGTGAAGACTGCTAAAAATTTTAATGCCTGCACCTTGCCCCAGACGTATGAAATCTTACTCTGTGTAAAGGACTCAGGTTTCTATGTATTTCACACATTCTATAGGTGGTTTTTGTGCATACCAAAGTTTGACAACCATTCTTCTGTATCTGTCTAGAATGGAGATTAGTCATTCATATGGGACTTCTTAAGCCCAACTATTAGTAGGAACAAGGAAAGGACAAGGGGATGGACCCTCTGGAGAATCAGTTCCTTGCACATATCAGATTTTTAATTCTTCCCTAAAAGCCTCAAAAATTTAATAGCTCTGGAAAACAGCACAAAACTAGTCTGTATGTGCACAATAACACATTTAATTTTATATTTGTAGAGCCATAGCAGTTGGCAGTGTCTTTCCTGATAGGTATTAGATAATTAGATGTTGATTTAATGAATGAAATATTATTGAACATTAAGTGCAATTTATATTAAGAAAGTTGAACTCGAAATGAGAAAACCTGGGTCTTGTGCTAGCCATGCCACATAATAACAGCTGAATCTGCCAGTTGAAAAAGTAAAGTTTCTTTTTTCATGAAATGAAAATAATGATGTATACTCAAAAGGCTGTTGTAGGAATGAACTAAGATTGTGGTTGTGAAAGTGCTTTATAAACTGTAAAGTAATATTAAAATATGCGGCAATAATACTATCAGTAGTACTACTTTTACTTCAATTCGTTATTCTATTGCTACTCCATAACCTCTCGGTTTCCAATACAAGTAAAGATAGTTTTATATTCTCCTCTATCAAGGCACGATGACTTGGATAGTAATCACGCATTTCTTTCTAGGCAGGGCTGGATTTAGGCAAGGTTTATGCTGAATTCTTAATAAAACTTTCCCTTTCCCTATGGGATTTTTCCCCCCAGGAATTATTTCAAAGCAGCCATTCTGTCCTAAAAATAACAACGAACTAAATTAAGCCTATATTTTTGTGTGGTGTGCTCAGGTCTCAGCTATCAGAGAGGAAAACAGCATTCTTGCCTTTGATAGGTCTTTTATCTGCCCTATGTCAGAGAATGTGTTATACAACAGGAGCACAGGGTTAAAAAACTTAGGAAGCAATTTATCCTTTAAGGCATTAATAGCCAGTAAAGGTAAACATTTTTTTACCCACAATTCTGAACTCTTACAAAGTCTGACGATAGATGCTTTTTTTAATGGTTGACATCAGAACTCATTCAGCAGAGATTTAGCATGAACTGATATGAAGCAGCTTCATGTGTATTATCCTACACTGTGAGATCATTCACAGGTATCACTCCTGAAGTGGTAATATGTTGATGATCAGGGCTGCCCCAGCCCTTACTGAGATGCATGAATAGATATCTGATATCTGTAGCATGCTATGTTTTTAAAGGATGAACGTCCTGAATTTTGAAACACATATAACCCCAAGAATGTCAAAAGTGGACTTGTAACTTCTGAGTTAGTAGAAGTTAGTTCTGCAAGTGTGGATTTCTATTATAATAGGGGACATGCAGTGTCTGAGTTGCTCTTCTGAGAACTCTGTATTTTAAAATTAAACACCTGGAGATAAATTACCCCATATATAATAATGAGTTTATAACAGTAGGACATATATAGTAATGTTGAAAGAACACTGGAATTGCCTTCCAGGAAAGGGAATCCCCATACCTTCCTTAAGCCATACAGGCATGGTTTCTAATGCATTCCACTATTTGTGCCACCTTTATAGGCCAAGACATTTTGAGATGGAATTAAACCCTAAGATTCTTCTGTCATAAACAGCAAATTTATCTTTAATAATCATACATATTATTGTTACATATGCCAGAGGAAAATAATTGAGAATGCATTCTTTTTGGTGGTAGGAAATATTTTAAGCTAAATGTATACAACTTCATTGTGGATTTTTAAAACACTTTCAAATGCTCACATTAGTTTAATTTCTGTTGGGAAACATATTGTCTATTAAATGTTTCATTTATGTTTTACTATCAATAAATGAATATTAACTTGGAAACCTGATAAATCGAATTTATTTTTCTATCTAATACTAAAATAATTCTATTAATATTACAGGGCTTTAAATTTCACAAAGCACCTTCTAATGATGGAAAATTTGCATACCCTTGAGGATGAACAAATGAACTTTCTTTTATCATTTGTGGAATTTTTTGAGAAATTATTGTTGCCTAATCTTTTTGACTCCTCCATCATTCCCAATTTCCATAACCTCCCATCTCTCACAGAAGATATTCTGAATATAAGTTATCTGTGGACAAATCATTTAAAAAGTATAGAGAGAGACCCATCTGCCAATGATGCTCAGAAACTCTTGGAATTTGGCAAAGAAGTGATTGGGAAAATGCAAACTCTCGAAAGTCACTGGATAAGGAAGGAATCAAAAAATCTTTTAAGATTCATGGAATTAATACTTTTTGAAATTGATCCCGAATTATTAGAATTATGGCTCTATGGCATTTCAAAAGAAAAAAGAGATAAATTGGAAAACTTGTTTACACTTTTAAATTTTTCTGTCCCAGAAAATGAGATTCTGACTACAAGTTTTAACTTTTCCCAGTTGTTTCATTCAGATTGGCCTAAGTCACCAGCTATGAACATAGATTTTGTACATTTAAGTGAGACTGTAATAAATAGTCTCTCTGAATTTGGATTTTTGGGGCATGAACAGTTCTCAGAAGCTTTGAACACAGTCTATGCTATGAAAAATGCATCTGATCTTTTCTCAGCCCTTCCTGAACCTCAAAAACAAGAAGTTGATAAACTATTGACTCACATATACCTAAATGTCTTCAAGGACAAGGATTCAGCTTTACTTCTGCAAATTTATTCTTCATTTTACCAATATATTTATGAATTCTTGAATATTCAGAGTAGAGGTTCTTTGCTAACTTTCCTTACACAAATCTCAAAACACATTTTGGATATCATAAAACAATTTAATTTCCAAAACATCAGTAAAGCATTTACATTTTTATTTAAGACAGCAGAGTTTCTTGAGGGAATTTCTAATGCATCTTATTGTCAGCAATTGCTTTCAATTTTTAACTTTTTGGAGCTTCAAGCCCAATCCTTCATGTCTACAGAGGGCCAAGAGCTTGAAGTGATCCACACTACTTTGACAGGCCTCAAACAGCTGTTCATAATTGATGAAGATTTTCGTATTTCTTTATTTCAATATATGAGCCAATTCTTCAACAGTTCAGTAGAAGCCCTATTGGATAATGAATGCTTCATTTCGGACAATAGACCCATTTCTTCTATGAATTATTCAAGAAGTGAAGAGTCTTCATTTGTTCTTCCATTGGCACAACTTTTTTCAAACCTCTCAGCAAATGTCAGTGCATTCAACAAGTTTGTATCCATTCACTGTACCGTTTCATGGCTTCAAATGTGGACTGAAATCTGGGAAAGCGTATCTCAGTTATTAAAGTTTGACATGAATGTTTTCACGTCTCTTCATGATTGGTTCACTCCACTTTTGGATGAATTGGAAAATGATGTGAAAGTCTCTAAAAGCTGTCAGGGAATATTTCCCAACCATAATGTTGCTAGACTCATACTAAATTTGTTTAAAAATGTAACTCAAGCCAATGACTTCCATGATTGGAAGGACTTCCTGGATCTCAGGGATTTTTTGGTAGCTTTAGGCAATGCATTAGTTTCAGTAAAAAAACTTAACTTGGAGCAAGTGGAGAAATCCCTTTTCACCATGGAAACTGCCCTGCATCAGTTGAAGACATTTCCATTAAACACAAGTACAAGCAGAGAGTTTTTAAATTATCTGCTCGAAGTTTTCATTGAGCTTAACAATATCTCAGAATATATAGATAGAAATACAGGTTGGATAAATCACTTTCTTTCAAATAATCTCACAAATTATGAAGAAAAATTAGAATATATCATCACTGAGCTAAGGGAAGCAATATTATTTCTTAGAAATGTATCACATGATCGAGATTTGTTTTCTTGTGCTGACATTTTCCAAAATGTTACTGAGTTTATTTTAGAAGATGGCTCTTTATACATAAATACCTCACAGAGAATGTTACGTATTCTGGCCATGTTAAATTCCACATTTTCCTCTGAGAACACAATTAGCAGGCTGAAAGGATGCATTGTGTGGATAGATGTCATAAAACATTTGTATTTGGTGTCTAACACAAGTTTTTCACAAGGCTATCTTCAAAATACTTTGGAGAATTTCAGAGACGTGGAAAACAAAATGAACTCTATATTGAAAATTGTAACTTGGGTGTTAAATATAAAAAAACCTCTTTGTTCATCAAATGACTCAAATATAAATTGTGTAAACATTTACTTGAAAGATGTAACTGACTTTCTAAATATTGTACTTACTACAGTCTTTAAAAAAGAGAAGATACCTAAATTTGAGATTTTATTAGCTCTTTTAAATGATTCCACAAAGCAAGTAAGTATGAGTATCAATAACTTAACAACAGACTTTGATTTTGCATCTCAATCTAATTGGAAATATTTTACTGAATTTATTCTAAGACCAATAGAAATGTCAGATGAAATTCCTAATCAGTTTCAAAATATTTGGCTGCATTTAATAACACTGGGGACAGAATTTCAGAAGCTTGTAAAAGGTATTTACTCTAACATTCTGGAAAACAATTCCTCTTCTAAAACTGAAAACTTGTTAAACATATTTGCTACCAGTCCAAAAGAAAAAGATGTAAACAGAATAGGCAATTCTATTTATCACTTAGCTAGTTACCTTGCCTTCAACTTATCTCATGACCTCCACAATTCACCAAAAATAATTTCACCTGAAATAATGAAAGCTATGGGTCTTGGTATTCAACTGATGAGGGATGTGTTCAACTCCTTGATGCCTGCAGTTCGTCACACTAGTCCACAAAATGCAAGTTATATGCAAATTTTGAAGAAGGTAACTTTTGTCATGCATACTCTTAAGAAGACGGACATAGACCTTTTAGTGGATCAGCTTCAACAAATTAGTGCAAGCCTAATACATTTCTTTAAGAATGTCAGTAGTGTGGGAACTGGCAAATTAGGGGTCAACTTGCTTGTTGGCTTGATAGAAAAATTTATAGACAGCTCGCATTCTTGGAATGTTAATCATCTGCTGCAGCTCTCACGCCTGCTTCCTAAAGATGATGTGGATGCTGTGGTAAATGTGTACTACATGCTTCCTCAGGCTGTAAAGCTCCTGCAGGGAGTACTTGGTAAAAACATCACTGAAGGCCTCAAGGATGTCTACAGCTTCACACTCCTTCATAGCTTAACCATTTCAAACATTACCAAGGAAGACTTTGCAATTGTGATAAAAATTCTCTTGGATATTATTGAATTATTATCAGATAAGCCAGATATTATTTCAGAGGCTTTAACTTGTTTTCCTGTGGTTTGGTGCTGGAATCATACAAATTCTGTATTTCAGCAGAATTCACAGGTAGACCCCTGCAATGTCCATGGGCTCCTGTCTTCTTCCTTTTATGGCAAAGTGGCTAGTATACTTGATCATCTCCACCTGTCTCCCCAAGGTGAAGATTCACCATGTTCAAATGAAAGCTCCCAAGTGGAAATAACTAGGAAAGTGATCTGTGTAATTCATGAATTAGTGGACTGGAATTCTTTTCTTCTGGAGCTCTCTGAAGTCTTCCATGCTAACATTTCTCTTGTGAAAACTGTGCAGAAATTTTGGCATAAGATATTACCATTTGTCCCACTTTCAATAAATCAGACTATGAGAAACATCTCTGAACTTTGTCCTGGTGGTCCCATAAAGCAAGTTGCTTTGCAAATCATAGAAAAACTTAAAAATGTCAACTTCACAAAAGTTACATCAGGTGAAAATATTCTTGACAAACTAGCTAGTTTAGACAAGATCCTTAACATTAATGAAGACACAGAGACATCTGTTCAGAATATTATTTCCTCAAATTTGGAAAGGACAATACAGTTGATTTCTGAAGATTGGAGCCTAGAAAAAAGTACTCATGATCTATTTTCTTTATTCATGATGTTTCTGAATGCAAATCTCACAGGTAGCAGCTTAGAAGCATTATCAAGTTTTATTGAAAAAAGTGAAACAACTTACAACTTTGAAGAACTATGGTCTGAGTTTCAACAAACCATGAAAGATCTAACCCAAGATTTTAGAGTCAGACACCTGCTCTCTGAAATGAACAAAGAAATCAAAAGTATAAATTCAGTGGCTGTTCAAAACATAACTTTGCAACTTGCCCTTTTCCTGGAAATTTTGGATTTACCATCATTGAAGACATTAGAAATTATTGAAGATTTTCTATTGGTCACAAAAAACTGGCTTCAGGAATATGCAAATGAGGATTACTCCAGAATGATAGAAACATTCATTTCTATAGCCAATGAGAGTTCAATTAAAGATATAGCTTTGCTAACCAAAGCTATTACTACTTTTTTGGGCTCTTTAAAAAATATTTCTAGAGAAGGCAATTTTGATGTTGCCTTTCTTACTCATCTGCTAAACCAAGAACAACTGACTAATTTCTCTGTTGTTCAGTTGCTTTTTGAAAACATCGTAATTAGTTCAATCAATAGCATAGCTGGGAACTCTCAAGAAGCAGCTTGGAACTTAAGTGATACTGACCTTCAGATAATGAATTTTATTAACCTTATCTTGAACCATATGCAGTCAGAAACAAGTAGGAAAACAGTTTTCCCTCTGAGAAGCATAGTAGATTTCATGGAACAGCTTTTGAAAACATTCTTCTCCCTTTTGCCAAAGAAAGATTCTGAGAATAAAATATCTCTTCTGCTGAAAGATTTCCACAGAGATGTTATTGCAGAGATGAGGTAAGCCTACTTTTGCTTTGTGTAGTATATGCAGTTATGATATATCTCAAACTACTTTATTTTCTGGAATATAGACATGTTAATAACAGTATTTGTATCTAATACCTTTGAAAGATCTTTGATGTAAATTTGTCTTAATATTTTATAAAAATGTCAAGGTTAAATAATTTCGATTACTGTCATCTAACTAGTAAACTTACAAGCCCAGCCTATGGTAATTAATCACATATTACTATTCTTACATTTTTAGATTATGAAAACACTTATAAATCCTATTTTATATGGATCTGAAAAATTAGTTTTTATACCTGTACATGTATATACAGCATTGCCATAATTTGAATTGCTATACTATCACCAACTAGGGGCTTATATATTCTCAACCCAATAAATCTACTGTGATATTTGCATTTAGAAACATAAAAATGGATAGTCACATTATCTTTTTTTCATATATCTTTAAAAATCTCATTTAAAGTTTGCCAGTGAAAAGGCTGGAGGGAAATTCCAATTATTCCGTGCTGTCTGCTTCAGTCAAGCTTCAATCAGAGTAACAACAACCATCAAAGAATTTAATCCAAGGAGATCGGCTTACACAATTTTAGGGGCTGGCTAAACAAGCCTGCAATCAGTAGGGCCGACTGCCAGGAATGGAGGGCCACGGTAGGCAGGGACACTGTGGGCATGAGTGGAAGCCCCTTGTCCTCAGGTGGTCAGGAAGGAAGACCAGGGGAAGGGAGAGCTACTGACTATGAATATCCAACTGCGATTTTGTGCCTCTAAGTTAGAGAGGTCCTATGCCCTCTTTTAGAGTTTTCCTGGCCCACTCAGAATGATATCCCTTCTGACTAATTTAAAATGAACTGATCAGGGACTCTAACTCCATTTGCAAAATCTCTTTATAGCAACACCTAGATTAGTGTTCGATTGAGTAGCTGGAAGAAGATGTATTTATATTACAAAATGGCTATAACTGCCATCTATCCTCCATCTCTCATGAGGGAATCTCCCCTGTAGCCCACCCAGATGAGAAACATACAAGAAAGGGACTTTGAGGGCTGTTATTCAGCCTAGTAACATTGATACATTGGTCTAAGTAACTTCCTAGTACTTCTAAAGCTCAGAATAATATAAATATGCTAACCATTTTTCAGAGACTTATTTCTTACATCAAGAATTACTTTCTAGTCATTTTACCTTTTTTCCTAGGTAAAAGCCATTTTAACCTTTTTGTAAGTAAAAGTATGTGGCTTTTTAAGTTGCTACATTCAAAAAACTGTAATAGAATTTGTTCATGAAATTCCTCACCCTTTTCATTATTTGGGAACAAAATACTGAGTTTCATCTGAAATTATTTTAGCATGTCATCTTTTGCTCAGTATTATCCTCTCGTGATGCTATTATAAAATAAATAAAATTATAAAAATCACTATATACTTTAATATTTCCACTGCTGATGTATTAAACATAAAATTAAAAGTGTATATATATATATATATGTTTACAGTTTTGTCCCCAGAGATAAAATTCTAGAAATTCTCAAACTGGATCAATTTCTTACCCTGATGAAAGAAGACAGATTGATGAACACTTTTTCAAGTTTAAAGGAGACTATATATCACCTAATAAAAAGTTCATTTATATTAGACAATGGAGAATTTTATTTTGATAGTCATCAAGGACTGAAGTTTATGCAAGATTTATTTAATACCCTTCTCAGGGAAACTTCAATTAAAAATAAGATTGAAAATAATATAGACTTTTTCACAGTGATGAGTCAGTTGTTTTTCCACATGAATAAGTCTGAGGACCTGTTCAGACTCAATCAAGATCTTAAGTCAGCTCTTCACCTTGTAAGAGAATGTTCAACAGAGATGGCAAGACTTCTGGATACAATTCTAAACTCTCCTAATAAGGACTTCTATGCCTTTTATCCTACCCTCCAAGAAGTTATACTTGCTAATCTAACAGATTTGCTTTTCTTTATAAATAATTCATTCCCTTTAAGAAACAGAGCAACATTAGAAATTACTAAGAGATTACTTGGTGCTATTTCAAGAGCCGGTGAAGAAAGTCGTGTCCCAGACCCCCTCTTAGAAATGTCTGGGACTCTGGTCATGCTCTTGAATGACAGTGCTGACCTGAGAGATCATGCCACATCAGTGGACTCCATTGTGAAACTTCTTAAGCTGGCCAAGAAAGTTTCGGGGAGGATGGCCACAGTTTTTAAAAGTCATTTTATCTCCAATACCACGGACATTATGACATTCTTTGACGCTCTCTATTTCATCATGCAACAAAGTGTTCAACATCTTGTGAAAGAAGTAGCTACTTTGAAAAAAATTGATCATTTCACATTTGAAAAGATAAAAGATTTGTTGGTGCCATTTCTTGACTTGGCCTTTGAAATGATTGGGGTCAAACCTAATATATCACCGAACTGTGATATTTTCAGTATGTCACCTAGCATACTCTCATATATGAACCAGTCTAAGGACTTTTCTGATATTTTGGAAGAAATTGCTGAATTTTTAATAACTGTGAAAGTCAACTTGGAAGATGTGAAGAGTCTTGTGGTAGCATTTAGCAATGAGACTCAAACATTTTCTTTGGATTCTATCAACTTAATAGAAGAAATTCTGGGTTGCTTAGTTCCTATAAATAACTTCACCAACCAAATGGACTTCTTGTACTCGAATCCAATTTCTACTCATAGTGGCCCTCAAGATATGAAATGGGAAATAATTCATGAAGTGATCCCTTTTTTGGATGAAATATTATCACAAAACAGCACAGAAATAGGGTCTTGCTTGAAAATGGTGATCAGTCTTACCTTAGAAGCTCTTTGGAAAAACTTAAAGAAGGATAATCAGAACATTTCTAATCTGTTGATGACATTTACTCAGCATCCAAATAACCTTTTGAAAACCATAGAAACAGTATTAGAGGCCTCCAGTGAAATTAAAAGTGACTGTGAAGGTGATTTGAGTAAAAGTTTATATTTTGGCAAAACTTTGATTCAGAATATAACTCATCATCAACTTGAAAAAGCAATCCATAATGTTTTAAGTAGAATAGGTCTCTGGAGGAGAGGACTTGTGTTAAACAACTCTGAATGGACAACTTCCACGAGAACTTTGTTTCAGCCACTTTTTGAGATTTTTGTTAAAACAACCACCGGAAAGAATGTCACAGCAGAAAAAGAAGAGAGAACCAAGAAAAAGATGATTGACTTTCCTTATAGTTTCAAACCACTTTCCTGTTTTGAGAAATACCTGAGAGGATTATTTGTATTGACTAAATACTGGCAGCAAATCCCACTGACAGATCAAAGGTAATAAAAAGCCTAATTCACTTTGTTTTTTTCCCTACTGCAGTAACTATAAAGTAGAACCATGCAGGAATTACATTGAACAAGGGTAAGTAGTTCTTGACTTCAGCTTTCTTTACACTCTGAAGTTGGCTTCAACATTGAGCAATTCAGGTCCAGTCATTCTTTATCACAATTTGACTTATTATTTGGGATTCAAATATAATTAGAATTTATTCAAAAATATTTTAGGAGTAAGTTATTTTATTCTCAGAAGTAAAAACCTCTTAATTCTATTCACTTGTCCCAAGACTAGCTGTATAAACAAGTTTTCTATTCATTTCCTCTGGCAGCCAAGGGTCCTATGATTCAGTGTATATGCAGGAACACGAAGCTGCTTGTTTCACAGAATATTATGCTTCCAGTTGTAGCTAACCACAGGAAAGGGCCAGGCAGCTGCTGGCTTCTACCCTCTTTCCATTCTGCTAGACCTCACGTGGTTGATCCATCTCCAAGCTCTCCCATCCCTGAATGTTGTCAATGGAAACCTGTTCTTAAAAGCTCCAGTCTTGCTAGCTGTCATGCCCTGGAAGCAGTCTGTTGCCTTAAGTTGGAGACCCCGTGCCTCTTGGTGTGCAGAGTCCCTGAGATGCTGCAACTGTCCCTACCTAGCCTTTCTGTGGGTGACAATACTGTTAGGGTGGTCCCTGGTCTCTGTTTCTCCCTGCCTCCCTCTGAGTGTCACATGGAGCTTGGAGATGCCATGTCAACCTGGTTCCTTTGCCAGGCAAGCTGACTTACTTTCCATTGGTTCTGTTACTACAGAGCTATGTCTTAAATCCAGTCACGTTTCATGAGTTGGAAAGATGTCTTTACTTGGTGAAACAGGTAGCTGTTGGCACAAGTAACTATTGCTACCTTGGAATTTGACTGCTAGTTTTCAGAGCATCCTGCCTCATCTCCCCCTTGGTTCTGATCCCAAACTATATTCTGTTTGACTTTAGGGCTCTGATCCCCCAACTATACTGTGCTTGACTTTAGTGCCCTGCTCTGAATTTTCTTTTGAGGTGAGGTGGTTCTGGCAATCCCATTCTCCACCAATCTCAGATTTTATTTGAAATTTTTCAGTTATAGGCCGGGCATGGTGGCTCACGCCTATAATCTCAGCACTTGGGTGGTCAAGGTGGGTGGATCACGAGGTCAAGAGATTGAGACTATCCTGGTCAACAAGGTGAAACCCCGTCTCTACTAAAAAAAAATACAAAAAATTGCTGGGCATGGTGGTATGCACCTGTAGTCCCAGCTACTCGGGAGGCTGAGGCAGGAGAATTGCTGAACCCAGGAGGCAGAGGTTGCGGTGATCCGAGATCGTGCCATTGCCCTCCAGCCTGGGTAACAAGAGCGAAACTCCGAAACCCTGTCTCAAAAAAAAAAAAAAAATCCACAGAGAGAGTTTACACCTTAGCTCTGCATACTGTCATGTTTTGACACCCTTTCAACCTTTACCTTTGCATTTCAAAAGAATGGTTCAAAATAAGAAAGAAAAGCAAACATTAAGCTTACTGGCCACAAAATTGATGCTTTGAACTAATTCAGGAGACTTAAAGTTTTCTGAAGGTCCAGACTGTGTTATCTGTGTTTTTTTAATGTTCCTATGAAGAAAATATGATTATGCAGAGAGGATGGTTCTTATATGTGTGTTATGACTTAGCCTACACTGTATAAATGCACATGGGTTGCACATTTTTACCCTTTCATGCCATTATGCATTTTTTTTCTAAGTGTTTTTGAGATGTGTGAAGTTTTCCAGCAGCCTGTGAAGCCCTCAGAAGCCATGGAGATGCTGCAGAAAGTGAAGATGATGGTCGTGCCTGTGCTCACCATTGTTGCAGGTGGGCTGCTCATATAACAAGTGCTCCACAATTGCCCTGTGCCAGTTTTCAGATCTCGGGTATCAGAGAGATGAGCATACTGCACTTGAGCTTCTTTTAGAACAAAACACAGCTTTCTTAGGCTGGCTACTAGGCCTTGAGGGATCTGCCCCTCCCAACCTCATTCCCACCCCGGGGTCTTGGCTCCAGCCAAATTGAACAGCCCCTTCCTGCCCCTTTGCTGGGTTTTCTGGTCTCTGTGTCTTTGCTCATGGAATGTACTTCTTGTCTCCTTGACCTAAACTGCAGCCATACTTTGTAGCCTAAAGCTGGGCATATCTTGTCCAGAAGTGTTCCCCCATCTCCTTTTCTGGCAAAGACCTTGAGGAGACTAATCACATGCAGTACGGTACTTTCTTCTTTCTTACATCTCCTCCCTCTGCTACAGTCAATGTTTTTGAAGATAGAAACTGTGTCATTAACTTCTGTGTGCATTTCTTGGTGGGTGCTGTGTAATCCCTGCAGCACTGAATGCCCTGCAGCCGTGGCACTTACTGCTTGTATCATAGTTTTTGGTATCTCCTTTTCCTGCTGCAGTCTGTAAGCTCACCGGGAACAGGATCAGTCTCTTGTTAAATTCTGTGTCTCCATAACACTCAACATAGTGTCCAGCCATGGGGACTATATTGTAAATGGATTAATTCATCTGCTGAGATGATACTTGCCAAATCCATTCCTGCACATTTCAGTGCAACTCCTTTTAATACCACTGCTGAAGGAGAGTCCCACGAGCCGCCTTAGAGGGCTACTAGGTGATCCTAGGGCTTTTCTGAAAATGTGAGCATTAGATTTCAGAGCACACTTGAGTCCATGGAATAGACCACATTTGTTTAAGTAATTCACAGGTGCACAGAGTTGCTCCTCTGGCCCAATCTCCTGAGCAGGGCTGCCCAGAGCCCTCTCAGTGGGCTTTCAGGCCTGAGTGCTCTGACTTAGCTGATGGCAGTGGGTTTTGGCAAGATGAATCCAATCCCAGAAGAGGAGGGGCAGCGAGGAGAAATGGGGAAGCCAAGGGTGGCTCTGATCAGAGCAAGAGGAAAGGAGAAAAGTGAGAGATCATCTGAGTGGGGCTTACCTCCAGATCCTGTGTGAGCTCCACTGTGGCTGGCCCCGGACTCCCTGCCCCTTGGCTCATCTGATCCACATGTTCGTTCTTCTACCTTCTCCTGATTTACTCTTGGATTATTTTTATTTAGATTACTAGCAGGTTGTTATATTATGATTGTAGATTAAGTGTTGTTTCCTCTGGAAAGTTTTCCTTGACCTACTCTGTCTGGGCTCACATGGCCTTAGCCCCCTGTTATGGCTCTTACCACTGTGTCTTACCACATGATGAACATGTGTCTCTTCTACAGCGTGAGGACCTGAAGACTGTGCCTGTCTATTGATCACTGTAGACCTGGCACATGGGGATTAGAACATGGGAGATGCGGGTGGATATTTGTTGAATGAATGAATAAATGCCAGGAGCCCTTCTATACTTATGTCATGGTTCACGGGAATTACTAAATGTGAAATCTATTCATGTGGGAGTGCTCAGCAGTGAGAGGTACTGGGCTGTCGGCAAGCTCTGGGCCTATTTTGTACGACTGAGCAAACCTTGGGGGCCTGGGGTGGATGTTGTAGAGAGAAGACTTTGGTTTACCAAGGAGGGGGCACAGTGGACGTACTCCCAACATCCACTGTCAGAGAGGAAGGGCCACCGGCCCCGGGATGGTTAACTGGTGGGTGTGGGCCACTGAGTCTGTGAGCCAGGAGTATGGACCAGCATCTATTGGGGAGCAAAATGGAGGAGAAGTGAGCCTTGGGCAGAACCAGCATGTCAAATTTATTTTTCAAAAGCAACTCAAAGAAGATAAATTCTGATACTGGTAAGTGCTAGAAGGAAGCTTAAGTATTGCCAGGAGGGTGAGAGTGAGGGGTGGAGGAGAGGAGAAGGCCTTGGGGGTGCAACTCTGGGTGGGGACATTTCAGGTGAGACTTGCATGGTGAGAATGTGTGTCTGCCATGTTTACTGTTATATCTCCCCAGGGTTTAGAAAACATCCTGACATAGACATAGGCATTCAATCAATATGTGTAGAAGGACTGGATAGGTCAATGCATGAGGGCTGGCACCGGGTTGGGCACTTGTCACTGCTTGAGTTCTTCTACACAACCACTGATGGGCTTCAGGCTAGTGTGCTGGGGGTCGTGGTCTGCAGGCTGTCTCCTTGCTGTTGTGATGGGCCACTGAGGGTTATGCACCGTCATGTCTGGTAAGGCTTTATTGCCCCAGATGTCTTCAAGGGCAGAGTCAAACATGACTGTTACCACAAGTGATGTCGTGAGAAGTGGTGTAATCGAAGAAGCAGGCACTTTGATATTGAACAGGCTGAGTTTCTCGATTCACACTGAGTGACATGGGGTAATTACTGAATCTCTGTGAGCCTTGAACAAAAAATGGGGTAACCCCTATTTTAACCTATTTGAGAGGATTAAATAAAATGAGTCACTTCCATGGGGCCTTGCCCTTAGGAGACTCCCTGCACATGCTAGTTTCCCAGCCCTGCAAATTGAAGATGCATCTCCCCGCACACCACTGGGAAAACTACTTCTCAGCTTACAAAGCTAGTGTATAAGTAAAAATTGGTAATTTAGGAACTGTCTATCACAGGGTTAGCTCTAGTCTGCTCACTCACCTCCTTTTTGTAATACAAATGGTTATTCGAACCAAAGAATTGATTGCTCATTTGGCCTAAGAAACATGGAAAAGGAGTAAGAAACAGAGGAAGAAGTGGGACAAGCCTGATTTAAAAATGAAACCCCAGCTGCTGTGTAGGGGTTTTGCATGAGTTTTTTTCTTTTAAGATAATCTGTATTTCCAATTCGATGTTATGAACATTGGTGATTAGGAATATTGCTTTGTGTTGGCAGATAGAAAGCAGTAAAGCGTTACAATGTGAGTATAAATTAGGATGGTCAGTACATGATTTCAGCATGTGGAAGTGTGCTCAGGCAAAAGTCAAATCAAACTTCTTCCTCGTTCTTGAATGCCTATCTGGCATATTGAATTTAGCCATATTTGAAGACATAATTATTTTGACATTTCACAGTCAGCTAACGTAATGGTTTTTAAATGAATTAAACATTCATTAATGCATGAATTTATATTTATTTTGTGATTCTGTATTGCAGCTGCTAAATTAATATAGCATACTTGAGATCACATTAGTAACAGAAAATTAATTTTTAATTTTTATATTTCATTTCGAGGAAACGCAAGCACAACTAACATTTAACTGCTACCCCACTGTCCTTATTGAACTGTTACTCCATCCTGTAGAATTGGAGGGCAGTGACAGATCCCATAAAGCTGGAGGGGTGGGGTGGAATTGACCAAAATGGGCAAATAGCTCCTCCCCTCCTGCCATATGAAGGGAAGAACAGTCAGATCTGTTATTATTTTTGTTGTTGAAAATGCTCTAGATTTTTGGCATGTCACAGAGTTGAGTTCCGTATCTCCAGGAGGAAAGTTGTCCCTTTTTTTTCCTCCTGATCTAATGCTTTAAAGATACCAAGCACAATTGCAGGAGAGCTCATGCAGCAGAAGGAACCTCAGTGGGCAGGTACTTTAATCTTCTAGTTTCCCTAAGTGATGAATTGAGGCCCAGAGAGTGAGTGAGTTTCCCAGGGTTTCAGAGTGAAGAAGTCAGAGCCCATTTTCAGTTGAAGAGACCCGAGGGGGTCTATGGGGCTGGAAGGAGGAAAGGGAAGGAGTTCTCAGAGTGCTGACAGACCTGGAAAGCCTGAGTGGGTCTGAAAATGTCCTCAGAGTCACACAGAGGGGCCATAGCAGGTAGGAAGGGCTGGAGCCAGGGATCTGAAGAGGCAGTGAGAGGTGGAGAAAGGGTACCTGGGGAAGTTGGAGGAGCCAAGGCTCAAAACCAGCTCTTGTTAGTGTGAAGACAGTGGTCAAGTGTCCTTGAGGGGGGTGCCTTTGAGAGCAGGCCTCAAGACGTGTCAGCTGTGAGACAGATGGAGACCAGATGGCCTGACAGCCCAGAACTGTGTCCCATGATCATATCATCCCGACCTAACCTTGCAGGAATGCTGGGCACGGTCACTGTCTACTCCACGTTGTCATTTTACATTGAGGAAGCAAGGGGCCAATTGTCATTTTACATTGAGGAAGCAAGGGGCCGACACAGCTCACAGCTTGCCTAATGCTACATGTTATGTCAGCTTTTTCAGGGTGCATTCTCTGCTCTTTTAGGTTTGAACATCGTAACTTATAAATACATTATCGTGTCTTCCCCAAAGCAGAGGATACAATTATGCTTAAAGATAAGTGCTGTCATGTTTAACAACTTCACTACCTTCATTTCAAATTTTAATAAGAGATTACTTGAGAGACACATTTTACATTTTCTATAATAAAGGTACTTATCTTCAAAATTGGTAAAAGGAGATTAATGAGCAAAGAAAAACAAATAAGGCTTCTAGGTGGGTTGCACGACTATGGGTATATGGTATCTACTCCGCATTTTACATGACTGAAAACTGTTTTATTAATTAATACATTTTATATTTTACAGTAGTTTTACATTCAGAGCAACCTTGAATGGAAAGTGCAGGGATTTCCCACATAATCCCTTCCCCACCATAGCTTCCCTTATGATCAATATTCCCCACAGAGTGGCACATTTGTTATAATTGATGAACCCACACTGACACAGCATCATTCTGAGTCCACAGTATGGGGTTCTTTCTTGGTGTTGTGCATTCTATGGGCTATGACAAGCATGTAATGACATGTATTCACCGTTATAGTATCACACATAGGGTTTTACTGCCTGAAAAACCCTCTGTGCTTTGCCCATTCATCCCTCCCTCCCCTCTAGCCCCTGGCCACCACTGATCTTTTCACTGTTTCCACAGTTTTGTCTTTTCCAGTACATCATGATTTAATAGGTAGTTGAAATTATATAATATGTAGCCTTTGCAGATGGGCTTCTTTCACTTAGTAATATGCCAGAACTGTTTTTCTAAAGGACTTTTGAGAAACAATTTAAGAGTCAGGATAACATTTTTTTCTAATTAAAAAATATTTTATTTCTTATAAAAATGTATTTTATTTTTTGTCATGACCAAGCATCTAGGAGGTACAAAGCCCTGTGCTAGGTGCACAATGACAGGAAGGCAGTAATAAGAAAAGTCCCTCATGGCGGGTCTTGTGCAGATGGATTTATTCGGCAGTGGGCAACCACGTAGGGAGGTGAGCACACAGGCATCTGCGCAGCAGGAAGCGGAGAGACTCTGCTCAGCCTGGGAAAGGTGGGTGTGTGGAGGCAGAGCTCTAAAAGATACGTAGGTCCAGGAAGAGAGAAGTGGTGCCTTGTATCTGATGGCCTTGAGGAGACAGGAGGGATGCAGGTCATGAATGCAGAGAGGTGGAGGCACCTGAGGCTGTGGAAAGAATTTGGAAGCAGCGTGTAACCTTTGGTCAGATTTCTGTAATGGGGGATCTCCTTTGAGGAAGAGCCTGGTGGCCCAGAGCATAAGGCAGATTGGAAGGGTGAGCTGGAGTGGGACTGTTAAGAGCACAGCAGTTTCCTGGGCGTGATCTGTGGGTGCTGGACAGAGGCACGGATGGAGAGCCATTGGGGAGGTCACGCTGAGCAGATGGGAAGGTTGGTTGGCTGTGAGGACCAGGGAGGGGAGAGTCATGACTGACTTCCAGGAAGTGACTTGAGAGGTATGGGGCATGGAGAAGACCACAGATAAACAGTGTACTATTCATCCTTCAAACTGGGGCACTGTTCATAACCACCTAAGAACAGTAGGTGGAAAGCAAGTCTGTCCTGGGCAAACTGGGGTGAATGGGTACCCCACCTATAGGGGATACAAGGAAAGGAACCAGTGGGGAGGTAGAGGAAATTAATTTCTACAAAATCAATTAGGCCTAGAAAAACAAAATCTTTATTTTATTAAATTTGGAACTCAGGCACAGCTTTGCCCTCATCATCTGAATGTTCATCTTGATGATTTAAGAAATGTTTAAGAATTTGTATCATTTTGAATCTTTAAAATGTGATTTTGTGAGAGTAGCTAGTTCAGGAGAGGACTGTCTGCTAATTACTTCTCTGTGTGTTTCCTCTGGCAGAAAACCCTTCCTGGACCAAGGACATTTTGTGTGCTACTCTGAGCTGCAAGCAAGGTGGGATAAGGCGTCTCATTTTATCTGCCATACAAGGAGTCACTTTGGCGCAGGGCCATTTCCAGGTTTGTGCCTTTTATATTTCAGAGAATTTCACGTTCATCACTATTAGTCCTTACAAGGCAGTCAAGTTATTGAAAGCTTGCGGCTTTGTTCTCATAACTACAGCAATGGTGTCACACACAGTCTTGTTGGAAGTTGGGGGTGCAGAATGACAGCTCACCCTTCCTCCCTCTTGACCTCTCCCGGTGGTGTGCTGGGGTTGAGTGGCACTGCGTTGTGAGAGTTGATTGATAAATTTTCAGGAATTTTGCAAGCTGGTTGTTAAAACATAGATATCATCGTTATAAATAAATTATATAAACTTATGATGAAATAAATCATGTTAGAAACACAGTAATTACGCAGTAATTACGCAGGATTCATCACTTCCTATTTATTTTAGTATGTTTGACTGTTATCTGTCTTCCTGCGATGATTTGCTCCTGTTGTATCCACATGGTGGAAATACCGTGTGGTCTTGTGCTAAGTGCAGTCCTTCCAACTCTGTGTTTAGCGATGTTATGGTGGCAAGTTGAAATAGGCTATGTGGGAGCATTTGCACCATGGAAATTGGCAAATGCTACAAATCAGATTTTTTTTTTTTTTCTGGAGTGTTAGTTTCTAAATATTTACCAGCCCAGCACTGGCTCTAACTAATTGAATACACTGGCTAGTACCAAAAATTGATGGCCAAGTGGGAGCCAGCATAGCAGTTTTCTTTTTGTTAAATTGGACACATGCCCAGTAGGCTCCCATGCAGAGTCTCTAACTACAGCTGAGTCAGAGAATGTGACTCTTATTTGAAGCCCACTCCTTTATCCTGGAATTAAACACCCCTGGGCCCATGGACAGGCCTGATCTCCCTCAGCAGCTTGGACAATGGTGGTGTCTTTCCAATAACGCAGCAAAGACCTGTGTTTCTTCTAGGTCTGGTTCTGAATGTTGTTTCTTGCTTTTGTGATGCGTATGTCTGTGAGCATGGGATTATCACAGAAAGCAGAGAAACTGATGATGCCTGAGAGAGATGAGAGATAGTCATGCCAGACTCCCACAGCATGGCAAGGGTGTAGAATTCCATGCCTTGGAGAAGTGTCAGGAAGGAGTGAGAGCTGCTGATCCCTAGTCAATGTCTTGTGGCCGTTGGAGGAAGATGCATGTCAGCTGAAAGCCCTGAGCAGTCCCTAGTGATGACTGACTTTACAGCCCCAATAGTTTGTCATACTCATATGGATTTATTTAGAACATCAAATTCTTATTTCCAGGCTGTGCAGATCTTTTTCAGGTATTAAATGCGGATACAGAAAAAAAAAAAAGCCTCACAGACAATTTTTTTTTTTTTTTTTTTTTTTTTGAGATGGAGTCTCGTACTGTTGCCCGGGCTGGAGTGCAATGGTGCAGTCTCAGCTCATTGCAACCTCTGCTCCTGGGTTTAAGCAATTATCCTGCCTTGGCCTCCCGAGTAGCTGGGATTACAGGTGCCCGCCACCATGCCCTGATAATTTTTTGTATTTTTAATAGAGATGGGGTTTCACTATATTGGCCAGGCTGGTCTCAAACTCCTGAAATCATGATCCGCCCGCCTCAGTCTCCCAAAGTGCTGGGATTACAGGCGTGAACAACTGTGCCCAGCCCCTTGCAGAAAATTTTTTAGTGCTGAGTGAAGGTTATAATAATAGAATAGTCAAGAGACTCCAGCTTTTAAAGCAATAGACTCAAAGACTGTATTTATAGTTCACATTGTTATGTGATTGTCAACAAGTCTGTCTGGTAACAGTTGAGTTACTTTTGATAAAAAGCAGAAGTGCCTGTCTTTAATGACAAAAATAGTATGTTGCTTATCTCAGGATGCAAATCTTTTAGGATGGGTCTGTGGTTCAAGGGCTTCAAGTATGTGAGACTTTTATAAATACAAATCTTTTTCAGGCTGTGGGATATGAAGTGCCCAACAGGTAGGCAAAGAGCACAATGGCATTTGCTAGTTTTCAATATCTATGTATGTATGTAAAATAAATATTTTAACATACAGTTTTCGCAGTAGCAACATGGAATAACCATTGAAAGAGAACATTTTAGCTGATTGAATTGACATGACAAAAGTTCAGGGCTGTCAACTCCTTACCCTCTTCCACACTCTTTGTTCCAAACAGTAGAAAGTGGTAATAAGGAGATGAATGGGCAGCAGAAATTAAATTTCAAAAATGACAGCAAGTGCCCGCTGTCTCTCCTGGGATACACCAAGTTGGAGAATGCAGGTGGAATTTCAGGTTGGGTGGGGGCTTCCTACTGCCTCTCCACATCTAGACCTTTGGGTCTGCCTGCGTACACTTATCCACTGTTTATTGATTCCAGGCCTGATCTAGCCATAGAAGAAGAGTCTAATAGGTGCTGCCTTTTCCATGGGGTGCTTTTACCCAGTTCCAACAGTATAGGCTGATAAATGTCAATCTCTACCTTTGTGCTCGATGTTTCTCCTTACCTGGAGCCTGGAACACCTGTGCTGAAGAAATTTGGAATTTTTCTTCTAGCAGTCCTTGCTACTGGGGTAGAAAGTGCACTTTTCTACTTTATAATCCCCTCTATGTCAAAATTATTATTTTGTTAAATTTAAGCATAACATTCACAGCAGGAATATTATAAATACGTTGAATGAAAATTAATTTGCATGCAGTTACAAATTATGAACTAGACGTTTTTTGCTGTGAGGGAATACTCCATGGCAGAGCCCCCGTGCAATGGGTTTAATTCGATCTATGTTCTCAGGAGTGAGTTGGCCTCCAAGGGAATACTCACTTATGCCTATTGTTCTGACCTAGTTGTATCTGTGCATTGGTGTGCTACAAAAAGGGATCTCTTTGGAGAAAAGAGAATATCGAGCCTGTGAAATGCTTGGTGAAAGAACTGGGGAAGATTAGAGCTTCATGCTCAGAAAAAAAAAAAAAGCAGAGTGTGAATGTCCAAGGGCTTCTATGACTGTTATTAGAAATGTAAATATAGCTTGGAGTTTTGAGACTGGAGCTAGGCATCTCTCTGCCTTGCAGATGCTCTGCCTGAGTTTGCTGCCATCCTTTTCCTTTCTGCTTTGCTGTGGCTACATTCAGACAATAATTGCGGTCTGTGCACATGAGGGAAAGGCTGGAGGAGGGCGGTGTCTCCTCCGATAGAGCAGGCAGCGGAAACTTAAGTGAAGAAAGAAGTCTGTGCCCTTGAGTCCTGCCACATGACAGAAAATGGAGAGACTGGCTTGAGCTGACCACTCCTTGTGAGATCCCTTCAGGTGTTACCCACACAATACATGGGTTCCGTTGCTTGGCGGGTACCAACCCAATGACCACAACCAAGGAGGATTTAGTAATGGGATTTTATTACTTGTAACGAGTAAGGAGAACACCAGGGATGGTTCCCAAAGCAGTGCCTCGAAGCTGGGGACTGGGTGAGGCTTTATAAACAGTGTAATGAGGATCTGATTGACTGGATCCTGCCGTGGGTGATGTCAGAGCTCAATCCAGTTGGATCCTGGATCCTGTCATGCAGTGTCCGCTTCTTAATTCAGTCTGAGCACTCGGCCTCCCTGTGTGGTTGCACGCTGGTTCATTGGGGCATGCTGGGGTTATGTGATCCGAGGGTCCATGGCAACTGAAAAATAACTCACAACTTTGTTATGTAAAAGTTGAACCAGATTGGCCTGGTGTGGCTAACAAAGACAGCAGACACCCTCCAACTGCCCAGCCCCTCAACCTCCACATGTGGAGTCTTACTCCTCACCTCTGGCGTCGCAGCCTGGCATTGACACAGACTCATCCACGCCTATCCCCACGTCACGCAGCTCCTGTGACCTTCCCTGGGCTCCTCCTGCATCCTCAGCCAACTGTCTCTATCTCCACGCCTGGCTCCTCTATGTGGCAGAAGGACCCAGGCTGTCTCCAGACCTTTTCTCTTCTCAGTCTATGCTCACATGCTAGGAAATCTTATCCAGATTCCTTTGCAACCCAGAAATCTTAACTACTTCCTGACAGCTCCCAAATTTCATTCTCCAGCCAACACCTCCCCTGACCTTCATCCTCATGTGTTAAGTTGCGTCCCCGCTCAGATGTCAAACAGGACCCTCAACTGTACTCATCTGAAAAAAAAAAAAAAACCTTTTCGTCTTTCTGTGTAATTTTTCCCTTCCCTGGTGTTCTGTCCCTCCAATGCCAGGGACAATAACCTTGGCATACTTGTTTAGTCTTTTTTATTTTTTTCTGTTAGAAAACTCTCCCTTCTACCTTCCAAATGTTTCCATGATCTGGCCATGTTCCACCACCTCCCCAGCACCTCCCAGATCCAAGCCAGCTCTCCCTTCCTCCTCCCCTTGCCTCGATCCCCAACGCAGTTGCCAGAGTGATCCTTCCAAAACATCATCAGATCGTGTCATTCATTTGCTGAGAGTGCCCAGTGTCTTCCAGTCTTATTTAGAATACGTGTCAGATTTCTAAGAGAGGCCGCTGCTAGGTACTGCTGTCTGGGTGGCACATCCCTCCACCTGCCCTTCCCAGCACTCTCTTCTCCACCTAGCTGGCTCCTTTGTACCCACCTCAGGATCTTTGCACAATCTGCTCCCTCACCTGCAGTGTGCTTCCCTGATGATGCTAAGGAGGGTTGTACACCTCCCTCTTGTACCTCCAGCACTGCCCCCACCCCCACCTTATTTTCCTCCAGGTCACCTTGTGACATGCGACCAGTTTGCCCATACAGCTGTCTGTTGCTAGTGTTCCTGCACTGGAGTGGGAACCTCATGGAGGCAAGAGTTTTGTCTCCTGTGTTCACAAAACTCTCAGTCCAGCACCTAGCCTAGGCTTGGCATTTGGCAGGCGCTCCATAAATATTTTTTGAATGAATGAATGAATGAGTAGTCCTATAGGATTTCTGTTCAAGTTCCACTCCCAAATCACTTGGGAAAAAAAGAAACATATAAAATGAATGACAATAATAGATGAATTAGAGTCAAAAAGTTGCATGCTTTGTAATCATCTATTGGTTGGTTTAGTTCTCCCACACAGTGAGATTCTGGGGTTTGGTTGAGGTGGTGGTGACACTGGCATGAGTGCTCTGATCATGGGTTAATGTTCATCAGTTCCTGAGAAGTCTTCACCCCCAACTAAATCTACCTCAGCTGTGCCGGAGGCCTCACCTCAGGGTAGCTGCCAGAGCTCAGCACCCAACCTTGACTTTTCAGCAGTCTTCACATTTACCTTTCCTTGGAACATATATTTGTTAGCTCCCTGCGGTCACTTGAATGATTCATGATTTTCCTTTGCAAGAGAAACTGACAGTGGCTTTGAAAAAAATATTTAAAGTTTTATTTCGACAAAAATATTATCTAAGTGTTGACCTACATATAATACCTTCCCATAATTGGTGTAACCTGGACCTATGCTTCTAATATTAGTAAGAATATGGTAATATAAATAAAATGTGATGAAGCAAATAAATTCTGATAATGTAAAATAAAGGATTTATGGTAAAATAGCTGTGTCTAAGGAATGTGTATAGATTTATGTGTATTTTTGTAGACAGATTTTATATGTATGTGTTGTTTTTCAGGTTGTTTTAAATTTTAAATTACCTGTATTTGTTATTTAATTCCACATATAGTAAGTGTTTTGCATTTTTTCAATTAATAGGTATGATTCTAAAAGGGTTTTTTTTTTTTTGGCAAAATGATTGGTCTTTTTAAAAAACTGATTGTTTCTAGGAAGATAATGGTAAGATGTCCATGAAATCTTAGTGGGGGCTGTAGATGCAGAGAGTGGGGACCTACTTCTGAGGTCTTCCCAGATGTTCCCCAGAGTCTTAGGAGCTTCTCCACCTGCAGTTGGGAGGACAGGAGTCTTCCAGGCTGCACTGCTGACCTTCAGAGCAGGGCAAATCCAGGTTTTATTCACTTCACATATGAATAACCACATACAATTTCTAATCATTGGGTTTCTGGCTGTGAATTTTATAAAGCCTAAATTTTCTTTAATTTTTAATATTTTCATATTTATTTTTAATAGTATATATTTTAAGTGTACAACATGATGATTTGATAAACATATACAAAGTGAAATGATTACTACAACAAATGAACATATCTGTCCTCTCAGAGTTATCTTTGTGTGTTGTGTGTGTTAAAGGTACCTAAAATCTACTTTCTTAGCAGATTTCCAATATGTACAATATTGGCAACTATAATTCTCATGCTGTATATTAATTCTCTAGATGTTTTCATTCTACCTGACTGTAACTTCACACCCTTTGACCACCACCTGCATTCCTCCCATGTTCATCCTGCGTAACCACCATTCTATGCTTTGTTTCTATGGGTTTGACTCTTAAAAAGTTTAACTCTACATGTAAATGAGATCGTGCAGTAGTTTTCTTTCTGTGGCTGACTTACTTCACTTAGCATACCTTCTGGGTTCATCCGTGTTGCTGCCAATGGCATAATTTCCTTCTTTTTATGGCTGAATAATATTTTATTGTATATAATGTCACATTTTCTTTATTTGTTCATCTCTTTATAAACATTTAGGCTGATTCTGTATCTTGGCTGTTACGAATAATGTAAATATCTCTTTGGGACATAATTTTATTTCCTTTGGATTTATACCCAGAAGTGGGATTTCTGGATCATATGGTAGTTCCATTTTTAATATTTGAGGAATTTTCATACTGTTTTCCATAATGGCTGTGCTGATTTACATTTGCACCAGGGCACAAGGGTTCCCTTCCCTGCACACCCCACCAACACTTGTTATTTCTTGTCTTTTTGATAATAGCCATTATAACAGGTATGAGATAATATCTCATTGTGGTTAATTTGCATTTTCCTGGTGATTAGTGAAGTTGAGCACCTTTTCTTTTACCTGCTTGCCATTGTTATGTCTTCTTTGGATAAGTGTCTGTTCAGGTTCTTTGACCATTTTTTACATTGAGTTATTTGTGTTTCTCCATTGAGTTGTGTGTCTTCTTAGGAATAGAGCTTCAGGAAGTTCGGAGCCAGGCCATGGAAAATTGCATGTTCTCTGCTATATATTGAAGAACATGCTGTCTTGCCTGGCTGGCTAACAGCAGAGCCAGGAGTAAAATCTGGGCTTCTGTATTTCCACAGCCAAGGGCTCTTTCTACTACTCTGCAATGCACAGAAACGGCTGACATAATTGTTTGTGTTCTGTGTTTCCTGAGACGAATAAGAATAAATGGAAATCTTACAATGCATGTAATAGAAATAAGTATGTGTGTTTCTCACCTATATCATTGCTATGTTTTCCAGGAAATTGAAAAGATATGGTCCTCGCCCAATCAGCTAAATTGTGAAAGTCTTAGCAAGAATCTTTCTAACACCTTGGAAAACTTCAGGAGCAGCTTGGACAATGCCACTGAGCAGGACTGTGCGTGCCAGCTGAGGCTGGAGACCATACAGCAGCGCTTGCACATGTACGCTCTCATATTCTTTCATGCCCTCCCCAGAACTTCCATTCATACAGAAGATGTCTAACACTTTAAAAATGTGAATTTCAGATAGTAGTCTTCACAACATACTCTTAATGTACATATTAATATGTGTTCTCCAAACATCAAAGTTTTCCATCACAGTTTTTGAGTGGTAACATAGAACAGCAGTATTAATCAGAAGACTACCTTTATTGGCGATCAAGTTATTTGATATAAAAATGTAACTCTCTACGCTTGGTGGCAAATGCCTGTAATCCTATCCACTGGGAGGCTGAGGTGAAAGAACAGCTTGAGGCTAGGAATTTGAGACCAAGCTGGGCAACATGGCAAGACCCTGTCTCTAAAAAATAGAAGTAGCAAAAAGCATTTAGTAGGATGCGGTGCTGTGCATTTGTGGTCGCAAACACATAGGAAGCTGAGGCAGGAGGATCGCTTGACCCCAGGAGTTCAAGGCTGCAGTGAGCAGTGATTGTGCTACTGCACTCCAGCCTGGCTGACAGGTAAAGGGCCTGTCTCATAAATAAATAAATAAACAACAAACAAAATAAATAAAGCCCTGTATGAGCAGGCAAATATTTTTCAAATTACCTTCATGTTTGATTAATTTGTCTCAGTGTTCTAAAAGTGCAAAGCGCCAGGGGAAATGCGGAACTTTGAATTCTGCAAATGACTTTTTCCCTGAAAGGATGATGTTCCTCCTACCCTGGCTATCCTAATTTCTCATACATTCCATGATGTATCCTATCTATTCTTTTCACAGTTGTGAAAAGCCATTTATTAGGCGTCCTCATTCCCTTGGTTCATCTCGCTTGGCAGGAGCTGTGAGAAAGAAATACTGGAGTGTGGGCAGTATTAATGGATATTCACATACAGATGGTGTAGGGAGACACGTGTGTCTAATTGTTGGAGGAACTTTATGGAAATGCGATCTTGTTATCCAGCCCATCTCCTGGGAGCTGAAGCAGTGTTATTTATTCCAACATTGTTTCTGATGGTTTATCTTGCCTAATTTAGCTTTAATTTTCTGCCATTTTAGGTTGGCCAAAAGCCTGGAGGAAACTTGGTCATCAGGGAATCCCATCGTGACTTTTCTAAGCAATTTCACAGTAACTGAGAGTAAGTATGTGATTTTCCAAGTTTGCTTGATTAAAAATTAAATTTAGTTTCTCATGCAAATATATTATTAAAATAAAACATACAACAGAAAATTTATGCTATATGTGATACATAATCATTTAGAACTTGGCTGGTCTGATGTATTTGGCACTTATAAAGGAAGTCCTGAAATCCTAGGGTACCATATTGAAGCAGGGGAACAAAGAGAAGCTTCTGTGGTCTGGATTTTGCTCTGGTCTTGCCTCCTTGGACAAGCAATTGATGTCTGTGTGTCTCTGTTTTTTGGCTGTTCAATCTATCAATTCATGAAGCTTCTCATAGCATCAACATGCCTGTCTGAAGAATTCTGGCAAATCCTTAAACGATCCCTCTCTTGTTAAAAAAATGAGATGAATAAATGCATATCTAGAAGTGAGTTTCCTATAACACTTGGTCACTGCTCTCTAAGAAGAAGCTTTCTTTTCTTTTTCTTTTTTTTTCTTGAGATGGAGTCTTGCACTGTCACCCAGGCGGGAGTGCAGTGGTGTGATCTTGGCCTCCTGTTCAAGCAATTCTCCTTCCTCAGCCTCCTGAGTAGCTGGGATTACAGGCACGTGCCACCACACCCAGCTAATTTTTTGTGTTTTTAGTAGAGATAGGGTTTCACCATGTTGGTCAGGCTGGTCTTGAACTACTGACCTCATGATCTGCCTGCCTCGGCCTCCCAAAGTGCTGGGATTACAGGCGTGAGCCACTGTACCTGGCCAAAAGAAGCTCTTTCTAAATAAATATTCTTAAAACACACAGGCCTTAGCGACAGTAGACCAGTAACCAGAAAATATTACAGAACTTGACATTTTGGTTTACTGTAGCATAAATTATTTAAGTTACTCCCGGGGGCTTAAGATGTGACTTTATTTAGTGATTTATGGGCTGAATGGAGTGAAAGAAACTATCTTAGGTTGTAATGTCAAATTTTGTTTTAGCAGTTAGTAATTATTTAAACATTTATTATAAAATTTTCTTATTTTCCTTACTTTGCAGACGTAAAAGTAAAAGATCTGATGAAGAACATCACCAGCTTGACTGCAGAGCTTCGCTCTTCCATCCCCATCTCCGATGAGACTATCCATAGCATTCTAGAAGCAAATGTTTCCCACTCCAAGGTGCGGTGTTGCTTCTTGTCTGTTTTGCTCATGCAAGGAGCCTTACTTAGCCTGAAGTTACTGACATCCTGTTGTCCTTTCTTCCTCTTCCCTTCCTCTCCTTTGTCTAGTGAAGTGGGTTGCTGCATGAATGATGTAACTGGAGGCAGAAAGGAAATAAGAGAACAAGCAAAGAAGGTGTCATTGTCCCATGCCAAAATCTTAGGGTTTTAAATTCCATAATATTTTCTTTATGTGGGGTTAGAAAGAACAAAGTTGGCAATTATTTATTCTGGTGATTTCCAGCCCTGATGTATGATACCTGGGTGTGTGTGTGGGGGGGTGTTTCTGCTTGGTTCAGTAGGTGTTGCAAAATTCTCAAAATACCCAAAACCAAAAACAGCTAAAAATATCTAAGAATCAACTATGACTTCCTCTGATTGGAGAGTGACTGGACGCAGTCTGACTGTGTGCTACTGTAGTGACTCGCTGTGAAAACAAATGAGTAATGGCAGGCTCTGTCATCTCCAAGCTGAAAAATGTGATAAAACAATCAGAGAGCTATTGCAACAAACCAAGGGATGCGTAACACATACTGGCCACGTGGAGTACGGTTTATCTCTGAAAAGGGGAACAGGGACGTTTCATGTTGTCTACAGCAGGTATCACCTGGATCCCTAGCAGGAGCTTTCCTGAGACAGCTTTCAGTACTTCTAGTTGGGGTTTTACCTTCCTGTACAGAGAACCTTCCAGAAGTAGTAACCGT
Organism: Cebus imitator; assembly: GCF_001604975.1. Lineage (NCBI taxonomy): Eukaryota > Metazoa > Chordata > Mammalia > Primates > Cebidae > Cebus > Cebus imitator. Next base: position 1,604,552 of record NW_016107587.1, on the reverse strand, counting down.
GAAACTGACTCATAAGTGAATATTGCAATTGACCATCAACTGGGCCCCAACACAGGTTTAATTTCATGTCAATTCTGGTTAATTGGGGGCTTATTGCAAACTTGACGGGTAGACTAATGAAGAATTAATAAATTAATCTAAATTTAAAAAGAGATTAGAAGCTGGAAACCCAAAATTCAAATGACAGTGTCACCAAGTTATTTATAATAAGGCACTTAGTATTTATCTTCAAGGAAAAATGTCAAATTCAGCTTATTAAACATGCGCGAGCCAAAAAAAAAAAAACAAACAGGGGGCAGTGCTGAAATTTTCTTTCCCCACCTTGCATACTGCCTTATAGAGAAACAGTGATTATTTTTGGTTTAAAATCCTTAGTTATTGAAATGTGTAACAGAGGACAGAAGCAGCGGCTGGAGTAATTTGAGCAGCTACCTGGGAATGCTTTAAGACCAGGGTCAGATTAGCTAACTTCTGAGGTCCCTTTCAAATGCAAAGTTTATTATTTTATTTATTTAAGTATTACACTTTAAGTTCTGGGGTACATGTGCAGAACATGCAGGATTGTTACATAGGTATACACGTGCCATGGTTCTCGGCAAATTCCAAGTTTTACGATACTTTTTGGGTTTGGGCTCATCTTTTTGATGACCGCTGCCTGATGAAGCAAGTGGCCACTAGGTGTCACTGCTGTTCTATCATGGGAGGGCTGTGCGCAGGGAAGGCTCCTGTGATAATGTGATATTGCCTTGTGTAGATGGTTCTGCAGCGGTTTTTTTTTTGTATCTTCCTCTACCTCTTTGTCAGTATGAATCATTATGATCGCCTATACAGCTGGGCAGTTAAGTAATTGGGAGGACTATTTAAAAAATTGCATTCTTGCATTTCAAGTAAGCAATGAGATTATTTGCTTTGATGGTTAAGTATCTAAATGTACATGTATCTGCAGATCCTAGGTAAGGAGTTTATGTTAGGTTAGGTTTGCAGTGATGGTCAGTGTTAAGAGACCAGAAAGTTCTATGATGCACGTAGGAGGTGACACTTTGGATACTTGTTTTTTTTCCTAGATTGTCAGGTTTTCAGCAGTACCATATTATTTCTAGTATCCTTCTCTTATCTTTCTTCCTGGGATTCTCTACCATAGCTTTAGTCAGTTTGCAGATAATCACATCAGATTCTTAGTCCAGGCTGTTGGTGGCCTGCAGGGAATACTTTCCAGTGGTGCTAAAGCCCTGGCAAAATTGCAGAAATCTTAGTTCATTCATTTCTTCATTTATTCACTTAGGATGTTCTGATGTTTTAGGCACAGTCCCAAAAACTTGGGCTCAAAGCCAGTGCTCCAAAGGAGCCAATGATCTTAGGGGATGACACAGTAAATTTGCAGACAAACGATGGTCAGTGTTAAGAGACCCGAACATTCTATGATGCACACAGAACACAGCAATGAGGACAGGTGGTCCCTGGAAGCCTCCCTGAATTGGTGAAGATGGATGTCAGACTGGAATGATGGTGAGCTTCTGGAGACCTATGTGAGAGTCACAGAGCTGGGGACATTCCTATCAAAAGACTAGAGGCAGGAATGAGCAGAAGGAGGCAAAGGCAGCAGATGCGTGGATACCGTCTCATTTTTCTTTCCTGCCCTCTTCCCTGGCTGCAGAAAACCTGCTGTGAGCATCTACCTATGGGATGTTTCTTTTTCTTGCAGAGCTCTATTGTCTAATATCAGCATCACCCAATTAAAACCACAAATCACAGGGGCTTGCTGGACCCTGGAGCCTGTCCTAGCCCAGCCTTCTGTCCTGAGCTTGGATCCTGTCCACCTGCACTGTGAAGCACCCATCCACTTCACGCTGTGTTCCTATGTTTTAGGCACACATTTAAATCAACAATGACTTCTTTCTTTGTGTTGGGCCAAATTATTATTCTTCTAAAATTAACAATGAGATCAAAGTGTCAGGACTCAAATATATTGAAAAAGCAATCAAAAAGTCTGTCTCTGAACCTTTATTTTCTGTGCTAAACAATTGGGCAGTGTTCAGAGGACCTTGATCTTTTGCTTGGAAGATGACTATTTTTTCACAATTCTCAGTGGATTTATTCTCCCTGCTCCACAAATCAAACAGGAAGGGAGAGGGCATGCCCAGAAAGTTCTGATCTTTTCTGGGAGGCTCCTTCAGATGGGAAGGTATTCTGAATTCTTTTCCCCCGTTTCTTTTGAGCGGAAATGATTGAGTTTGGTGAATCTGGTCAGATTTCCTTATCTCACTTGGGGCTGGCCCTGTGGCCTGGTTCTGTCTGTTGCTTCATTGACAGAGCTGCCAGGCACAATTTGTGGAGAGGGAGAGTTTTCTCTCAGTAGTTTGGAAACATTACACATTCCATTTGTTTTAGTACATGAAGTTTGTTTCCTGAAAAGCTCCAACAGATGGTTCTTGGTGAAACTTATTTCAGAGCAGATACTGGTCAAAATCTGCTCATTCTGTTTTTTGTTTGTTTGTTGGTTTGAGTTTTTCTTTCTCTGAAGACAAAAAGTAATTAATGTGTGACTAGAGTTATGGGTTTCTGGGATCATGAGGAGCAGTCTGGCCCAAAGTTTCCTGGAAGACACTGTCTGTCATGTGCTGTGTCTCACCCTAGCAAGAGCCCTTCCTAGGCCCTAGGCTGCTCATCTGGCTCTGTCACCACATCATGAGGTTGGGGCTTATGGTCCTTGTAATCCATGGTGCCTGGAATAAGGTGCACACACCCATCTACCACCGTCTCATTCTCTGGTGCTCTTAGAGTAGGACTTTTCTCTTCTTTGATTTGTTGTTCTACTAGAGTATTCTCAGTAAATGTGGTAGGTTCTCATTAAACATTCACCAAAATGAAGTGAAATTCCAGCTGCTCTCCTTCCATTAAGTCAGCTAGCGTTCCTTAGGTTTATGAAGCCACGTTACCTTATTTGCTCATTAGGAATTCTGAGAAATGAATATTGTGCTAAGGGCATTTGTGTCTCATTTAACCATGCCCTCCCAGGGCATTTCTCTTCTTTCACAGATGAATGTGGTGCTGTGAAAGTCACAGCTGGGAGAGGGCCTGAAATCAAACCTAGGTCTTTGAACTCAAACTGTGTTATTATTCCATCACATGATGTTATTGCTTCAATTTATTATAAATTAACAGTTCTAAGTAAATTACTGCTTGCAGATGGGTTTTCTCTTCTCCTACTTGCACTTACGTAAATATTTTTAAACCTTAAATCCTCAATTGGCATTGATCTCTGTAAAAATACTTCTTGCTAGTTTTGGTCATATATATATATATATATATATATGTATTTTTTTTTTTAATTTTATTTTCTGCTTAGGGGTGCATGTGCAGATTTGTTATATAGGTAAACTCATGTTAGGGGGTAGTTTGTAGTACAGATGATTTCATCACCCAGGTACTAAGCCTAGTATCCAAGAGTTATTTTTTCTGATCCTCTCCCTCCTCCCACTCTCCACCCTCAAGTAGGCCCCCGTGTGCTTTGTTCCCCTCTTTGTATCCATGTGTTCTCATTATTTAGCTCCAACTTATGAGTGAGAACATACGGTGTTTGGTTTCTGTTCCTGCATTAGTTTGCTGAGGATGACGGCCTCCAGCTCCAACCATGTCCCTCCCAAGGACATGATCTTGTTCTTTGTATGGCTGCATAGTATACCATGGTGTACATGTACCATATTTTCTTTATCCAGTCTGCCCTTGATGGGCATTTAGGTTGATTTCATATCTTTGCCATTGTGAACAGTACTGCAATAAACATACATGTGTATAGGTATCTTTATGGTAGAATGATTTATATTCCTTTGGGTATATACCTTGTAATGGGATTGGTGGGTTAAATGGTAGTTCTCTTTTTAGTTCTTTAAGGATTTGCCACACTGATGGTTTCCACAATGGTTGAACTAATTTACATTCTCAGTAGGAATGTGTAAATATTCCCTTTTCTCTGCAACCTCGCCAGAATTGGTTGCTTTTTTGACTTTTTAATAATAGCCATTATAATTGGTGTGAGATGGCCTCTCACTGTGGTTTAGATTTGCATGTCTCTAATGATCAGTAGTATTGAGACTTTTTTCATGTGCTTGTTGGCTGGGTGTATGTTTTCTTTTGAAAAGTGTCTGTTCATGTCCTTTGCCAACTTTTTAATGGGGTTATTCATTTTTTTCTTGTAATTTTTTTAAAAGTTACTTATAGATACTGGATATTAGACCTTTGTCAGATGCATAGTTTGCAAAATCTCCCATTGCGTAGATTGTTTATTGATAGTTTCTTTTGCTGCGCGTAAGCTTTTTTGCTTAAGTAGGTCTCATTTTTCAGTTTTTCCTTTTCTCGAGATTGCTTCTGGCATCTTCATCATGAAATCTTTGCCCATTTCTATGTTCAGAATAGTGTTACCTAGGTTGTCTTCCAGAGTTTTATAGTTTTGGATTTTATATTTAAATCTTTAGCCCATCTTGAGTTGATTTTTGTATAGCATAAGGAAGGAGTCCAGTTTCAATCTTCTGCACATTGCTAGCCAGTTATCCCAGCACCATTATTTATTGACTAGGGAATGCTTTCCCCATTGCTTGTTTTTGTCAGGTTTGTTAAAGATCAGTTAGTTACAGGTTTATGGCCTTATTTCTGGGCTCTATATTTTCCATTAGTTCCATTGGTCTATGTGTCTGTTGTTGTACAAGTACCATGCTGTTTTGGTTAATTAGATATTCTTGCAAGGTGTTTTTTAATATCAAATTCTGATACTTTAATTTGCAGAATATTATTTGTTTCTCTCAACTTCATCAGTCACCAAAAGATGAGAGTATCTTTTATATTTTTGTCCAAGTCGTTAGTGCAGAAAGATTACCATGACATGGGAAGATATCACCTACCACCTATTTATTTGTTTGGGCTCTTAAATCAGTTGCAACATGTCTGTTTGGGGTGTCTTGGTAACGTATTAGCCTAATAATTTCACCGTTAAAAGAAAATGACTTTATATTGACATGGCTCATTGATCATGACTGTATCGACATGACATGGTTTCCAGCAATTTTCTTTCTCTTCAAGGGCTTACACATAATCTTTTGGATAATCCATGATCAGAATTCTTCCAGAATTGACTTTATCATCTGTTAGTAATTTCTAAAGTCTACTTTAAAAAATAAAACCTAGTTTTTGTTTCTATCATGACTCCTTAAAAACTGTAGATAGAAGAACTAGCATCCTTTCTGAAGGCATGAAGAGGAAGCAGGGAGAGAGGTAACTGGAAATGGAGACAAAGAAGGTGGTGGAGAGGGTGGCAGGACAACAGCTGTGGCCTCACTGAAGAACCGCAGCCAGGCTGAATGGTAGATTTCTTTGAGAAATCTCCACACTGCTTTCCACGGTGGTTGAACTCATTTACATTCCCACCAACAGTGTATAAATGTTCCCTTTTTCTGCAATCTCACAAACATCTTTTATTTTTTGACTTTTTAATAATAGCCTTTCTGACTAGTGTGAGATGGAATCTCCTTATGCTTTTGACTTGCATTTCTCTAATGGTCAGTGAGGGAACAGTAGACATTAGACGGGGACTACTGGGGGGGAGGAAGAAGGAGGAAAAAGGGTAGAAAAACTACCTATTGGGCGCTATGCTCACTACCTGGGTGATGTGATGGTTCATATACCAAACCTCAGCAACACATAATTTACCCATGTAACAAACCTACATGTACCCCTTAAACCTAAAATAAATTTTGAGAAAACAAGGAACTCAGCCAGTGGATGCCTGCCTCACTGAGCAAGGACACCATTGGCACTGCCCTGGAGGCTGGCTGCCAGGATGCATATCCACAGACCTCTTAGGCATCTTGTTTTGCCCCTGCAGTGTGAAGATGGCTCTCTTTAGGAACATGAAAACAAAGAAGGAATTAATTAGTTCTCTTATTTTAAGTGTTATCATCATTTTAAATCAATAAACCCATCTAATTCTTATTTATCTTTTCCTTTAAATATTCTATAAGTCAAAACTGGGCTTCTGCTGATAGTTACAGATAGGCTTCCTAGTAGTAATGTCATTTTTGAGCACCTACATACACCACCCCTGAGCTGAATGCTTGACATCTCGCTTAATTCTCCTAACAACTCTTTGGAGTCCTTTGTCTTTTATTTCCGTCCCCGGTTGTACAGACAAAGAAACTGAAGTATACAGCTGTTAAGCAGCTTTCAGGAAGTCACACGGTACGAGCTGGAGTCAGGATCCGCTCTCTTGCCACATTGTGGCTTCAGTCCTTCTGGGCAGGTTCTCACAGCTCTCTCCTGCCCTCCGATGCTCATCTCTTGTACTTGCCTCTTTATCCTGTGAGCAGCTCGAGCTCAAATGGGTCCCCAACAGCAGAGAGCCACACTGCTCCACTCTGAAGTGCACAGGGTCTATTTTTAAATACTTGCCCTCCTTTCACTGTCTTGTCTTACAAATCCTATGGCAGAATCTCTCTCCCCGACACCTCCAGTTCCCTGAGTAACTGTCAGTGTTTCCTTTCTGGTCACAACTGGGCTGAGGGCAGCCCTTCCTCCCATGCTTTGCTGCGCCTCTGAGCCTACAGTGAGCAGCTGGGCAACATAGAGGCCATCTCTGGTGCTCTCCTCTGAATGTGATTAGGGTTTCGGCAGATGTCCAGTAAACAAAGCTCTTGCTAAAAATGCAAAAGCCTCCCCTAAGGATCATTCTCATTTTTAAACCACATATATACCCAGATAATTATCTAAGTGGCCAAGTATGTATGAGCCAGGCTTACAGCTAAGAGAGGCGTCGGCCCTGGCTCCTCAGCCCCCTTGCAGCTTTCCAAGCCAAACACGAAAACACAGGAAAATCAGCAGGAGCTTGGCATTCTGTTTCTGATAATTTGTAGCATTAGCCTATGCAAAGCCTGAGTTAAAAGGTGGCTGTTTTGCTTTGAATAGCAATCACACAAGATGTTTCCAATCAAGTTCAACTCAGTGTTACCTTTGCTTTTTAATCTTCCTCCCCTCCTACCTAGTCTCAAACAGGAATGATGAACACAATGCAATTTGTAAAAAATAAATAGTAATATTTGAAAAACCACAGGAAAGGAGAGGCAGCAAATGTGCTGCCGGGGCGGTTGTTTCTGTGCGTTGTGTCTGTGGAGCTTCCACGCGACAGGGTGTGGGATCCTCTCTATTTGGTAAAAGATGTAAAAAATTTCGGGACAAATATTTTTGTCCCAGGACTAAACTCTAAAAAAAGTATTAGTTGTGATCTTGCATGGGGACCACAGTATGACACCCTAGAAAATAATTAAGACAAATGTTCTATAGTAAATGCAGAACATTGAACCAGCTTAGGCTGATGCTCATGAAAAGCCAGGGTGACTCCCCTGAGTTGGGGGTTTGGATGATGCCCCTTTTCAGAGATGGTTTCATGCACAAATCTATTTTATGGGACTGATCAAAGAGAGACTGCTCTTGTGAAAGCAAAGTGTAGATGCCCATATTCTGCTCCCACCCTCCTCCTGAGAGCTTCCCCTTTGTCCAGAGACAGCATGTTTGAAAGCAGTGGCATTAAGGAAAATTTCACCAAGGTATTGTCTGCACAATGCAAGTCCTATGTGAAAAAAACGGTCTTTTTGGTAAATTAGTGATGAAAACACTTAATATTCTTTCTTAAAGACTCAAAATGCACACTGGCATACTAAAGCATCATAGCCATTGGTGATGATTAATTTTGTGTGTCAACTTGGTTAGGCTGCAGTACTCAGATATTTGTTCAAACATTATTCTAAATGTCCCTCTGAAGGTATTTTTGGATGACATTAACAGTTAAAGCAATACACTTTGAGTAAAGAAGATGACTCGCCATAATGTGAGTCGGCCTTAACCAGTCAGTTGAAGGCCTTAAGAGAAAAAAGTAACCAGGTTCCCCAAGCAGGAGTAATTTCTGTCTCCAGACAGCCTGCAGACTTGAGCTATAATGTCAATTCCTTCCTGGGTCCCCAGCCTGCTGGCCCCACAGATTTTGGACTTGCCAGCCCCTACGTTTACATGAACCAGTTCCTTAAAATAAATCTCTGCCCGTATATATATGCTTCATTTCACTTAATGACTAGGATTCATTCTGAGAAATGCATCATTAGGCAATTTCATCATTATGTAAACTTCATAGAGTGCTTACACAAACCTAGCTGGTGTAGACTATTACACACCTAGGCTATATGATATGCCTATTGCTCCTAGGCTACAAACCTGCACTGCAGGTTACTCTACCGAATACTGTAGGCAATTGTAACACCCTGGTAAGTATTTGTATATTAAAACATAGAAAACACAAGGACATATTTTACTATAGCTTTTCTACACATAGAAAACGTACCGTAAACATGTGGTATAAAAGTTTAAACTAAATAGTATGCCTGTATGGGATACTTGGCCGGAATAAAGCTACAGGACTGGAAGTTGCTCTGGGTAAGTCAGCGAGTGAGTGGCAAGTGAATGTGAAGGCCTAGGACATGTCTGTACAGCACCGTAGACCTAATAAACACTAAATTTATTTTTAAAAATGTCTTTCTTCAATCCTGGATTAATCTTAGCTTACTGTAACTTTTTTACTTTATAAACTTTATTTATTTATTTTTTTCCTTAGGCAGAGTCTTGCTCTGTCACCCAGGCTGGAGTACAGTGGCATGATCTTGGCTCACTGCAACCTCCAGCTCCCTGATTCAAGCAGTAACTCTCCCTCAGCCTTCCAAGCAGCTGGGATTACAGGCACATGCCCCCACGCCCAGCTAATTTTTTTTTTTTTTGTATTTTTAGTAGAGATGGGGTTTCACCATGTTGGCCAGACTGGTCTTGAATTCCTGACCTCCGGCAATCTGCCTGCCTTGGACTCCCAAAATGCTGGGATCACAGGCGTAAGCCACTGTGCCCAGCCGAAACTTAAAAAATTTTAATAATTTTGGACTCTTCAGTGATAACACTTATATTAAAACAAAAACACAAATACACCACACAGCTGTACAGTTGTTTGCCTTTAGGTCTTTATACGCTCTTTTCTATTTTACATTTTTTTTACTTTTAACTTTGAAAACTCTTTTGTTAAAAATTAAGACAGAAACACACAGTCTAGCCTAGGCCTATGTGAGGTCAGGATCATGAATAACACTGTCTTCCACCTCCACAGTTTGTCCCATGGGGAGGTCTTCAGGGGCAGCGAAATGCATGGAGCTGTCTTCTGTGCTAACAGTGCCTTCCGGATACTTTCTGAGGGACTTGCCTGAGGCTATTTTACAGTTAGCTTTTTCTTAATAATTAGAAAGAGTATACTCTAAAATAATGATAACAATATAGTAAGTATGTAAACCGGTAATATAGTCATTTACTATCTTTATCAGTATTATGTACTGTAGATAATTGTATGTGTGATACTTTTACTATGAATGGCAGTGCAGCAGGTTTGTTTATGCCAGCACTGCCACAAACACTTGTGCCAGGCTACGTAATATGCCAGGCTACAACATGACCATGACTCATTTCACTAGAAGATGGGAATTTTTTCATCTCCATTATAATCTTATGGGACCACCACTGTATATGGTTTGTCATCATGTACCAGATAGGGACATTTTGGTCAACAATGGACTGCATATATGATGGTGGTCCAATAAGATTATATACTACTGTATTTTTACTGTACCTTTTCTATGTTTAGATATGTTCAGACACACAAATACTTACCACTGTGTGACAATTGCCTACAGGATTCAGTGCAGTGACATGCTGTACAGGTTTGTAGCCTAGGAGCAGCAGGCCATGCCCTATAACCTACGTGTGTAGTATGACCTAGGATTGTGTGAGTGCACTCTATGATGTTCACAAAATTAAAAAATTACCCAGTGGCACATTTCCCAAATGTATCCTTGTCATTATGAGACACATGACTGCACACACACACACACACACACACACACACACACATACACACACACACTCACACTCTCTCTCTCTCTCTCTCTCTCTCTATTGGCTCTGTTTCTCTGGAGAACCCTGACTACTACACCATCATCTATCTCTCTCTCTCTCTTTTTTTTTTAAAGACAGTTTCTTGCTCTGTCATCCAGGCTGGAGTGCAGTGGCATGATTTTGACTCACTGCAAACTCCACCTCCTGGGTTCAGGTGATTCTTCTGCCTCAGCCTCTTGAGTAGCTGGGATTACAGGTGTATGCCACCATGCCCAGCTAAATTTTGTATTTTTAGTAGAGACAGGGTTACACTATGTTGGTCAGGCTGGTCTCAACCTCCTCACCTTGTAATCCGCCCCCTCAGCCTCCCAAAGGGCTGGGATTACAGGTGTGAGCGACCGTGCCCGGTCATTACCATGTTACTATTATCTATCTCTTAATGTATTTTGGGGACATTTTATGGCATATGAAAGCATCTGACGAGTTCTCCGTGCTCTTACTCAGTGCATATGGCTCCTATTCACATGGGTTCATGCACTTCAGCCTTACTTGGCCTGAACGTTTCACAATAATACCCATCAGGAGCAAAAACATGGAGCAGGAAGTATGGTTTGTGTTTTATTTTATGGTAATAAACTAGAGACTCATTCAAGTTGTCCTAAATCCCTCCTTCTAGATTTACTTGCTTTAAAAAAATATATACCAAGCTTGGTAATCCTGTTTTCAATCTAGAAAGGGAGGAGGCAAAAAATATCAGCTTCACACTGATGATAGTGAAAAGTGGAAGCTGATAAACTGAAAGCCAAGGGTAAGACTTAATATCAGACAAACAAGACACAGATGCTAAGTATCAGGGTGGCATCGGAGGGTGGGGGCTGGGTGGGCATTCAGAGTGAGCCCCTCAGAGAGCAGAGGGACGGAGTTTCAGAAGGGTGATCCCAAGACCTCAAGCAAAGGCAAGTTTTACAAGAAGCCACAGAACGATGTGCACATTTCAGAAACATTTCCATCAAAACGTTGAGAATCGAACCACAGGTTGGGCTTCCTGCATCTGCAGGTCAATCCCCGGAGTGGGGAAATCTACTCGGGTGACTCCCTGCTGTTGAAGCTCTGATCTGAGGTGCTGAAGCACATGACGTTGTAGGTGTGCTCACTTCTGATCTCTGTGCTTTGAAACAGGTTCTCTTCAGTGCCCTCACTGTAGCTCTGTCTGGAAAGTGTGATCAGGAAGTCCTTCGTCTCTTGCTGACATTTCCCGAGGGGCAGAAATCTTGGATCGTGACGAAAGAACTCTGTGGCCTGCCGGGGTCAAAAGTATATCCCCTGATTGTATTGATGAGCCGAAACCTGGATGTTCGGGCTTTCGTTTACAAGGTATAGGGAATGTGCCGGCTGGGGCGGGCCTCTGCACGACTGCTGCTGTGGCTGTGGATAAGTAGGTCCTGGTGGCAGCAATGGGAGACCAGCACGTGGCCACTCTGCAGCAGCCTCCACCAGCCTCTGGTGTCACCTGTTTGCTGACTCCAGGGTGGGGTTCAAGAGAACTTTGATGTAATAAAGGGATGTTCAGGAGACTCTTCAGGAATTCTTTGGAGACAGGTGTCAGGGCATTGGCACAGAGTTGGTGGTAGTCTCCATGCTCATTGTGGAAGGACCCACTTGCAAAAACACACCACCTCTTCTTAGTGCCAGATGTTTTCTCCTCTGTGAGGGGCATCTCCCTGGAGCATGTTTGGAGAGGGATTGTGCATGATCTACTCCTGAGCGGCCCAAGTCAGGTGCTGCTCCCTGCACTGTGGCCCTATCAGTCAGCAGGAAGCATCCAGCTCTGCCAGGGCCTACCCTGGAGAGAACGTGGAGGGGTGGGCAGCTCAGGAAGCCCAATGCCCTGTGGGTGCCAGCTCTGTACTTGCCCTGTGATCCTCTGACAAGCAGCAGTGTGAGGGCAGGGAGGGGCTGGAGGAGGTAAAGATGGTGCTGTCTGCAGGAGAGAGTGGAGAGTGAGAAGTGAGGAGGAGGAGCTGGGACAAGCCTAGGCCCAGGACTTTCTAGAAGGCCCCAGAACTGGTGTAGGAGCCACCCAGCTCCCAACCATAGCTCCCTCCCCTCAAGCTGCTCCTTCCAGAAGCTCCTCCTCCTTCTGGCCTCCACCGTTTGAATCTTTACTTAAGTTTCCAGAAGCTTCCCCTTCTGCCGTTAGGTGTTGATCTTGCATCTTGATCCAAGTACCATTGTTTTCCCTTGAGGGAAGTATTTCACAAGCTCTGGGTTCATTAGAGTGGCTGCAGGGTTTGCGGTATGGCAAGGTGGCTGTGAAGTCTGGGAGAACAGATTTAGAGTCGGGAAAGGGTAGGTTTGCCATTTCAGCCACCCATGGTTTCCTTACTTTCTGTTATTCCAGGAGTCCAAGGGGTAAATGTTGGAAGGTACACACACACACACACACACACACACACACACACACACACACTGTCTCGCATGCGTGCTCTCTCTCTCTCCAAGAACAAATATTCAGAATGATTACATTTTAAACCCATAAGGAGGAGGATAAACATTTCTTGTGTCCCCATAATTTGCAAGCCCACCTCTATCTTGGTGGAATTCAGGAATTCATATTTCTTGCCAACACACGTTAGCCCTGCATTTGCTCACCACAGCCTCTCTTCCAACTGTACAATTTGCCTTGTGGGGAACAGAGCTCCCACTGGCTGATACTCTAGTGGCCACTTTGTTATGTGCATAAAGGCACCCCCAATTTGAAATGAGTGCTTTTAGAGGCCCGCATAATTATTGCAACAAGAGCTATCATCTATACCAAGATTCCTTTGGAGGATGAGATAGTGGGTTGGATTTAGTCTCCCAGACACAAAGAAAATGACATCATCATAAATAACAATAGCTCTTATTTATCAGGTACCTTCTATATGCAGGGATGCATGAAAGTTAATTAAATACAAGATATTGCTCAGGATGTTAGGGCAGTCCCACCTCCGCATGAGGGTCACATGCAGCAGCATCTCACTCCCAAGTCCATGTACTTTCTGATTCACTCAGCTGACGATGAATTTCTGAAACCTTCAGCAAAGCACAATTTGCTATATTAATTCGGCACATTAGTCTGGTCTGTTGGCGTTACACTGGATCCCTGTCACTCCCTACCGTAAGTCAGGGGTTGGTCACTGTGTGCCATTTTTATTAAAGGGCAGCTGTAATTAGAAAGGTGAGTAGATAAAGTGACAAAATCTACACACCATTTCTCCTGCTTGAGCTGTCTCTAAGTATGAACGGAGAACTCCATCTTTATTAGTAGAGTGTCTCTGCAAAGGATGGAGCTGTGATCTCAGAGCCCTGGAAGTCATCTGCAGAGCTAGCAGCTAGAACACTAATGATTAAAAATAAGAAGTAGCGACAACTGGGTTCCTCCGCCCGAGCTGGAAAATGGAAAAATTCAGTGTGCAAATGACAGACGGTGGAGATTTGCTGTGATTTTCCCTGCCCTGTGCAAAGAGCTGGCATTTCCTCCTTTGTCCATTCATCCAACAAATATTTATCGAGCAGTTAATACTTGCTGTTGCTGCTGTATTCCCAGTAGCTACATAAATGATCAAGACAGAAAAAAAAAAACACAAAAAACCCTGCCTCCAGTCTAGAACTGTGAATATGAAAAAAAAAAAAAAAAAAAACACATGAAAAAAAGGGAATATAAAAAAAAAAAAAAAAAAGCATGTATAACACAGAGCATGTCAGGTGGTGATAGCATAAGTAAGTTTCAAAGGGGCGCTGATACTTTTAAAGAATCCAGGTTAACTTCACATCCCTGAACCTTTCTGACTGTGAGACTTCTGGAAGCCTTTTAATCTCTTGCAGCCCAAATTTTCTCATCCACAAAATGAACCTTATAATGCACATCCCCAAAGTATTAGGAGAACTGAGGATGTGTGAATGTTACGGATACCGTAAAGCAGTAGATAAATGTAAATTGCTTCACATATAAGCACTGCTCATATTTTGAGCCGCTTCTTAAATTTCCACCTTGATCACCTCAAAGATACAAAGAAATATTTGGCAAATGATTTGAATTTTAATGATGGATCACATTTGTTTCTGGTTTACATGTTAACAATGCTGGTGCAATTTAGTGTGCTCCCAAAACACCTGAGCTATATATCCTCTAATGACGAGAACTTTCATATAGTACAGCAAAGGTGTCTCTGAAGCTCAAGAGAGAATAAAATCAAATAAATAAGTTTCACAGCTCAAAAGATGCTTGTGAGGGTAAAAATACAGTGTTGCTTATTTCATGTTGTTTTGTTTTGTTTTTGTTTGTCCTTTAAGACTCTGATGCCTTCTGAAGCAAATGAATTGCTCAACTCCTTGTTGGATGTAGTTTCCAGCCTAAGTTCCTTGCTTGCCAAAGCCCAGCACATCTTTGAGGATCTTCCTGACTTTCTTCATACCTTTAAAATCACTGCCTTGCTAGAAATGCTGGACCTTCAACAGGTATGTGTTTCATCTTTGTCCCTAGGGAAGTATTCAAATTTGCCCCTTCTTTGTATTTGCTCCTTTTTGCTTTTATCTTCTCACCTCTAAAATTTGCATTAGACAACCAAATACAGGAAGGGAAGTACCTTTTCATATCTCTGGAAGCAACAACATAACATAGAGTAAGGCCTGGCATCTCCCTGTAAACTGCATGAAACTGACTTTTTGATCCACATTCCACCAGTGTGGAGATTGGGATAGTACATGCATTATCTATAAAGTAAGAAATTACTAACTAAATTATTGCACAGATGAGAATTTCAAGGGCCTGTTTCACTTAATTCAGAGAGCAGATTGCTTTCAAAAACCTTAAAACATTTATTTACATATAAATAATTGACTTACAAATTACAGATCACTTACTACAAATGCAAACACAAACTTGAATTAGTTTAGTGGCTTGATATTAGTTTTTGCTTGAACTGCCTTTGCCTGGGATGAAACTGACTGGGCATGAATGAGGAGGAGTGTGGAATTTTTAGGGTTGGAGGTGCAGGATGAGGAGTCAGATAACAATGTTCTCAGAACTGCCTTGGAGACAGAATGTAAGCCCATCACGTGATAGATAATTTGTATAATTATAAAATATCTGGATATCTTGGTAGCATAGACACACATTAAGACTAGTAATTAGCCCGAATTAGTGATATTTTATGGATTAATAATTTGTTACTGGACAAATAGCAGTTGTGTGTGTGTGTGTGTGTGTGTGTGTGTGTGTGTGTAGGTATGTATGACATTTCCCTCTTCTACCAGGTGTATTGGCCAGAAAAATTACCGTAATGTTTCAAATGGTAGCCCAAGGACAGAAAACTCTAAAACAGACGTTCCATTCTTTTGACTTGTTGAATATCTTGCACATTCAGTGGAGGAAGGAAGAAGACTTTCAAATGTGGGTGAAGGAATGGAATTGTTTTAAGTCACTATGTAACTGCAATCTAGTTTTCTTATTTTCTCAGGTTTCACAAAATGTCCAGGCCAGAAGCTCAGCCTTTGGTTCTTTCCAGTCTGTGATGAAGATGGTTTGCAAGGACGAAGCGTCGTTCCTTAGCAATTCTAACATGTTCATTAATTTGCCCAGAGTTAACGAACTCTTGGAATATGACAAAGAAAAATTCAACATTCCTGAAGAATCAAGTAAGACAGTAGTAATATATATATTTGTGTGTTTAGATTCCTTTGTATCTCGATCATTGGCCCGACTTTATACTAAGTATTCTGCCTGTGTATAAGGTTGCTGTATACTGGCATAGAATCTTCTGCTTCCACCTCCCCAAATTCTGGCATGGCAGCTGACTTTGAATGGTCCTAGTGCCCTTGAGCACAGACGAATCCTCCCACCTGGGTCACTAAGGACCTGTGTCACAAAAGAAAAGTCTAAAACACCTGAACCCCAGCCCCATTGGTTTCTCAGGCTAACCAGTATCGGTGAGGGTGCAGGCATACAGACCATGAGCACGGCTTTGGTCCATACTAATGGCTTTATTATATAACAAACAGAACTTGTCTGTGGCTACCTTCAAATCTGCTCTCTATGAAGCTCAGGTACAAATGAATATGCCATGATAGGTACAAATGAATGCAAATTAATACATAATTTTTTGGCCCCATTTTAAGTGAAAACATTTTTATTAGAAAGGCAGAATAAACATGCTGGTGAGGTTTTGGAGTTTAGACAGTTCAGCTCCACTAGTTGTACATTTTTGGTCGTGTTGTTTTATGTGTCTGCATCATGTTAGTTTCATTTATAATGTAGAAACACTAGCACCTGGCTCATAAGCTTGTTGTGAGATGCAATATGGCACCTTAGAACAAGGGTATAAATGTATCTTAGTGTATTTGTCTTCAATGCTGCATAACAAATCATTGCACTTAATGGCTTAAGACAACACACATTTATTATCTCATAGTTTCTGTATGTCGGGATTTCTGATTTAAAATTTTTAGTTTTGTACATATCATGACTACACCTTTTTCTGCAATAAAATTGCTCCCATTCATATTAAGCTTGCAATGTAAAGAGTAAGTTATTAAATTTCAGTAAGAACAACTTCCATAATTAATAGTTTTAAAATTTATTGTGTAGTCATACTCTTAATTTATACTTTAGGGAGAAGTATTTCTATTGATTCTGTTGTACTTGTCAAATAATTTTTTTCCTTTCAAATGGGGAATTTGGGAAAATGAAATTAACATTTAAAGTAATCACAGCAATCGTACCTTGAGTATTTATGAACCATAGTACCAAATCTAAGATAATATGTTCATTTTATCCTTATGAAGCTAAGATAATATTTTCATTTTAAATGTTCTCTTTATGGATAAAGACATAATTATACTGAAGTACTCCTCACTAGCATAAAACCTTCTAGAAATAGAAATTCCATTTGACCCAGCAATCCGATTACTAGGTACATACCCAAAGGATTATAAATTGTTCTATTATAAAGACACATGCACACATATGTTTATTGCAGCACTGTTTACAATAACAAAGACCTGGAACCAACCCAAATGCCCATCAATGATAGCCTGGACACATAAAATGTGGCACATATACACCATGGAATACTATGCAGCCATAAAAAATGATGAGTTCATATCCTTTGTAGGGACATGGATGAATCTGGAAACCATTATTCTCAGCAAACTGACACAAGAACAGAAAACAAAACACCACATGTTCTCACTCATAGGCAGGAGTTCAACAATGAGAGCACATAGGCACCAAGAGGGGAACATCACACACTGGGGTCTGTTGGGGGGTGGGGGGCTAGGGAAGGGACAGTGGGGGATGGGGAGGTTGGGGAGGGATAACACTGGGAGAAATGCCTGATGTAGGTGATGGGCAGATGGAGACAGCAAACCACCATGGCATGTGTGTACCTTTGCAACAATCCTGCAAAATCTGCACATGTATCTCAGAGCTTAAAGTACAATTCAAAAAAAAGAAAAAAAAGAGAAAGAAAAACTTTATAAGATTTAGCACCTACTTATTAAGGTGATGAAATCACTACCCTCATCAGATAACTATTGATTTAAACAATTAAGTTGAGTAAATCTTTAATTGAAATCAAGTAGCATCGCAAGAACAATGAGAGCCACCAAGAGGGATTAAGTATTTGAGTGAAAATAAGGCAGTTTAAGATGTCAAAAGTAGTAAGTTTGACAGTTCTGCATGGGTTCATCAAATGCGATTTATTAGTAACTTGGAAAGCTGACTTCATAAGAGAAGCTCGGTTCTGGTGTCAATATTGTGACTGTTGAAATGAGAATTTTCTTGATGAAAAACCAGATTTATTCTTCTTGTCATTTTCATTTTCAAGTGTCCATGTCATTATTTAATACTCTTATTGATTATTGATTACTTACTTTGAAAATGTGAGTCATACTTTCCTTCCTTTGAAGTCATTTAAGTGAACACAGTATAATGAAGTTTCTTACGAGATAAGAGCTGTTGAAAACTATAACAGGGAAAAAAATCTTGTATTACTTCCTATCTTAGTTTATTCGGTGTTGCTATACAGGAATACCAGATACTGGGTAATTTGTAAAGGAAAGAGATTTGTTTGGCTCACAGTTCTGCAGACTATACAAGAAGCATGGCAACAGTATCTGCTTCTAGTAAAGCCTCAGGCTGCTTCCACTCCTGGCAGAAATTGAAGGGGAGCTCTGCCATGTGCAGAGATCACAGAATGAGAGAGAGAGGAAGCAAGGGGAGGGAGGAGGGAGGTACTAGGCTGGCTCCTTCCTTCCTTCCTTCTTTCCTTCCTTCCTTCCTTCCTTCCTTCCTGCCTTCCTGCCTTCCTGCCTTCCTGCCTTCCTGCCTTCCTGCCTTCCTGCCTTCCCTCCTTCCCTCCTTCCCTCCTTCCCTCCCTCTTTCTTTTTTTCTTTCCTTCCTTCCTTCCTTCCTTCCTTCCTTCCTTCCTTCCTTCCTTGCTTTTTCTTTCTTTCCTTCCTTCTTTCTTTCTTTCTTTCTTTCTTTCTTTCTTTCTTTCTTTCTTTCTTTCTTTCTTTCTTTCTTTCTTTCTTTCTTTCTTTTCTTTCTTTCTCTTTTTTCTTTCCTTTTTTTCTTTCTTTCTTTCCTCTCCTT
>NW_016107587.1:1535551-1585919 GCF_001604975.1 Cebus imitator | reverse complement strand
TCCTTCCTTCCTTCCTTCTCTTTTTCTCTCTCTCTCTCTGTTTCTCTCTCTCTCTTTCATTCTCTCATTCTTTCCTTTCTCAACCAGCTCTCTTGGGAACTAATAGAGTGAGAACTACACTCATTACTGTGACAATGGCACCAAAACATTCGTGAGGGATCTGCCCTCATGACCTGAAGACCTCTTGTCAGGCTCCACCTCCAACACTGGGGATCAAATTTCAACTTCAGGTTTGGAAGGACAGACATTCAAACTATGGCACTCCAATGTTCAGAATCATGTCAGAAAAAATATGTCTATCATTGATTCATATCATGATATGTGAATGAATCTCCCTGTTAACCTAGGCATCCTATATCATTAGTAATACTATTTTTTTTTCTTTCTGATTGCAACAGCACCATTTTGTTTGAAGCTTTATCAGGAAATTCTACAAATGCCAAATGGTGCTTTGGTGTGGTCCTTCCTAAAACCCATATTGCATGGAAAAATACTATACACACCAAACACTCCAGAGGTTAACAAGGTCATTCAAAAGGTGAGTTAAAATGAATGAGAATCATGTAGACCATACATGCACTAAATCAGAAAGGAACTTTTAAACATATCTACCATAATTGTTATGTGCCTGTTATGTAAAAAGCTCTTGTGTTGAATCTAATTCATTTTAGCCTGAGTGTTTTACCTGTCATTGTTGTTAAATCTGCATTTGCTGATTCCTTCCCTTAGAGGCCGCTTTGGGGCTGGGTTGTTATTTAGAATAATTAATGCAGTGAACTTATAGAACTCTAATATTAAAAGTCAAGGACAATGAGGCAGAGAGGAGGGCTGTTTGGAGTAATTCCAGAAAAACTTGGAGAACAAATGCTAATCTGTTTTGCTTGGTGCATCCAGCAATTAAGAAAGAATCAGATACAGTACATGCAAACTGATGTATTAACAATTAGTTAGTATTTTGGTTCGTGATGTTTCTGAATTCACTGTGAGGCTTTGCTTCACCCTGTGGAGAATAAGGTGAGATGAAGATACCAAAGCAGGGTCTACCCAGGAAGAATTTAGACACTACGTGGCTCTGCTTGTTTTCCTTTTCTTATATTGTGTAATCTCTTGAATCTATTTACTGCAGGATTTGTTATTATTAATATTTGTAATTTCTTTTAAAATAATTGTGTTGTATTTTCCTGGAGTCTTTTCTTGCCTGTGTGGGGGCCTGTAAGCCTGCAGGAGCCTGAACAGGGGCCATTTTACCAAGGTCACAGGAATAATTGGTCTTATTGTGAAACACAGAAGAGAAGTTACTCATACTATTCCAAGCCTCAAATAGTATTAATAATTTGGAAACTGTGATCACATGATGTGGGATCATATAAGCAGTTAAGTCATTTTTGATCAAACTTGCTTTCACAAGTTTCATGCTTCTGATCATGGTTGCTGTGTGAGGTCATAGCAGTATTTCCTAAAGTTCCCTTTCCCACTTTGCCACCCACCTTATGGGCTGCCCTTACCTCTGCCTACTCTGAATGGTATTTAAACTTTAAACATGTATTTATTTTTAATTAATGTTTTTGTTTTTTGGAGAGACAGAGTCTGGCTCTGTCACGCAGGCTAGAGTACAGTGGTGCAATCACAGCTCACTGCAGCCTTGCATTCCTGGGCTCAAGCAGTTCTCCTGCCTCAGGCTCCCAAAGTGCTGGGATTACAGGTGTGTGCTCCCACACCTGGCTAAGTTTTCATTTTTTTTTTTTTAATTGTAGAGGCATGGTATTGTCTACTTTCTAAAAAAAAATCTTGAAAGTGTCCTTTTGGAGGGGTATTTACCGAGTCTGCACTTAGACATGGAATGACATTGATCTCCACATATCCTTGGTGTGAGCTGTTCTGTTGGACGGGAACTCCGGCCTCACAGCTGCCATCCCTGGACTGGCGTCTCTGCGCCCATTACTTGAATTTCCTTAGTGTAGTGAGCTTTTTGGGGTTTTGAATATTTAAATAATTTATTAGAAAATGGCTTCATATCACAACTCTATTTTAAATTCAAAATTTAAATATAGGCCATGACTTTAAAAACGATGATATGTTACATTATTATGTTAATATTATTAATATATGACTACAGCATTGCATATTATGCGGTGTTCTGTGGTATAACAATTAGTATGATAATCTCTGCTTTTAAAGAGCTCACCCTGTTGTAGGGAAGAGAAGGCAAATAGCTGAAGAAATAATTTAGATATACAATGCTGTAAGGCTTGTTCAATGTAGCAGAGGCACAGGCCTGGGGGCAGCTGATCTCCCTGGAAAGAAAGATTGGGCAAAGCACTTGGAAGGGACGGGTTGTATAAGCCCCTGTGAGGTGGAGATGGGGGGGCCGTGGGCCTGGACAGAGGTGTGGGGAGGTGCCAACCCCCACATGTGTGCTCTGCAAATGATGAGAATTTTTGAAAAATCACCAAGATTTGGCTGCTTCTTGCTAGCTCCTTTTTAGATCTTACGGGCAGTGTTAAGAGCTGATGTCTTTTTTACTTATTTAAAATTGCTAACAACTTTGCATGTAGGTGTCCTGGTTTTGCACTTATAAAGCTGACTTTATGGCATTGTACCTGGGATGAATTACCCTAGCAGTCAGCTACGGCTATTTGGTTTTATGAAAATTGTTTCTAGTCATTAGACTCATGGTCTAAAGGCCCGCAGAGCTGGGAGACACTTGTAGCTTTGCCATGGGGCTATGTGAAGCAATATTATCTACAGTGTTGGAATGGCCCATGCTATAAATTATTTAAGACATGGTCTTTTTCTCTTCATTACTTCTTGTTAGGTGAAACTGCCTGAAGTTGCCATTTTTGCAGGAAAAAAATCGATAAAAGTTGGTAATTTCATTTGGTTTAACTTGTAATAGCCCAGATGGCACCCAGAAGCATGATGCCATGGTATGAAACGTGTGTGTATGTTGGAAGGCTGGATTTTGGTCCCCTTTTTCCTAACTCTCTGTGACCTTGGGGTTATTGCTTTCTCTTTGAAGTACTCTTTTTCTTTATCTATGAAATGAAAGACATAAGCAGATCTGTGATTTTCAGTCATCTGGGAGACAGCTCTTCATGGGGGATGCATCAGAATCACTCAGGGGCCCTTAGTAAGGCCTTCCCCCTCCTGGGATCTGACATCCCCCTCCCTGGGGGCTTATACCCCTCACATCTACCCACACCCTTCCACGGAGCTGTGTGCATCTCCATCTATCAACCTCAAAGACAATGGAGGTCAAGCACTTTCATGAACTGGGAAAAAAATGATGGCCAAAACTTCTAGAGAGTATTAAAAGATAAACTTAGGGACATTAAAATTTCAACAGGTTTATTTCAGCGTTTGGTTATTCATGAATTAGGCAACATCAGACTATTCAATACTCCACTGACTACATTGGGGTGTGGGGTGAGGGGTAAGAGAAGCTTTTATAAAGTGTTTGCTGCAGCAAGATGAAGAAAATATATTTGTTAAAGTCAAAAGTCCCTAGCTGGAGTTTAGTTGGAGGTTTCTGATTGGTTAACCTTAACTATTGTTTTACTGTTTGCATTGAATTGGGTTTTGGTTTGCTTACATAGGAACTCAAGGTGCTATAGCCGCTGTAGCTTCCCAATTAATTATTATAACAGGAGTTAATTTAACTCATACTCTGAGGGTGTCAGACTCAGTATTTGCAAAGGAATTGATGGTATTTCCATGTTCTTAGTCAAGAGATTCTAATGCATTAGTATGCTCTTTTTATTTTATAGATCAAAATTGTATTTGATTTTGACCCCAGGCTGATGCAAAAATGAAGAACAATGTGTAGACACAATTGTGAGCTTGAAGGGAGGCTATAAAAGTGAAAACAGATAAAAGAATTATATTGTTTTCCCAACAATAAGTATCCGCCTGAAATGACACTTCACTGAAAATCACCAGGCACATTCTAGTCCCTTGCTGTGCAAAGTAGGTTTAGTTTGAGCTCCTATGGGATGTACAAGCCCACGACAGCAGACCATCTTGTTTTAATCTAGCTCTCTCCCTTTGGTCAAGTTATTTGAACTGTCATGCTCAATTTCCTCCTTTGTGAAACTGCGCTAAATCATAACTCTCTCTCAGTGCCATTTGGAAGTGGAAAAAAATGCCAGAAATAATATTCAGAAAATGGTAAACCAATGGGAGCACCTTCCTTAAAAATGTTATTCCCAGAAATGCATTCTGCCACTGCTGCCTCTGGTGAGTGGGGAGAACAGGTGTCACCTCCGAAAGAGGAAAGAGATGGTGGAGGCCAGTGGTTCCAACCAGGGTGGGGTCTGAGAAATTTTACCCAACTGGGCATGTGTGACAGTATCTGAAGATATTTTTAGTGTCACAAGTAGGAGGCGCTGCTGGCATCTGGAGGCTGGAGGCCAGGGATGCTGCTAAACATCCTACGATGCACAGGACCGCCCCCAACTCCAAACAAATAATCATCTGGCTTACAATGTTAGTGGTGCTGAGGTTGAGAAACCCCATCATAAAGGGTTTATAA
Organism: Cebus imitator; assembly: GCF_001604975.1. NCBI lineage: Eukaryota > Metazoa > Chordata > Mammalia > Primates > Cebidae > Cebus > Cebus imitator. The sequence continues at coordinate 1,581,388 of NW_016107587.1, read as the reverse complement.
TGCCAGATGGGAGCAGGTGCAAGCAAGCCTCTAGGAAGAGAGGGATGAAATCAGAGGAATCTGGTGGTCAGCTGGGCATCCTGGCTTCTCCTCTCCTAATGACGGTCCCAAACAGGGGCTGTGGAATGATGGGGGAGCTGCAAGCTGAGGGCCTTGGCCCTGCCCTTGTGTCTTGGGGGATAATCTCTGTGTAGGCCGGCCCTGAGCTAACATGTGGTCCTAGCAGTTTGGCTGAGCAGAAGAAGGATACCTGAATTAGTGTCTCTGAGCATGGAGTAGAAGGGAGCCGGATTTCCCTGACACCTATGTCCCGAGCTTACATGTCGAGTAGAGGCCTTGGAGACCTGCTATAAGCCAGCTCCTGTGAGAGCGATGTGGCCTCCGCACCAGGCTGGCAGAGGAGATGGCTGAGGCTCAGAAAGCCAAAGCTGAGGGAAGCAGCAAGGGAGAAGGTAGTGCCAGACCCTGAGGCTGCAGGTAAGATGTGGGCTGGGCAGGCCAGGCCCTGGCAGCATCACAGACAGGCAGACGAAGCACATGGCTGTGGGAGTCCTGGGCCCACCATGCCTGTGTGTCACCAGGCTGCTCCTGGAGAACACCAGGGGGATTGAGCATTCACCCTAAAGAGCCTGAACCACTCAGAAGATGGTGTTTGAACAGGGAGCCACTGTTAGCAGGCAATTTTGGGACTTTGTTCGCTCTTCACCACCCCCAGCGGGTAAAAACTTGATCAGCTATGGGAAATAGAGAACTACATTTTTTTTTTTTTGCAGCCCCACGTAGTTGGGGTGCTAGATATTTGGCTTTGTAGCATCATATGTCTCTATGCATAATATCAATCAGGACACAGAGCAGGTCCTATAAAATGGCAGCCCTGTGGTGAGCACCTGCCTGATCCTCTGCCTGGAAGCCACCTGCAGAGGAGGGACTCTGATCGTTACGTTTGTTTCCAAGTCTTTCCATGCAGCTCAAGGTGGCAAAGTTTTTCAGTAACCTTGTGTATCACTCCAGACATGTGGCAGCAGCCCACACATATCGGGAATTTAAATGCCACACTTTCTCAGGATCCAGTGTGGCTGAGAGGCGTGTCCTCACCTGATCACTGTGTTGGAGAGGTCCTTCCTACTTTCAGGTTGGTCTCAGCAGGTGGCAGAGATCAGAGAGGGGGCACTAGTGGTGACCCAGGCAGCCATGCCACGTTTCTCCCTGATCCTTCTCTTCCTGTCCTCCCAATTCCCATGGCAGCTGGTGCTCCTGTCTCTAGCTCCAGCTGTGGGGGGCTCCAGCTGTCTTTCTCTTGTCTTCTTTGTTTCTGGAACTCATCCTCCAACCTTCTTAAGAGGTATCTTCTCTCTTTAGGCACCCCCTAACAGGCACTGTGTGGTTTTGCTTTGTTTTTCAATTAACATAGAGTAAGTTTGGTGGGCTTTTTTTGGGTCTACAGCTCTCACATTTGTCTGGATCAGTAGAAAGAACAGTTCCATTGCCCCATCCCACACCAAATCCCTCATTTTGTCTCTTGGTAGTCAGACTGTCTTCCCACCCTAAACCCATATATTCTCTCACTACAGGTTTTTCTTTGTGAGAATGCCCTAGAATGGAATCGTCCTCTGTAACCTTTGAAAGCGGTCTCTTTCACTCAATACAAGGGCTGTGATTCACCCTGGTTATTGTGTATATCAGCAGTTGCTTCCTCTTTATTGCCAAGTGGTATTCTGTGGTGTGGATTCACTGCAGTGTGTTCATCCATTCACCTGTTAAAGGGCATGTGGGTTTTTTCTAGTCTTTTGTGATTATAAAGTAGAGCTGCTACCTTGCTTTTGTCACTACTTGAAATGATCTCATTGACTTATGAGCATACTTGTTTATTATTTGTCTCTTGCCGTAATACAAGCTCCATGAGGGGCAGGAGCTTGTCTGTCTTCTTGGCCATCATCCCCAGTGCCTGGAAGAATACTAGGAATACATTCGGCAATGGCTGTTAAATGAGTTAAAGAATAGCAATTATTTGGCTCTTGTACCCATTTGAGACAAAGACATTCTGGTGTTAAATATACAAGGGAGAGAGAGTAGACTGTATGCCAAGCCCTCTGCCCCCTGCCAGAGTCCAGGGCCCCTCCATCATGGCAGGAGTTGGGGCTTAGCTTTGCAAATCTGCAATAGCTTTGTCTGAGTTTAGCAGTGGTGGATGCCATCAAGAAGATTACCTCCCATGGTCATTAATTTCGTTTACTGAGCCTGCACCAGGCACCTTGTGTAGATTATCTTATTTACTCCTCATAACCACTACTGCAGGTAAGTACTAATATCCCCATTGTATAGCTAGGAAAACCAAGGCTGAGAGAGGGTAAGTTAACTTGTCCAGAGTCACACCCCTAGCACATGGTAGAGCTGGAATTCAGGCCCAGTCTATTATTTTGAAGTCCTAGATCTACTGGTTTGATATGGTTTGGCTATGCCCCAACTCAAATCTCACCTTGAGTTGTAATAATCCCCACATGTCAAGGGCAGGGCCAGGTGGAGATAACAGAATAATTGGGGCAGTTTCCCCCACACTGTTTTTGCGGTAGTGAATAAATCTCATGAGATCTGAAGGTTTTACAAATGGATGTTCCCCTGCCCAAGCTCTCTTGTCTGCCGCCATGTAAAACATGACTTTGATCCTCCTTTGCCTTTTGCCGTGATTGTGAGGCCTCCCTAACCATGTGGAACTGAGAGTCAATTAAACCTCTTTCCTTTATAAATTACCCAATCTCAGATTAGCAGTGTGAGAACAGATGAATACAGCCTGTATTAATTTTCTCAGGCTGCCATAACACAATAGCACAGATTGGGTGGCTTAAACAACAGACATTTATTTTCTCAACATTCTGGAGGCTGAAGGACCATGGTCAAGGTGTTGGCAGTGCTGGTTTCTCCTGAGGCCTCCCTGCCTTGCAGATAGTCATTTTCTCCTTGTGTCCTCACATGGTTGTCTCTCTCTGTGTGTGTCCTAATCTCCTCTTTGTATAAGGACACCAGTTATATGGATTACAGTTCACCCCAATGACCTCATTTTAACTTAATTGATGATTTAAACAGGATCTTTAAAGACGTATTTCCAAACAAGGCCACTTTCTGAGGTACTGAGGGTTAAGACTTCGGCATATGAATTTGGGAAGCACGTAATTCATGTAGCTCGCAACAGCGCCTCTTTGGAATGATCTTTTGCCACTTGTAAATGGAAATAATTAGAGCTGTCTATGAAACTTGCAAACCCTGTCCTTACGGTTTTGCAGCTGGTTATGGAATCACATTGAAAAATAGTAGCCCAGGGAGGCTAGTTTGCTAATTACTGCAGGAACATAGGACTGTATACTAAAAAAAAAAAAATAAGCAGGAAGCACTTGGAAACCAGTTGCAGGTCATCTCTCAGCAGCCACCTGTCCTCCGGACCTATATGAATTCCCCACTGAACAGTGGATGCTCCCAGTGCGTGATGTTTGTTTCCTGGGAACGTACCAGGGCAGGGTCCAGTCTCACTCATCTGTGTTAACTGCCTAGCACGGTACAATGATGCACAGTGTTTGATTGTGAAAACTTGTGAAACTGCATTTATGTATGAAGATTTTTGTTGCAAAGCCATTTGGAGAAGGAGACGATGTGGTTCAAATTGCTTTCTTAATTAAAATTTTTCTCTACAAATTGAGCTAAAGGTTACTTCCTCCTTCCCTTTGGTCACTAGACACCTCCTCTGTCAGAGAACCAGCAATGTCTTTTTTATGCTGACAATAGTTTGCTCTAAAGTTACTGAAGCGGTAACTTAGACATGCTTATTCGTGAGAGGCTTGCTAATTTGTGCCTGAGTAAATTTTTGCAGACTGAGGATGGCTTGCAGCTGGTGGCAAGAAAGCTGATCCATAATGTCCGATTTTTAGTTTTCCCTGTAGTCCAGGTACATTCTGTAAATAGGACTTGGTGCTGGGTACATGAGCTGAGGACTGAGAACCAGGAACCCACTGGTGACTGTGACCACCCTGTGGTTATTGTGCAGAACCTTACCTTACATGAGGCATCGAAGCATTGGAAACTCTGCCTTTACCCCCTTCATGTCCTTAGATTAACTTTTGTGGCTTCATACCTTTGCCAACATCACATCCCACGAGGCTTTTTTTCTTTTTAAAAAAATATCAGGCCGTGTTTAAAACTGTAGCTTTTGGTACTTTCAGTGATCTTGACACATTTAGGAAATCTGATTATTTCCTCTTTTCGTTCTTTCATGGCATCTGCATTTTTTGCTGTTTCCTGAGCCCAGTGTCTGTTTTGTTATTAGCCAATGTATCAGTCAAAGTTCAAGAAGGAAAGAGAAAACTGGTTAAGTTTAACGTGAATAATTATTACTATAAAAAGATGTTAGAGTAATGATGGATTGGTTAGCAGTAGTGAAGAGGTCTTTAAAGAATGCAGCAATGGTAGATACAGGGAACAACTCCTGCCCCTAGAGCTGTGGCAGAGCACCCAAGGAAGAAACAGAACTAGAATTAGTTTCCCCATCCAGGCTTGAAATCCAGACCCGACTAGAGTTAGCATAGCCATGGCCCACAGGATGGCAGAGAAAGTCACTGAGGAACCACTTCAATTTCCTGGTAATTGCCAGGAATTTGAACTCTGTGGTGCCAGGAGAAGTTCTTCACTTTTCAACTCTGCAAGGCTATAAAAGGGCATGCCTGGGGAAGTCATCTAGGCGGACCTGCCACACCAGCAGAATTCCCTAGGACACCACTCATTGGGATGCTGTGGATGTTGCCTGTGAGAAGGCGCCATGTGCTGCTGCTTGTGTACACTGCAGGAGCTGAGCTTTAGAGAAGCTAGATGGGGGGGAGTCCAGGAGCTTGGTCCGTGGGAGCCTGTTGGAAGCAGCACCCTGGAATCTGGAAGAGAAAATCCCTCTTCCTCTACTGTCCTTCCAGAGCTGTCTTCTGGCAAAGCTTAGCATTGTATCAATTGGCAAGGGAGAATGTCTAAAAGGCTCAACTTTATTATTTCAGAACAGGCAATGAAGGGTAAATTTCGAGTTGTGAGAAGGTATATTAATAACTGGCTAGCTGTAAATTGGTTTCTTTGTTTTAGACTATTGAAGTATAAAGGGTTTCCATAGAGCACATCAGTTCTTAAATATAAGTTTTAATTTATCAAGCATATATGGAATGGAGGTAGAAGGAGAGATACTAGGGAAGTGTTACCTGCTCTAATCCTGAGTCTGCTAAGAGCTACTGTGGGTTGGAAACCCCATTTATGCCTTATGCCTACAACAGGAATTGGTAATTGTCATACTCATTTTGCAGGTAAAGAAAGTGAGTCTTAGGGGTAAGAAACCTTATCAAGAGCTCTCAACAGGAGGCACAGATGGCATTTGAAACAAGGTCTGTTTAACCCTAGGGCCAATGTTTTATTTTTTTCTTTTATACTTTATGATATTCTCTAAGTAGAAATTCATATGTGAATATACCTATTTCTGCCTCAGAGGAACTGCTTTTGGTATGAAGGAGATACAGAGTCCCAGTGATAAGGACATGGGGAAGACTGCTTCCTGTGGAAGGAGCTGGCCTCAAACTTCCAAATTGGAATATCAGGTTATGATGGGAAGAGATTGGCTGTCAGTTTCATCTATCTGGTATAGTGGATTCTGATTAGCTCTGGAGCAACAGAGCAGGACAGATAAAGAGTTTTACATTTACTCATAGTTCCAGAACTCTAAAACCAATAATTTTACCATTTTAAATGCAGACTGAATCACTCTTTATTTAGCTCTTACTTCTATAAGGTTAGAGGAACCATCATGTACACTGTCTTAGTCCCTTCTCACACTGCTATGAAGAAATACCTGAGAATGGGTCATTTATAAAGGAAAGGGATTTAATTGACTCACAGTTCTGCATAGCTAGAGAGGCCTTGGGAAACATTGATGGTGGAAGGCACTTTTTTTCTGGTGGTGGGCAGCAGGAGAAAGAATGAGAACAGAGTAAACGGGGAAGCCCTTTATAAAATCATCAGATTTCTTGATAACTTACTGTAATGAGAATAGCATGGGGGAACTGCCCCTGTGATTCAGTTACCTTCCACCATGTTCCTCTCATGACACATGGGGATTATGAGAACTACAATTCAAGGTGAGATTTGGGTGGGGACACAGCCAAACCATATCAGACACTTTCCCAAATCCTCCCTCATTTACTTCTCACAAGAACCCCATGGAGTAGGCATTTTTAAATTCATTTTATAGATTAAAATTGTAAGAATGGGGAAAGTTTACATTCCCAAGTTTATTAGATGAAAAACAGAAGCTAATGTCCATTAACTTGAATCCAAGTTTGGCAGACTCTGCAGCCAATTTCTTTTTATTGGCAATATTTATAGTATTAGTTATAAAATAATAAGGATCCTGTGCACTAAGGTTTCTTTCACATCATCACTTCAGGATACTGGGTACCTAATTTATCTCATTAAAAAAAAATAACTGTGTAGCAATGCACGGCATTTAACCCATCCCCAGAAGTATGATTGTCTTCACCTTTGGGAGAATTAAAATGAAGTCACACAGATTAAAAGATATGTATTGTGCCATTGTTTGTAAGCTGTAGAGATGAGAAACAGCTTGGCTATCAATACAGAATTTGGTGAATCAAATATATGCTGATCTTCAGGAGAATATCAGGCAAAGTGAAGAATAAACACAGACTATTGCTGGTGTTATCATTAAACAGACACAAAGCCTGATAATTAACTTGGATAGAAATGAAAATTCTTGGTTCCATGATACTTAATAAAGATGAAAAATGCCAGTGAAGTGGAAGCTACCTAAGCCTGGAGTCTACATGAATCTGTACAGGCTGAAAGTACACAAGCTCTGCACATATGTGAGACTTTTTACATGTGCAGAGCAATGGGGAAGGACTCTGGTAGGACCTTTAGGCAAGTCAAGATATTTCCCAGGGAGCCCTACAGAGAGAACAAAATTCATTGCAATCTGACTGTAGGCATCGAATCACGTATTGGAAAGCAAGTTGTCAGTGGTTCAGCAAGGCTCTCAAGTGGGTGAAACTGTCCAATATGGAACATTTGATCAAAACTCAGCAAAGTTGCCCAGAGTAGAAGTAATTACATTTTACAAGTGGCCTTGTTTGATATAACCTTCTATAAAGTAACAGTTCTCTAAGACAACAGTATCAGTAGACCTGTGAATACACTTTTATGTGAGACCAGATAATATCCAAAACCCTCAGAAGAGCACGGATATTGCTCTTTGACTGACCTTGGGTGTCTGTGATTTCCCATCATTCCTCTTCCTATCTGCTTGGAAATGGTGGTCTATTTAATACAATTTAAATTAATTTGTTAGTGAAATAGCACATTAGAACATGAGCAAAAATATAAGCATATAGTTTACAAAAGTAAAAAATAAAACCAAAATGTATTTTAAACAAATGAAAAGATGTTTAAACTTAAGTAATAATAACAGAAATGCAGTTCCCCAAAATGAGATACCAACAAATGAGATAGCATACCAAAATGGTAAAGGCTCAAAATTTGATATATTTTGTTGTTTGGAGGAATTAGAAGAGAGTCGCTCTCATACATTGCTTTTGGGAGTATATTTGTGTTATGTCTTTGAGCCATGTTGGGAATATCTATCAATAGTACAAAAACATCTATTCACACATGCAAACAAGGATATTTATTGTCCCATTGTTTATAAGCAGTAGAGATGGGAAACAGACTGGACATCAATACAGAATTGGATGAAGCAGATATGGACGGATCTTCAAGAGAATTTCAGGCAAAGTGAAGAAGAACATGGGTAGTAAGAGTGAATACAAACAGAATATCAACATATGCACCTGTTTTTATTAACATGTAGATAAACTTGGAGTCTGCACTTCTCAAAAGAAGACATTTATGCAGCCAACAAACATGAAAAAAAGCTAATCATCAAAACCACATTGAGATACCATCTCACGCTAGTTAGAATGGCAATCATTAAAAAATCAGGAGACAACAGTTGCTGGAGAGGATGTGGAGAAGTAGGAAGGCTTTTACACTGTTGGTGGGAGTGTAAATTAGTTCAGCCATTGTGGAAGACAGTGTGGTGATTACTTAGGATCTGGAACTAGAAATACCATTTGATCCAGCCATCCCATTACTGGGTATATACCCAAAGGATTATAAATTATTCTGTTATAAAGACACATGCACACTTATGTGTATTGTGGCACTGTTCACAATAGCAAAGACTTGGAACCAAATCAAATGTCCATCAATGACAGACTGGATAAAGAAAATGTGGCAGATATATGCCATGAGTTACTATGCAGTCATAAAAAAGGATGACCTTGTGTCCTTTGCAGGAACATGGATGAAGCTGGAAACTATCATTATCGGCAAACTGACACAAGAACAGAAAACCAAACACTGCATGTTCTCACTCATAAGTGGGAGTTGAACAATGAGAACACATGGACACTGGGAGGGAAACATCACACACTGGGGCCTGTTGCGGGGTAGGGGATTAGGGAAGGGATAGCTGGGGCTGGTGGGTTAGGGGAGGGATAGCATTAGAAGAAATACCTAATGTAGATGACAGGGTGATAGATGCAGCAAACCACCATGGCACGTGTATACCTATGTAACAAACCTGCATGCTCTGCACATGTACCCCAGAACTTAAAGTATAATAATATAAAATCATTTTCCAAAATCAAAAGTTAGTAGGTGGTGTATAAATGAGACCAAAACCTAAGACATTTATCCTAATGAGGTAAAATGGAAATAAGACTTTAATCACAGGATATCTGAGAATCCTGACACACTTTTAGATGGGATTATGAGCTCTGAGCCTCATTGATTCCCTGCAATTTTCTGAAGGTGATCAATTAAACAATATGATTATGAATTCATAGATTTTAAAATGGTTAGTATATTTCAGTCAATTGCACTCTTTATTCTTCTCGATGCTCAAATGAACCCATCAGTGGTCAGTGAGCACCTCTTTATTTAGAATTCCATGTTCTTTTAAAAATTAAGTTTTTAATCTTGAGACAGTGGTAGATTTACATGTATTTGTAAGAAACAACACAAAGATTGGTGTAGCCTTCACTCGGTTTCCTTTCCTAATGGTAACATCTCATGTAACTACCTGTAATGCAGTATCACAAACAGGATTCTGCCATTGATACAGTTCACTTATCTTCCAATTTCCCATTTTACTCTGTGTGTGTGTGTGAGAGAGTGTGTGTGTGTGTGTGTATGTGTATATTTAGTTTATGCAGTCTTAGCACCTGTATAGGTTTGTGTATTCATCACTGGCACTGAAGCAGAACAGTCACAAAGTCTCTTGCTTTACCTTTCATAGCCACACCCATTAATTCCTATACCACTCCCCCTAAGTCCCTGACCCCTGCCAGCCACCAACCAGTTCTTCATTTCTATGATTTTGTCATTTCTAGATTGTTGTACACATGTACAGTATGTAACCATTTGGGATTGACTTTTTAGACTTAGCCGAATTCCCTAGAGAGGTATCCGTATTGTGCAGATATCAGTAGTTCATTCATTTTTATTGCTGAATAACATTCCCTGATATGCATGGTCCACAGTTTCTTTAACCATTTACACATTGTGGGACATCTGGGTTGTTCCTGGTTTTTGGCTATTGTGTCTTCTGTTTCTCTTTTCTTGCCTTCCTGTGTATTACTTAAGCATTTTTGAGCATCCTCACCGTAATACGTGATACTAGGATGCCCATCCTAAAAAATGATTTATTGATAGTGTTTTTTAGTATATCTTTTTGTATGATGTTCTTACAAAGAACATCTGGCTCCAGATATTACAATACAGACATACACACATGGCTTATCACAGTTCATTGGCATTGAGATTTTTCCACTTCAAGTCACGTGTGGAAACCCCACTTCAACTTAGGTCTCTTTACTTTCTCTGCTTTTAAGTATCATCATCTTAACTGTCAGATGGTGTTATGATTTATGTTTTAATTATGAAATACATTTTATAAAATTCATGGAAAACAGGGTCGTCTGTTGCGTTCACCAACATTTCTGCCCTTTCTCTTGTTTTTTTCTTCCTTCCCAATGCTCCAAGATTCCCTCCCATATTTTCATTTTTTAAAGTATTTCTTCATCTGAGAATGTCTTTATTTTATCTTAATTTCTAAGATATTTACATTAAATTCAGAATTCACAATGACAATTCTTTTCTTACATCATGAGAAATGTTAGGCTACTTTCTTCTGGCTCCCAGGGTTTCAGATGAGAGATCTGCTAACCTTTGAGTGGGTGTTCCCTAGAGGTAACATGTCATGGTTCTTCAGCTGCTTTTAAGCTTTTATTGTGTTCAGATTTTAGAAGTTTTATTATAGTTTGGTTTAATGTAGATTTCTCTCAGTTTATTATATTTAGTGTTTGCTTAGCTTCCTGAGTCTGAAGGATTTTGTATTTCTACAATTTTAGGAAGTTTTCAGCCATGATTTCCTCTCACACTCTTTCAAGTTCCACTCGGTTTCTCCTCTCTTTCAGAGACTCCAATGACACCAATATGGAATTGTTTATTACCGTCCTACAGGTACTTGAGGCTCTGTTCATTTTCCTATCAATCTCCTTTCTCCCTGTTGTGCAGATTGGGTGCCACACACTGATCAGCTCTCAGGTTCACTGGTTCTGATCTCTGCCCTCTCTTTTATTCTACTGAGACCATCCAGTGAGTTCTTTTATTTGCGTTGCTGTGTTTTCTAGTTCTGCAGTATCCATGTGGTTCTTTTTTATAACTTCTTTTTCTTTATTGAGATTTTCTGCTATTTTGTTTGTTTCAAGACAATTTGCAATTGCTGTTGAAGCATTTTTTATGATGGATGCTTTAAAATACTAGCCAGATCACTCCAATATCTGATTTGTCTCAATATTGGCATCAATTGATTGCTTTTCTTAATTCAAGTTGTGTTTTCTTTGGTTATTTTCGATTGTATCATGGTGTTTTGAGCATTATAATAGGAGACTTTGAGCCTTATGTAAAATTTTTTATTTTTGTGGGTGGTCATTCTACTTAAGCTTAACACACAGATCTTGGTCCACTTTGTGTGCTGTGATTCCAGTAAGAGTTTGATTTTGGTTTAACTGAAGCTTCTGGGATTCCCTGATACTGCCATATGAAAGGACAGATGAGATTTCTCTAGCTGCCTCCATGTTAGGGAGATGGAGCTGGAGAGAAGGGAACTTCTTAGAAGCCCAGGTCTTTTTTGCATCAGGAGCCATCCTGCTGTGGGGCAGCCAGTGTTTCCAGGCCACGTCACTTGCCATTGTGGAATACCCTTTTCCCTGTCTCCTGGGTGCTTGTTGTGGTTCCTCTACCCCCAGGGGAAGAACAAGCATTTCCCTGGCTGTTTATTATCAGTGGCATCCCAGCTGATCCCCCTCGTTGGTGTTTCAGGACCAGTGTGGTTTGTTGGAAGGACTCCTGGTCTCTCCAGAGAGGCAGCCCAGCTAGGCTGCCTTCTGTCGCTAGAATGTTAGAAATGTGAGGTCTTTTGGGTGGGGGTTTTAATGTGTGTATGTGTGTGGTGTGTGCATTCTCTATTTGTAGTTTTAAAATATTTTACAGATCTTCTAAATTTGTTGCATTAATAATGTTATTCAGATATCTGTATGCATTTTTTGACTGGTACAGCTGGTATTTACTGAGTATTTACTATGTGCAAGGCCTGGTGCCAAGATATTGGAATACTAATTTACCTTAATACTTAGAAGAATTTCTACCCCTATTTTTCCAGAAGACTGAAGCTGAGAGTTCAAGGTTTTTCTGTTTGCTGTGCTGACTATTTATCAGCTCCTGTGCCACTGTAAGGGTCTCCTAGTGACCCTAGGCAGATGTAGTTAGTCCCTCAAACCCTCCTTAAACATTGTCTCTTTGGCATTTAGACTATTTTCAGTATTAAATATAATAATATTGCAATAGACATATTCATGGAAATAGCTTTATATTTTATTTAAACTATTTCCTTAGGATAGAGTTCTTTTATCTTGAGAGAGAAAAGCATGTACATTTTTTATGGATCAGTGACTGTATTTTTCTGATACCCAAATTATTTTATATAACTCTTATGCCAGTGTACTCTGCCAGCAGCAATAAATGAAAAAAATGTACCAATTTTATTTTATCCTCAGTAGTGCTGGGTACCACAAAACAAATAAGTATTAGTTGGGAATCCATTTTTGAGGAAGAAATGTGGGCAAGCGTTGTTAATTTGGTCAGTATGTACGGAGGACATATACTGTGCCCAGCAGTGAGCCCAACACTGGGGAGACAGTAGCAGGTAGCCCCTGGATGGACAGAGTCAAGGAGAGAGGTCTCAGAAGACTCACCTGTGATGTGAAGGCATTGGAACTTTTCATTTTAGTAAGGAAGGCCTGCAGGTAGATCTTTGCTCTGGTGGCCACGTCATATACAATTTTTGTTAATGTCCTTGTTGGAGCTGAATATCACAGCTGAATAAGAGACATACCCAAATATTCTTCATTTTGCAGGCTAATTACACCTTTTATATTGTGGACAAGCTAAAAACTTTATCAGAAACACTGCTGGAAATGTCCAGCCTTTTCCAGAGAAGTGGAAGTGGCCAGATGTTCAGCCAGCTGCAGGTGAGTGGTTGGTCTTCGCCCCTGAGGGATGGGGAGCTGCTGCTAGGGTATGTTTGAGACATGGGGGCAGTCCTATAGAGGATTCTGCAGAGTCACATCAGGCATGGTGGTTCTAGTTGATTCATTTAATTGACATAAAATTAGAGATGTCTGAAAATTTTTTGTAACTTTTCAGTATTTTACCTATGCAGGATGGTACAATTGTGAGAATAATTAATAATTTGTTAATAGTAACCTGTTCTTTAAATTCTTTATTAAACTTAATGCTTTTTAGATTGTTTGTATACCTTTGAATTGTAGGTCTATTCAATGATTAATGATCATTTTCTCCTATTCTGTATTGACAACCTAATATTTTAAAAAGAAATGACTTGCAGTTTAGAATGACCCAACTCCGTTAGAGCCTGACAATCATTAATTGTCAAACTTTAATTCAGGCGGATCACCTAATAATTTTTTGGGCATTTGAGTAGCTTCAACTTACCTAAACTCTGATAGGATGAGAAAACATGCCTGCATTTTAATTCATATTTGGTTTATTTATTAACCACCAGGTGGGTAGTTCAGAGTACAGACTCAGGAGCTAGAATCATTTGAGTTTGATTCCCAGCTCAGCTCCCGACCGGTTGTGTGATCTTGGATGAGTCACTGAAATTCTCTGTGCCTTGGGTTTCTTCCCTGAGAAATGAGGAAGTGATAGTACTTATGAGGTATAAATGGGTCCGGATACATAGAGCACTTGGAATAGGTTTTGACACAGAGAAAATGGTACTGGGTGCGTCTAGGTTTTCCAAGAAGCAGATGCTAAGATGGGATTACATGTGCAAGAATTTGATTTTGGGAAATGGCTGCAGAGCAAAGGAAGGGGAAGCTCAGACAAGCTGAAAGCAAAGTTGTCAATGGTGATGCAAGTCTGACCCTGAGGAAAGGAGAGAGGGAGAGGGTCGGGTGGAAGCATCTTGGTGGGTCCTGCGATTTAATGGACATCAGATAAGGCTGAGAGCGAGTCACAGAGCTAAAGTCGGTTATCAAGGGAGGGGTCCCATGTCAGTGGAGTCCTGTGGCTCCTGGGAGTGGTCCTGATGTGGTGGTCATTGGTGAGACACACCCCATGGAAGGTGTGACCTCAGGGCAAAGTGCCATAGATTCAGAGTGCAGCAGTGGACCCTGCCATTTCCGTTTCCTGCAGTTGGAGGTCTGTGATGTTCATTCTCACAGCGGCTCATGACCATATGTGTTAGCTAGTATTGTAATCTTTAATTTGTTTGCGCATGGACTAATTTGTTAATACACATATCAGCAAACCTTTGCAGTTAATGGGCCAGATAGTGTTTTAGACTAGATAAAGTCTCTGCTGCGACTGTGTGTAATCCCACTCAATATTATAAATGCCAAGTTGAGAATGTACAAAGTTCTAGGAGAACATAAAACAGAGCCTATCTTGGCCTCAAAAATTGGTCAGCTATTGTGAAGCCTATGATGTACCTGAGTACTATTTACTAAGTAGCCATGTCAGAAATCAAAGTCACGTATTCCACCAGGTGAAGAACTTATCTTCCATAGGATAAGATAGTACAAGGTGTTCCTCTGTTTCTTAACTTTGGGATCATGCTCCGGGGAGCTCACAGTGCCTTGGGTTTGTAGTAGTCGATGTCTGTGTTCCAGGCCTGGTTCTGCCACTGGATTGAGTGGTTTAGAGCCTCTGGGTAAAGTCCTACCTTTGCTCTGCTTGCCTGCTTCATCAGTAAAAGGCAGCAGTAACCTCATGGGGATGTTGTTAAGATTAAGTGACATGATGCATAATGAATGTCCGGTACACTGACTGGCAAATAGCTAATACCCAGTGAAGGAGGATAAATAAGACTCAAAAAAAGAAAAACAAACACCAAGCTTTCATAATGAAGTCTTGTCATCTGTAGACAAGATTAATTAAAACCATCACATGTAATAAAGTGAATGTGAAAAATAAAGGAGCTAATTGCAAAGGGTACATATTATTTGAGAATTCCCCCGCTGAGCTCCTGTGCTGGAACAAATCTGGATAGCATACAAATATTCTCTAAGAAATTGGCAAATTCCAAAATTAATCCCCAGTTTTGGATCCTGAGGTGGAGCCGGGATGCATCAGTGTTTTTCCCTCTTAGTTTCTTGTTGGTTGTTGTGTGTTGTAAGTAACCTGGAAACCATCATTCTCAGCAAACTGACAGAAGAGCAGAAGATCAAACACCACATGTTCTCACTCATAGGCGGGTGTTGAACAATGAGAACACATGGACACAGGGAGGGGAGCACTACACACTGGGGTCAGTTGGGGGGAAATAGGGGAGGGACGGTGGGGGGTGGGGAGCTGGGGAGAGATAGCAAGGGGAGAGATGCCAGATGTAGGTGATGGGGAGGAAGGCAGCAAATCACACTGCCACGTGTGTGCCTGTGCAACAATCTTGCATGTTCTTCACATGTACCCCAAAACCTAAAATGCAATAAAATAAATAAATGGGAAAAAAAATAAAAAGATAAGTATGGAGCAGTGCAGTGCAAGTATGTGCATATCAACAGCAAAATAAAGGAGCAAGATGTCATTATGTTGATGATAAAATCTTGGAGAGCTCTCTACAGTAAAACCATTGACAAATGAGGCAAAGTCAGAGCCATCAATAGTAATGAGAGAAGAATAGTACAGATGAAGCAATGAAAGATTCTTCCGAAGATGACGAATAGCCAAACATTGAGAGAGGCTTTGGGAAATTCTGAAATCCTCCCTCAGAGTTTTTGCAACGAGGACCCTTTCTTTATAACTGGCGTCTGGGGAAGGCCATACCAAGCAAAGGAAAGAATCTTATAGAAAGTAAAGGATCACCATATAGGTTCGTTAGAAAATTTTGCAAAAAACAAACACTTATTTCAATCTTTGTTTTTAGTATGAATACATAATTACAATGCCAACATAAATTTTCATAATTGTTGATTTTGTCTTTCAAGGTAAGGGCCTAATCAAATGTTATCCTGTTATTGTGGTGTTTTAAAACTTCTTTTAAGTGGATTTAGTTTATATGTCTTTTTCCTGTGTAATGACATTGTGAATAAGTCTAATAAGTATTATTCAATAAGGCAAAATAATGCGATTTTTTTTAAGCTATGTTATTTTTCTTTAGGAGGCCCTGAGAAACAAATTTGTAAGAAACTTTGTAGAAAACCAGTTGCACATTGATGTAGACAAACTTACTGAAAAACTCCAGACATACGGTAAGTGTGCTGATGGGTATGGTAGCATTCTCCTGCCCAAATGGCTCTGCCACTTGGCAAGTCCTCCTCCTTGGGCCATGACATTGCTAGGTGACTTCCAGCAAGTCACTTTTCCTCCCTCAGTTTCTATTTTCTTATCTGGACCCTGAAGGGCTTGAACAAAATACACTCCAAAGTTTGTTCATGCCTGAAGTTTTTTGATTCACTGATTCAGGACTTAAGTAGTAAAAAACCTCATTAAAAGAAAGTTTTCTGATTCAATCACAAGAATTGTGAGTTATGAAACAAGTTTATAAAACAAATTATTATTATTTTGAGTTAAAAGTAAATTGAAAGTCATTGCATGGGTTTGAAAATGTGAAGCTCAAATAAAAAACATCACCTATCAGTAAATATTTATTGTACCCCTGCAACTGATGGCTCTGTGAATTCATTTAGGTGTTGAACAAACACTTGCTGGACACACAAGGAGAGCCAGTTCTATGAAATAATTCATAGAGGGGCATTTAATATTCCTATTCTGCCATGCAGTGCAGAGAGGAAGATGACCATGCTTACCAACTGCAACACTGTGGCAAAATCAGCTGTCAGGGCTCTGCCAGAGAAGCTTTCAGGAGCCTAACCCAGTTGATGGGGACCTGGAGTCAGAGGAAAGATGGGTATCATGCTGTTCCAGGTCCCTGGCTCCCTCACACTCTGCTTGTGCACGGGAAAGGGTTTTGGATTTGCCTTACATAGGAAAGTTAGAGGAAGACAAGACATTTTATTAAGCAGAATACAATACTTCCCTTTAAAAAAATTTCTAGTGAATATACTACTACTACTTCAGAAAGGTTAATCATATTTTAAAATGTTTCATATTTTAAAAGCATTACATAATCTTTTCAATTAATTAAAACACCTTTAAAAAAAGAAGTAGCACTGGAAAGCTTATAATAGTGTCCCCATCTTCTGTTGCTGGAACCAAGGACTGACATGGTCTGAGAGAGTTCCTGTGTGGACCACAGATGTCTCCTGAGTTTGCATTTACCATGATAATGTCTTGAAGTGTGAATCATACATGACATGAGCCACATTTGTTCAACATGTTGCACTACCTTTGACTATGTTTTCCCACATGTAAACTTGTATTGTAAAATTAAGAGAACGTTCCTCAGAAATTTAGAACTTTTCCCACAAGTGTGTTGGGACACAGAATATGGTCTTCACATGGAATTTTGAGATCTATGAAGTGTGATCCTCTCTTCTTCCTGCTCCCGCCTGAAGCTGGAGACTGAAGACCATCTCATCCAGGTGGGGAAATGTTGGATATTTTCCACCCGACCCTGCACAGCCCTCCAGGAGCAGACACAGTGTGGGGTTAGGCGTTCACAGGTGGCGTGGGGTGGGATTGATCACTGACCGGATGCAAATCTCCTTTTGTAACTCTCTTGCTAACAAATGGCCTCACTTTACCGCACGCACCCTTTAAAATTTATACCTAGGTCATACTCACTTTTCTTCAACATATACCCAGTATCTGGAAACTGAGGTAAAATAACTATTTGGAGAGGTATTGATGCAACTTCTTGGAATGTTTGCCAAATTATGCTGTCATTTTTATTCATTATACAACATTTATTTTATTTTTAATTTTTTGAGCTGGAGTTTTGCATTTGTTGCCCAGGCTGCAGGGCAATGGCATGATCTTGGCTCACTGCAACGTGTGACTCTTGGATTCAAGTGATTCTCCTGCCTTACCCTCTGAAGTGATTCTCCTCTCTCACCCTCCTGAGTAGCTGGGACTACAGGCGTGTGCCACCATGCCCAGCTAATTTTTGTATTTTTAGTAGAGATGGGGTTTCACCATCTTAGACAGGCTGGTCTTGAACTTCTGATCTCAGGTGATCCATCCACCTTGGCCTCCCAAAGTGCTAGGATTACAGGTGTGAGCCTCCGCGCTTGGCCTTGTTATAGAATTAAAAAAAATAACCTTTTAGTTTATTACAAAAAGTATATGTGTCTGTTGTAGAAACATTAGAAAATACAAATAAGTCAGAAAAGAAATCCACCTCTAATCTTTCCACCACAGAGAGCTATTGTAAAAGCCTTGGAGTTCTTTTTTAGATAAAATTTGTATGTACTTATATGAGCATAGGAATATGTATTTTCACAAAAATGATTATACTGTTCATATAATTTTGTTACTGATTAAAAAATAGGATTACTATAAAAGTTTTTCATATCCATAAATATTGACTGTTACTAAGAAAAAGTCCTTTCATCTGTCTCTGCATTCCATTCCACTCCCCAGTGTGAATTTAAACTTAGGAATTTCTTTGGGATTAGTCATTATATATCTAAAACACCTATGGCAGCATTTCTTGATTTGTTTGTTACAGAAATTATCAGTTGACTTCCTGTTCTGAAAGATGCAGATTTCCTTTTATACCACCTCATTTCCCTGATCAGTTGCTCCCACATAGTTTATGATTACGTTAGTTGTCATAAAACATGATGAGGAGATAAATGTCGTTCAGTGCAGAGCCAGGCTATGCATTATAGTGACATTTCCTTATTTACCATGTTTCCCTTTTCCTAGAGTTCCATGCTCTCTTGTGATCATGAAACACTTGCTCTCCATTGTGCCCATCTCTGTGTGACAACTCACCATTTTTATGTCAAGTCCTTTTATCTGTGCAGATGCCCATCCAGATCCCCTACTATGCTCCACCTGGAAGGCTGCCCACTCCTGCTGCTTTCCTAGGAATTCCCTGCTCTGCTCTCCTGGGGTGGATACCACGATTCCTGGGCTCTATGTCCTCCTTTTTGTTTTATTACCATGTTTTGTGGGTTCACATTAATCAGTGTCACCCTGAAAAAGAATGAGAGAAAAAATTCCTGAGTGATTTTACTCAGTAAAGTAAAATTATATCTGAATAATATGTGGAAATATCCCTTATTTCGTTACCAATAATGTTGCATCTCTTCTTTCTCTCTCCTTTTTGTTTTTAATTAGTCTCATCAGAGGGTTATTAATTTTTATTAGTCTTAAAAAACCCCACCGTATATGACCTTGCTTATTTATTTTATGTTTGTTTTGATTTCACTGATTTCTGATCTCTATTAGTTTCATCCTTTTACCCTGTATGTATGTATGTGTGTGTGTGTTTGGCAACTTGTTGAGATGAATACTTAAATTATTGATGGCCACCTTGTCTTCTTTTCATATATCTATATGTCTCTCTCTCTATATATAGATATGAAGTATCTAGTGGTGAGTATATATATATATATATATATATATATATATATATATATATGTAGATATAGATAGATAGATACTTCCCTCTGGTATTATCTTAACTGCATCTCACTAGTTTTGATATCTTGTATTTTCACTCTCATTCAATTAAGCATATTTTAAACATGTGGTGTAACTTCCTTTTTTTCACTTTAGGTTATTTGAAAGTCTATAGCTTGATTTCTAAATATTTGGTATTATTTATCTTTGTGTTAATGACTTCCAGCTTTACTTCACAGTGGTCAGAGAATGTACTTTGCCAATACGATTTCATTTATTTGACAGTTCTGGAGACTCACTCAATCCTTGCACACAGGGTCAGTTTCGGTTCTTGCATTGTTGGGTGCCGTCTTGAGTTTCCTCACTGTCTCCTTGTTCTAACAGCTCTTAAGAGGTGTGTGTTTACATTTCTCGTTATGATTGTGGGATTCCCTGTTTCTACTTGAGGTTCTGTCCATTTGGGATTTATATACTTTAACACTGTATTGTATTTTCTATTGAGGACATGTTTGTGATATTTATATTTTCCTTTGTTTGTATTTAAATTATCTTCCTTCTACCCTTTCCCTCCTTCTTTTATTTCTTTATTTCTCTCCAGAAGTTTTTCTGTGACTTAGTTACATGGTTTCTTATGAGAATCCTCTTTTGGCTCTGTGGCATTTCTTGAATTAGTGGCCGAATATCTTACATTTGGGGAAAGTCTTGGCTACTATCTTCTGAAGCATTGCTTCTGACCACTTCTCCTTCCGCTTTCCCCTGCAACACTAGTTAAACACAATGAAAACTTTTCAGTGTCCAATGCTTCTTATATCTTTTTCTATGTTTTCTGACCTATTTTCTCTTCATGCTTCAGTTTGTGAATTTTTTTCTTACTAGTTTTTTAATCAACAACTTCTCTCTTCAGCTGGGTCTAATCTGCCATTAAACATACCAATAAAGTTCTTCACTTTAGTTATTGTATTTTCCACTTAAAATTTAAATTTTATTATTTTAAAATACTTTAAAATTCTATTTTCATCTAATTTTGGATTAGATGACAGTAGTCACATTTTGGAAGTGCATGTTGTGAGCTTTAATACTTGTCTTTTGAGGGTATTCTTTTTAGTCTATTTTTCTCTTGGTTTTTGGTTTTCTTGTCTTGTCTCCAGGAATATTAAGGATTAACAAAAATGAAATCAGACATTATAAATGAAAAATTGTAGAAATAAATTTGAGACTCCTGATGGTGCTATCCTCCTCTAGATAATATTATTTGCCTGCTTCTGGCAGAGAGCTAGGGCAGGGTCATGTTTTCCTAATCCAGCCGGGGATGGAGTGGATTGATGGAGGTGGATTTCAGCCTTGGTAGGGAAATTTCCAGTTTCCTATACTCCCAGGGAGATCCTCTATTTGGGTAGGGTGGGGGTCTCACCTATAAAGCTGGTATTGATTAGGGACCATGTAGGTCCTGAGCTGAAAGCCCATGGACCACAGAAGACTCAGCCTCTCAGTTTTTGACAGGACCAAATACCAGGCTTCCCAAGCCTCCCTTTTCTCTTGCATCTGAGACCTTTGAGCTTTTGGTGCCTTGGTAGCTCTTTAAAGTCTTTTTTTTTTTTTTTTCTTTTTTTGACATAGTCTTAGTCTATTTCAAAAACTGTCAAATGGTGCCGTTCAGGGGCCCGTGAGATATGTAGATCTGAAACTCAGAAAAATGATGATTATGTATATGTTAGAATTTATATTTTTTTTTTTTTTTTTTTTTTATTGTGTTTTTTCTTTTTTTTTTTTTTTTTTTTTTTTGAGACATAGTCTCTCTCTGTCACCAGGCTGGAATGCAGTGGCATGATCTCAGCTCACTGCAACCTCCAACTCCCGAGTTCAAGCGATCCTGCTGCCCTCAGCCTCCCGAGTACCTGGAACTACAGGTGCACACCACCACGCCCAGCAAATTTTTGTATTTTTAGTAGAGATGGGATTTCACCATGTTGGCAAGATGGTCTTGATCTCTTAACCTCATGATCTGCCCACCTTGGCCTCCCAAAGTGCTGGGATTACAGGCATGAGCCACCATGCCCAGCCTCTTTAGTCTTTATATGGATTTTCTTTTTTTAAATTTCACTCGGCTTTTGGGGAACAGGTGGTGGTTGGTTACGTGGGTAAGTTCCATAGTGGCACTTTCTGAGATTTTGGTGCACCCATCACCTGACCAGTGTACACTATATCCAATGTGTAGACTTAAAAAAATTTTAAACTAAAGTCTTTTTTAGATTTTTTAAAAGTCATTCACATTTTCTGGTTGTTCTTGGCAGGAAACTTCATCTGCACCATGTTGTCCTCCATTACTCTAAGCAGAGATTTCCTCAATAGGGCCTTTCAATCTGAAGACGATGACTTTTCAATTAAGGGGAGTTTTCTTGTCATCGTTTCTTTGATATTTTTACCTTTCTATAAAAATGCTATTTTTAACTTCAGTTTATTTTAAAATCATTATTACTGTTTTCTATTTGTTTATTTTGAGTTCTCTCTTTCACGTTGGAGGGTTTGCTGAAATGTTTGGTGGTATTATGAGTGAGGCATTAAAACCAGACTGAAAGTTTTTTGGTGAGTAGAAGTTATCGTGACTTAGTTCACGTCAGCAGTTCTCAACTGGGGATGATTTTGTCCTCCAACGGATGTTTGGTCCTGTCTGGAGATATTTTTGGTTGTCACAGCTGGTCACAGCTACTGCCACCTAACAGGTAGAGGTTAGGGTGCTGCTAAACAGCCTACGCTGCACAGAATAGCCCTCCACAGCAAGGAATTATGAAGTGTTTGTAGGGCCTCAGTTGAGAAACTCTCATTTAGAGCAATAGGATGGAGTCACTTCTTGAAAACAAATTTCAGGAGGAGACACATTGGAATTTCAAATCTTCTGGTCTGTTTTGGCTAATGCCTACCATATGTAGGGTCCTCAGCTATATTCACTGAATGGGGAACAATCATCAACTTGTATTATGATGTAGAGCTTTGCCCCACATTACTGTAGAATTTTATACTATGTTGTTTTCTGTCCACCTATATGTGAACCTCAGTATTGTTTTTGCCCTTTCAGACTTAAAGTGCCCTGTGCCTCTTTACCACACCTCTTGTTCCCTGGTACCTGTGTGTTTTTCCTGGCCCATTTTTACTTTATATTGTGAGCTGAAGAGACCTAATAAGAACCGTGATTCTAGGACTCTCAGCAGGGGCTTCGCCCATTCATGTCTTGTCCTTTCTACTCCATCTTTCTCTCATAGCAGTGTTCTCATCATTTAGGATGGGGAGAGTACTCGAGGCCTCCAAAGTGATACAACATGCAGTTAATACTAGATCACATTTTATTTTTATTATATACACTTCATTGTGTAGGAACTGTTAGCCAACAAGGATATTGCTTCTTTCCTCCCAGAGGAGAGAGTTCTGCCCAGTGTCCTAAGACCTAAGAGTTTTCATGTGGAGCTGCTTTTCTAATTTGTAATTAGTGCCACGTAATAATGTTTTGGTCAACATTGATCTCTGTATACATGAAGTTATTCCTATAAGGTCCTAATGAGCTGAAAATTCCTATCACCTAGTGACTTCGTAACTGTGATAACATTGTAGAACAACATGTTACTCACTTGTTTATCGGGATGCTGGTGTAAACAAACCTACTGCACTGCCAGTCATAGAAAAGTCTAGCACACACAATTATGTACAGCACGTAACAAGCTCTGTGTGTGTTAGTGCCCTGAAGACCCCCTTCCAGTGGGACAAGGGTGGAGGTGGAAGAAAGTGATATTGATCATAATGACCCTGTGTAGGCTTAGGCTAATGTGTGGTTTTGTGTGTCAGTTTTTAACAAAAAAATTTAAGAAGTATTAAAAAAAACCTAAAAATAAAAACAAGCTCATAGAACAAGGAAATAAAGAAAATATTTTGGTACAGCTGTACAATGTGTTTTGTATTTTTAGCTAAGTATGATTATAAAAGAGTCAAAGTTAAAAATTAAAAAGTTTATAAAGTATAAAGTTACAGTAAGCTAAGGTTAATTTATTTTTGAAGAAAAAATTTAAAAATAAATTTAGCGTAGCTTAAGTATACAGTGTTTATAAAGTATACAGTGTAAGGTAATGTCCTAGGCCTTCACATTCAGTCACCACTTACTGCCTCATCAGAGCAACTTCCAGCCTGCAAGCTTTATTCTTGGTGAGTACTTTATACAAGCGTATCATTAAAAAAAATCTTTGACACTATATTTTTATTATACCTTTTCTATGTTTGGAGATGTTTACATAAATGCTTACCATCGTGTTGCAATTGCCTGCAGTATTCAGTACAATAACATTCTGTGCAGGTTTGTAGCCTAGGAGCAATAGGCTATTCCATACAGCTAGGTGTGCGGTAGGCTGTACCATTTAGGATTAAGTAAGTCCACTCTGTGATGCTCACACAATGATGAAATTGCCTAATGCCATATTTTTATGCTGCATTTCTCAGAATGCATCCTCAGGATGAAGTGATGCATGGCTGTAGATGTACCTATGTCTCGCAATTATATGCACGACAAGAAAGCTTACAGCCTTCTTCAAAGCAGCTTCGATTCTGCCACTGGAAGATAATGAAAGTCACACTATAATGAGACCAAGTCACTCTTCACTGTGTTTAACATCTGGTATTTTATGCAGTTAAATTGTCTAACCACGCTTACTAGGCAAGCTTATAGTGCAGCCTATTCCACATAGCAAACGGTCAGCAACATACAGATGCATAGACAAATGTCTCTAGTTTGCCCTACCCTGCGAAATTTAACAATCTCCACTTGTCCATTAAAAATAAGCCCCCCACAATGCACAATATACTTTTTGGTTTTCCATTTTCTAGTTGTTCTGCTTACCTTCATGCAGAGAAATTAATTAAAGATAATTAGTTGGAGCCTCACTCTCTCCTTAAAGCTGTTACATGATAATAGCACTTACTGTAAATCAGGTTATAGTGTATATATAAACTTCAGCTACACTTACTCTTCACAACAGCTTCATGGTAATTTTGCTTTTCTTATGCTACACATGAGGAAACTGAAACTTTTACAGATTAAATAACTATCTAATATAAAATAAGATAAATAGTGCAGTTGCCACGGGAGCAAAGCCATGTCTTGTCGACTTTGCAGCACCAGGGAACTGCACTCCTGTAACAGTGACAGCAGGGTCGATGCCACTTCTATGCTCCCAAGCCAGGTTATCCCAGGTCATGTTTTTCATGGGCCTTGCTTTTTGATGCTGCCCAGGGCTATAATTGCACATAAGAATATCCAAGATCAGCCTCATACCCACACTATTTAGAAAGCAGAAGAACACTCAAGGGAGTTTTCATCACAGCCATTGCATACCCCATAAATAGCAGCCCTTACAGTAGCATTTCACAGCAATGCTGTCTCCAGAACCTGATACCTCAATACTTCTAGCAGGTGCTAGGCAGTCTTCCAGGGCCCATGGAAAATCATGGAGTAAACATGATGAAATATCCAAAGGAATCACTTTTGCAACAACATTTTGGGGAAAATGAGACATAATTTTATACTAAAACAAATGAGTAGACTAGTACAATATAACACTTTCACGCACAAAAGTCAGTTATTTCATGGAATTTTCTTAATTAGACAGCTTAAGTATACAGTTCTCAAGGCTCATCTAGGATCCTTCTTCATCTTGCACACCCTTGTACCCAACCTCCTCCCTGGGTGGAGTAGCCTGAGAAGTGCAATGTCAGAAGGCACCGTCAGCACAGCATGATGGACTCACCAGCCAAGGGCCAGTTCAGAGATGCAGTGCCATCTAGGAGTAGGAAATAGAGGAAACGGACAAGAAATGCTAAGAACTGCTGGTGTCAGCACTGCCTCTGCATCAGCCAGTCCAGGCCAGCTGTCCAGCTCTGGCCCTCTGTGTCCCCACAGCAGATAAACTGGGGTGCTGAGTGATTCATTTTGGTTGGTTGGGGATGGGGCTGGAAATCTGGAAATTGCCCTGCCACACAGGACTTTGCTTTGATTGTGCTGTGTTACCTGAGCTGATATTGGAGACTTAGAGCAAGATAAAGCCAGTGGAGTTTGTCTCCTTTACTAGACACAATTTTATATAGTATATTAATAACTGTGATACTAGGAAATAGTCATTGAGTACTGTCTATGTGCCAGACACAGCGTCAAGTGTGTTATACATTATTTCACTTCATCTTTGGAAAAAGACCACTGACACATAATTATTTCCTTTTCATAAAGAGGATGAGGATTAAACAGCCTCAGATGCCCACTGCGGGGTGGTGAGCAGGCACCCAACTCCATCTGACGCATCGTCCCTGAGGCCCAGTAGACAGTGCAGATCCTGTGTCCCCATCTCCAGGCCAAATGTGCACCATGCCAAGAGAAATTCTTTAAACCAAACCATGTGACCTCTTGTTGAGCGAGGTGGACTGGACCAGACTGCCAGCCACCCCCTAAGCCTTCCATGTCAGTGCCGAGGAAAAGGCCTCATTGGTGTACATCACAGTGGCTCAGAGGCTCAGAACTTTTCCAAGGAACTCTGAGATGCTGTGTCTCATTTGGGAGACTCAAGGGACTCATGACACTCTGAGGCAGAAAACTCGACACTGTGGATCCTTCTAGCTCCTCTTCAATTGCGTCATACAAACAGCCAAAGGTCCCCTTCTGCCTTAAACCTTAGAAAGTGTTAACTATAAAACTAAATGAGAAATGAAAACTGCCATGCAATGACATGTTTCTGCTATTGATGCCATTTGAGAACTCTGGCTTGAGCTATTTTCTTCTCACTGATTTTTCCAATGAGCTTGTTTTATTCTTCTACGAATTCATTTTGACTATCTTACCAGGCCCTTCAGGCTCCACCAA
Source organism: Cebus imitator (assembly GCF_001604975.1). Taxonomy (NCBI): domain Eukaryota; kingdom Metazoa; phylum Chordata; class Mammalia; order Primates; family Cebidae; genus Cebus; species Cebus imitator. The sequence continues at coordinate 1,555,293 of NW_016107587.1, read as the reverse complement.
ATTGGAGACTGTGGGAGGATTTCTATGAGATGTGTGTGAGCTCCGATGGCAATACTTAATTGATCTTCTGCTTTAGAGTTTACTAAATAGATTTATGCCTTTTTTTAAAATATATTTTTTATTTCTCTTTGGAAAACAGTACGAAGATTTTCATTCTTTCTAAAATATAGACGATAAATCTGTATTTTAGAGACTGGCACTTTCAAGGTTCTACAATATTTGGTGGAACCAAGAACCCAATTCTTTGAACTCTAGTTCATGTAGTTCTTCTACTATGTATTAGAGAGGGCTGTCTGGAATTCCTGATGTTTGAATATTTTTGACACACGTTAAACAGCAGTTTCATATGGTTCTGCTCAATACAAATGCAGCCTGGTGTATTTGTAAGAAGGCTGATCCCAGAGCTAGATAGCATGTGTTTGAATCATGGTTTTGAAACTTCCTTTGTGCCTTAATTCCTAGACTTTAAAATGAATGTGCCACCAGCAGTTCCCCATGGATATAAGGATTCAGTGAGACGATACAGAAGTGCCCAGAATTGTACCTGGCATGAGACTGACTCTCCTATAATGCCACCTTGCAATTATTGTAGATATTTGGCAAAAGCTCAATTATCAGAAATCTAAATCCTTACACTCATGTCTTGGCCTGAGATCTGCAAATTACTGGAACATGATAACAGCAGTAACAACATATGAATAACAGTCTTTTCTTTGAGAAACTGAGCAATTCAGGTTGAGGAGATAAGGGGCAGAAGGGATGAGGGGTAGAAGGAGCCCGACACCTCTTGATGTTGTTTGGAAGCTTACATGTTCTCAGCCACCTGAAGTTGCTGGATAGAAACCAATATTTCCTTACCAGGGAAAAAGTTGAGGTCAGGACGTGTCAACTGATTTTTCTACAGACCTCAGGATGATGGAGATGGATCTTGATGTAATTTTCTTACTCAGGGTTGGTCCCCCTTTGCAGAGCCCCAATATCCCTTTGAAACACGGGCTGAATGCCAAGCAAGCAAAGCCCAGACTTGACCCAGAAACCTAGAAAACTGGGAGGATCTGGGAGCAGGGAAACCAGTAGAGGAGGGAAGGGAGGGTGAGAGGCAGAGGCCTGTTTGATGTCAGTGGGGACTGATGCTGCCTTGTCTGGGGATGGGATGGCAGGTAGGCTCCAGCTTCGATGGAGGGTGGAAGTGAGCACAGGGAGAAGCTGATTGTCATTTGGAAAGTTGAGAGCTCAGGAGGTCAGTGAGATACAGGAGGACCAAGGGGAACCAGTGCCTGCACACAAAGCCTGGGATAGATTATTGTCTGCTACCATACAATGGAGGGCAAGTGATGGAACCTGCAGGCAGAGGCTGCCCCCAGACCACAGAGGAGAAGAACAAAGTCAGGGGCTAACACTGGAGATGCACATGGAGAACTTCTGTTCCACAGAATATTTCTGAGCTGGACACTTGAAAGTCTAGTGTGAGGTATTGCAGTGTCCCTGTAAGAGGTGTTTGAACCACAGCAACTCCATTTTGAATGTGGGCTAGGAAAATTAGGCCGAGACTTCCTGGGCTGCATTCTCAGAAAGTTAGGCATTCCTAGCTGGTAGATGTTTATGGTTAAGGAAACAAATTAATAATGTTTACTAAACAGACCTAGACTTGGGAGCGTCCAGATATCCTGATATCTGGAGAACAAAGGCTTTCTTAATAATGTCAATTCTTGCAAAATATAGTAATTAAGAAAATTAATCCTTTTTCACAAACCCTTATAGTAGGACACATCTCTCCATATATGCAAGCATTGTACCTAGGGTGGATGCGTTCCCCCTCTTACTTTCTTACTTTTGGGAACGTGTGTCTTACTTTGTCTATGGAGTAACTGTTCTTTTGCCACTTTACTTTCTTGGTAAACTTGCTTTTGCTTTGCATTGCAAACTTGTCCTGAATTCCTTCTCACATGAGATCCAAGAACCCTCTCTTGGAGTGTAGATTGGGACCTCTTCCCTGTAACTTTCCCAGGAATGCCCATCAACAAGCCACCAGATAGAAAATGCACTCGTACATTCAATAGCAGAATAATACAGAACTGGAACGTTAGCCATTCAACACTCACCCCAAAGTACATCATTCTTTGGTAAAAGTCAAAGGTGCAGGAAAGATTAAGTGACATATAAACTTGTAAGTGTGATCTTGGAAGATTCTAAATGTGCTTCCATTTCTTTCTGGCTTTGAAGACTCTAAACATGCTTGCATTTCCCAGACAGTGGATGGTTCTGGTCAATCTGATAGATTTGGGGTTGCGTGGAGGCTAGTTGTAACCGAGCTCCTTTAGGAAAGCTTTTTGAGAAGAGGATGTGTCAGGAGTTGAGATCTCCTTGGGACTGGATTAAGTAGCTCCCATAGCTGAGAAGGTGATCGATCACTAGCAACCGACAGCTGTCCAACACTGATTTTGTCTACACAGTTTTGTAATTTGCGGTATGTGCTTGTGCAGATTGTGGGTTTCTAAAAACACATTGATATGCTTTCATGTGTGTTAAATTTTTCTCAATTAATTTTTAAACTTTCTTGATAAAGTCCTAAGCCAAAAAGTAAATTCTTTGGGCCTCATTAAGGAGGGGGTCCTAGGGTTGGTGGAAACTCCTTTGCTGTGAATGTCATGCCAGCTAGATGAGCAGGATCACTTACTCTTGTACCATCGAGGGTGAAGCCACACTCGCCCCACTGGATGTGATGGAGGGGCCCTGGGCAGTGACAGCATCTTCTGCTGCCAGGGCCTCCGGCAGAGCAGACCCGAGCAGCTTGGTTCCCCACACAGCTCCACCACGTACGGACTTTGTGATCTTTCCTGCTGCTTTCCCTCTTGAGGTCCTGTTCTGGGCTTTCTTCCCACGCTGCCTTGCTCTAGATAATTTGGTTTTTCTAGCTCCTTCCTGAAACCAGAGTGAAAATACTGAGATATCCTCAGCCTTTTGCCCTGAAAATGTTTGATGTCGGCATTCATAGCCAAGGTGTTGCGACTTCACCCTGCTGCTCTATTTCCATTTCGAATGCACAGATCCGGGACGAAGACGATACAAGGATTTGGTTTTCTCAGCGTTGATACTCCTTGATAATTGCTTTTGCAAAACTAATGTAACAAAATGACTTTCCCCAAAATGACTGCTTCAGGGAAGGCATTTTGTTTTTTTAGAATGACTTGACTCCAGGTTGAAACTGTCTTTCCTATCACATGTAGACTTTCCCTCTGCTGTTTATCCTGTTATCTTCAACTTCTTTTCCTTGGGCTCCTTATCACCCTTTGTGATTTTTTTTCTCATGTACATGTATCAGTGTTACAGAGCATGCATATAAAATGGGTGAGTTTACACTCAGCAAGTAAATGGCAAATTTTGCATATGTACAAAACTTGACTCCTTTGAGCAATTTTTTAGTGGAAGAATTCTTATTCATTTTCAAATTCATTTGGATGATCTCCACTATCTGAGCGGTAAACACTGGGGGGAAACAGAAGTTGATCTGTCCTAATCTGTACCCTTTGCTCAGGAGGACTGCTGGATGAGATGTTTAACCACAAAGATGCCGGACACTTCCGTTTCTTAGGCAGCATCTTGGTCAATCTCTCTTCCTGCGTGGTGCTGAACCGTTTCCAGGCTGTGCAGTCTGTCGACATCCTGGAGACTAAAGCACGTGAGCTCTTGCAGCAGAACAGCTTCTTGGCCAGTAAGTACTCAATGAAAAAACTATGTTCACAAAGGTGCCAATTCCCATAAGTTGTCATTTTGGGAATTTCTCCCTAAAGGTGTCTTATGGTAGCCCAGAAAGAAAATAAGTCCTTTCCAGATAAAACATAAAATAAAGCAGAGATATTTGCCTTGGTTAATGAAAAGTTGTACCTTTGCCATTGTGACTGATAACATTTTCACCATTCTAGAACCAACGCTATTTACTGCATCTGCTTTTACCATTTTATGACATCATGTTCTGGTTAAATCTCACATAAATTATATTATTCCTGATTAAAGTTATACTCTAATTTCCGGCATCATCACTTTTACTTTGATCAGAGTATCTTGATATCCTGGTTGGGGCAGAGAGCAGACAATGGTCAGCTCTGCTCCATTATTTAATTGTTCACCCATTCAAGATAAATATGGTGGTGCTCTCATATTCTTTTGGAATATACGTTTAATTATTTTTAATAGAGGTTTTGTATTAGTTTGTTAAGGTTGCTGTAACAAAGTATCACGGACTAAACAACAGAAGCTTATTGTCTCAGAGTTCTGGAAGCTAGATATTCTGAATGGAGGCATACACTGGGTTTTTCTGTGGGCTGTGAGGAGTGGATCTTCTCCAGGCCTCTCTCATTGGCTTGTAGGTGGCCATCTTCTCCCTGGGTTTCTGCACCTCATCTTCCCTCTATGTATTTCTCTGTGTTTAAGTTTCCCTCTTTTTATAAAGACACCTTCATATTGAGTTAGGGCCCACCCTAATGGCCCTCATTTTAACTTGATTACTCTTTAAATGTTATCTCCAAATATAGTCACATTCTGAGGTACTGGAGTTGGGACTTTGACATATGAATTTAGTAGGGGACACAATTTAACTGTAATAGGCTTTATGCATGCAATTCAAAGAATCCATGTGGCAGAAAATAGAATCCATGTATTTAAATTACAAATGATAAGTAACCCTGAAGAGATGGGTTCTGCACATTAAGTGCAAAAGAGATGGATTCTGTTCTTGATCTACAATGAAGATAAGAAATGCCTGCAAAAAACACCTAACGAATAATTTTTTTGGTGTTAATTTTACCGCAGTATGCTTTTATAAAAAATACAAAGCAGCACTGGACAGGGAATTAAGAGGTCTTGGTTCAGGTTTACCACCAATTGCCTATGTGACTGAAAGTCAGCTTTGCCCCTGGGGGCTTGGGCTCTGAGTCTGCAGGAGTGGAGGGCTGTGATGAGTCACAGGGTCTTGTGACTTTCCCAACTCACCCAGTGTAGACGTGATGAGTCACAGGGTCTTGTGACTTTCCCAACTCACCCAGTGTAGACGTGGTATGACCAACTCCCTGCAGTATGGTAATGCTTTGTTTTTCCTTTTCTGCCCCTAGGTATCATTTTCAACAATTCCTTATTCAGCAAGAACTTCAGCTCAGAGTCTGTCAAACTGCCACCCCATGTCTCATATACAATCCGGACCAATGTGTTATATAGCATGAGAACAGATTTGGCAAAAAACCCTTCTTGGAAGTTCCACCCTCAGAATCTACCCGCTGATGGCTTCAAATATAACTACGTCTTTGTCCCACTGCAAGACATGATCGAAAGAGCCATCATTTCGGTGCAGACTGGGCAGGAAGCCCTGGAACCAGCAGCACAGATGCAGGCGGCCCCTTACCCCTGCCATACCAGTGATCTGTGAGTAGCCTGGGGCTGGAGCCAAGCTGCCCTCCAGGGTCCACTGACAGTGAGAAGGGCCTTGCATTTGGCAAGCTGAGGAGAGAAAACTTTGAGTTTTTCTATGGTTATTTCAAAAAGCACTTTTAAAAAAGTTTACCCCCAGCTTTTAATTTCCCAAGGTTCATTTTTTTTTTTTTTTATATGCTTGTACTCTTCAGGTAGAAGAAATACAATGCTTGAGATAATATGATCAAGTGAAGTTTTAAATTTGACATTGGGCATCATCTATAGTTTTAAATACCCCTGCCATACCAGTGGCAGGGGTACAAATTTATTTTACTTAAAATAAATTTGATGAATAATATTCACAAGGGCTGTGCATGTCCAACAAAAGACTCCACCTGTCTAACCTTGGGAAAACTGAGGAAGGTTACTTTCTCTGTACTGCTCATCCTTAGGAACAGGCTGTATACTGGGCAGGGTGGCGAGGTATTCCACACAGGCCTTGCTCATGGCTTAGGTACCATAAAGTAATATGAGAACATTTAGGAGTTAAGTTGTGTAATTTGGCTGGTGACATCTATAGGAGGAGAGGGGGAGCTCAGTGAAGGGCTGGAGCAGCTGGACAAGAGGACTTGGAGGGGACGTCACAGAGGCATTAAAGCAGCTGTCAGGGAGGCCAGGAAGGGCATGTTTGCAGAGAGGACTGGAGGCTGTGGTCGGACTTGGGCTCAGTGAACCTGAGGGTGAGCTTGGATGCCTTGGCAGGGTCAGATGATGAAAGGACTGCAAAGCTCACCAAAGTGGGGTGAACCGTATTGCTGTGGGCTGTGGGGTTCAGCCTGGATTCCTTACTTTCCACATGGTGGATGCTGTTCTCATAAGCATCCTGCTCCCACAGCTGACCCAACCCTGGATAACGCAGGTCATTCATTTGCAGTCTCTGCATCCTGGCTGTGATGCAGAGCCTCAGGAAGATACCACCTTCTCACACCTTCTCAAAAGCACACTAGGAATTAAGTGGCTGAACATGAGGCTGCTAAAGGGACAGGTTTGCATGTTCTTTTAGTTATGAGAACAGGGACAAGTACTCATCCATCATCGAGACACTGCCAGTAACAACTCATGGCACATCCCACCCCTCACTAGGGCAGAGCCATGGACCAGCAAGTAAAAGTAAAGACTGCCTCTCCAGATGATTGGGGGACACACACGTAAGGACAGGTGACTTGATGTCTTCATCCCTCCTTCCTGTCTAGCGATATGCTGCATACATAATAGCACGTTCACACATTTTGATGAAAACGCTGGTGGTACAGGAACAACCTTCTGACAGTGGGAGGATAAAAGGCTGAAGACCACCTGATTGAACTCGGGGTAGCCTAGTGTGATGCAGAGAACAAAGGGTCAGGAAGAAAGAGATGAAGGCGACATTTTCACTCAGGGGCTGCCTTGTTAGGCAGACTGTTAGTAAGCCTCTTAACCTCTTTCTTTGTAAAATGGCAGCTTTTCTTTCTTTTCAAAGTGATGATATTTTTGGCTTTGAACATTTTCAACCAGTGATTTTCAGCTCCTAAAACATTTTTCCTGGAGGTGATAGCAGTGGGAGCAGAACCCAAGAAAACCGCTGTTGTTGGCTTAGCTAGGTGTCATGTACAAATGCTTCATACCCAGCTCAAACACCCGAGAGCTCTGAGAATTAGCAATCTGTGTTAGACACTGAAAGAAGCCAATGCTTTATTATGCTCATTTTCTAAAGGCAAACCTCAAAACTACTGCATTCTGAGAGTCTCCTTCTAGCTCGAAAGTTATGATCTCCACCCATGGAAGAGGGTGGTTGTGCTTACCTGATGGGAAGATGACAGTTCTCTCTGCTCCTGTTCACAGGAAAAGGCTGGGGGTTTACTTTGTCCACTCTGACATAGGATATTTCCCAAGAAGGCACGTTGTAAAGAACAGCATACACTCCTGCAAATGTATTGATGGAAAGCCAGAGATGGCCTGAACAATCAGTTTGCAGTTCCTACTGTGTGGTTAACAGACATTGCAAGAGGGTTGGAAAGGAGGCATTGAGGGACATGATGGAGACATACCTTTTTCATCCCTTGAAGATACATTCTGATGTATGAGAAACATTCCAGCCTAGAATGTTGGAATGAGTGGAATGCCCAGGTGTGATTCTGGAGTCATGGAATTACCTCTGTCATTCTACTACTGGGATACAGCAACATGACTCATCAGAAGTACCGTTTTACTTCTTTGAGAAAGATGAAGAAGTATTTTACTTCTCTGAAAGGGTTACATCTTGAGATTTCTCATTGTGCTGTATCCTTCTTTTACCTCTAGTTTCAAAGTCTCCCTTTCTTGAAGGCTTAGAGTACCTGCAGTGATTAAAACACAGCCTGAGATCTTGAAAGAACTCAGCTACTTGAGTAAAAACCCTAAAGCACAGTTTGTACTATAGACAACTTTTGTTAATTTTTTAAGTAGTTTCCTCCTGCTTACTGAATGAGCTACAGATTCATTAATTTATGAATTTATTCAATGACATTTATGTACTTTCTGTCAGTCTCTAGACTGAATCAGTAAAGAAAATAGGCAAATCAGTAAGCAAAATAGGTGAATCAGTAAAGAAATTAGGTAAAAATCCCTGCTCTTATGAGACTTATAGTCCAGGGACACACAGATGCCCAATATACAATTAAGAAGACAATTGCATTGAATGTTAGGAAGCAGGAAGTGCCATGGAGTTGGGAAACAGGATGAACAGGGTCAGGGACACTAGGAGGGGAATATGAAATTGTTAATGTGGATGGGGTAGACCCTATCAGGAAGGTAACATTTTAGCAAAGACTTGATGGGGTGCAGAAACACAAGGGGAAGTGTGTTCTAGAGCCCATGCAAAGGCCCTGTGGTTGGAGTGGCCTAGGGTGTGTGTGAAGGATCATCAGAGCAGAGTGTACAAGGAAGAGAAGATAGGAGATGAAGTCAAAGAGCTGATCATCGATCGTGTGGTTGCAGGTGATCGGAGCGGTATTAAACGGCTGCTGGAGGGTTTTGAGCAGGAATGATGTCGTCATCTGACTTATACTGTAAAAGCTTTGCTCATGTTGTGTGGGAAAGAGCTGTAGGAGTAAGCGTGGGACACAGAGATAATTTAGAAGTGTGGGACACAGAGGGTTTTGAGCAGGAGTGATGTCGTCATCCGACTTATACTGTAAAAGCTTTGCTCATGTTGTTGTGTGGAAAAGAGCTTGTAGGAGTAAGTGTGGGACACAGAGATAATTTAGAAGGCTGTTGTAATAACCCAGGTGAGAGATGATGGTGACTTGGCCCAGTGTGGTAGCAGAGAAGGTGGTAAAAAGTGATCAGATTCTAAGTTGCATTCAGGAAGTAGAGGCACAGAGTTGCCAAAAGATTTGATGAGGGTATGATAGAGAAACATCAAGGAAGACTCCCTATTTCAGTACAAGTAACTGGATTGCTGGAATGGTCTTCAACTATGATAGAAAAAACTGTGGGTAGGATTGGAGGATAAGGATAGAAACTCAGCTTTGAACATGTCTAGTTGCCTTTTAGAAATCCAAAGGAAATGTGAAGTAGGTGGATTTGTTCAGGAGGCTGGGGCAATGTACCTGGATCTATTAATTTTGGAGTCTCCCCCATTTTGATGGCATTTAGAACTCTAAGATTGGATGGCATTGCCATGGGAAGGAGTATACATAGAAAAATAGAGAGGGCAAAGACCAAGTCTGGGGCCCCTTTCATGAAGAGGTTAAGGAGAAGAGGAGATTGAGAAAGTATCATTGAGGCAGGAGGAAAACCTACAGAGTGTGGAGTCCTGGAGGCCAGGCTGAGCAAGAGACTCCAGGAAGGGGAGTGATCAAGTGTGTCATATGTGGCTCATGGATGAAATAAGGTAAAGACAGGTAATGGACCACTGGATTTAGCAATGTATACACCATCCAGGACTTCATAGAGAGCAGCTTCCATGATGTGGTGAGAATGGTGGCCAAATTAGAGTGGACAGAGGAGACATGGAGGGGTGGAACTGGGAAGCGAGCTCAGACAGCTCTCAATGGGAAGAAGTGGCTGGAGGATAATTTGGGAAGAAGACTTTTTTTTTTAAACATAGGACGCTACCTTGGGAATAATCCAGTAAGATGGAAAAATTCGTAGTGTATAAGTGGGAGGTAGTGTACAGCTGTGTCTCGAAGTAGTAGAGGGGAAGAGAATTCAACAAGTGGAGAGACCTACTACAGGTAGGAACATGGCAATTCATCTGTGGTAACAAAACCTGTTATTTAACTAAAAACTTTCGTTCTTTCTTGCACACAGATCTCTCTCTCTCCTACTTTTTTTTTTCATGTAGTGTCTACCAGCAGCTCATGGAACTAATGTCTTGAAGGGCATGCTCTGGGAAATGTTGCTGGAGATTGTCGAGTTGGATAGGCAGCAGGAGTTTTTGAAATTTCATGTTCCGATAATCCCCATGATTCATGGGCAGTTATCATAGGACAATTTTATGTTTGGAACTGTAGTGTACTTCATGAATATAAAGGATTTCAAATGTTAATGTATTGCTTCAAAGAGTAAGCCAACGTACTCAAAAGGTTTTCAGAAAATTAAAACCACAACAATATTCTGGAATTGTTTTATATGCACAAAGAATATTTATTTGAAAGGGCACCTGTTATTTCCTCTACTGCTTGTTGCCTGCTTCAGTTCACATCACCCTGGGGTGGGTTCAAGAGAAGGAGAAATGGAGCGTGCTGGGTCAGGCTGAGTGATGGCTCCCACGAGGTGTTGCATCTGGACTTTGACATGTCTTGGGCAAAGTGGAGAGTGAAGGGTTGACAGCCACTCATGCTTGAAATGTTGAATTCCTGCTTAAAAAAATCAGCTTGATCCATAACAGATCAGGGAGAGTACCCTTCATTTTATTTATTTTGATTGTTTCTCTTCCTTGGGCTTCACTTCAGATAACCTTATTAAATACCTCTCTCTTCCATTTAGTCAGTAGTCATTGTTCTTGGCAGAAATTCCCATTCCTGATTGCCCTCAGAGCTCAGAGCTGCTGGAAGCCCCATCCGTTGCCCACAGGCTCTGTCCTGTCTCACCAACACAGGTAATTTGTTGGTGATACCAACTGTAGTGGGAAGGAGAAGAAAAATCCTCGTTAAATTTTATAATCTTCATTTTCTCAAGCCCCATACAGCTCTTATAAACTTATCTCCTTGCTGGGCAGAGGAGGATGGTTTCTCGTTAAAACCTCAGTGAATCTTTTTTCCAATTTGTCTATGTTCTTTCCCTCAACAGCAGCAATAATAATCTCTTAAAATTGTATCATATTAAAAAAAATCCCATTTATCCTCTAAGAACCTTAAAAATACAGCAGAAGATATTGAGACCCTGATAAGTTATTTCCCCCAAGCTCTCACAGGTTCTTAATGCCCCTCACTCCTCAAATAAACTATCAATTGCCACTTGCTACTTTTAAGCACTTTGTGTAGAAGCCTTGATTACTTGGCTGCCTTTTCACTCCAATGTATTTGAAAGTCTGGCACGTTTTCGGCCAGGTGTGGTAGCTCATGTCTGTAATCCCCGCACTTTCAGAGGCCGAGGTGGGCAGATCACGAGGTCAGAAGTTCGAGACCAGCCTGGCCAATATGGTGAAACCCCGTTTCTACTAAAAATACAAAAATTAGCCGGGCATGGTTGCATATGCCTGTAATTCCAGCTACGTGGGAGGCTGAGGCAGGAGAACGGCTTGAACCTGGGGGGCAGAGTTTACAGTGAGCGGAGATCATGCCATTGCACTCCAGCCTGGGTGACAAGAGCAAGACTGCATCTCAACAACAACAACAAAAAGTCTAGCATATTTTCTTATATCCTAGCCAGAACTCAGATTTAAGCAGTAGTTCATAACCTTGGTTGGTTGGAGTTTGGAAATATGTGGGGTGTTTTGATGGTTACAGTGACGGGCCAGTATATGTTTAGTGCCTGAGGGCCAGAGGTGACAACTGTTTTGTAACAAATGGCACTGTAGTGTTCAATGAGGAATAGTCCTAGCCAAATTCCAAAACACCCTCATTTAGATCCACTGTTTGCTTTGCCTCTGATACATTATTTCAAGGCTTTCATCATTCACTCATATAATTATTCCTCTAATCATCTATGTAAAAATATTTTGTTTTCATATGTTTCATGTGTATGACACACATTCTATGCTGGAATGGATGCAGAAATGAGCACGATGCAGTTCTTGAGGTCAAGAAACTCACTGCTTAGTGCAGTAGCTAGCGTACATTCATAACTAATAAGGAGTGAGAAAGGAGATACAGACGCTTTAAAAATGGCAGCACTGGGTTGATCCCAATAGGCTTCATGCCTTCCTCTACCAAGTAAAATATAGAAGAATTTCTTGGTAGAATTTTTATGACCTGTAATTCTGAATTAAGTTCTCGAAGTCTCCTTCTTCAGATATTTTAGATCCTGACAGTGCATCTCACCTTCTAAGGTTATCTGATCTCTTTCGAGCTTCCTGGATCCCTTTAGAATCTCAGACTTGGAATGATGACAGAGCTGGGATGAAAAAACTGCATTTGGGTGCCAGCTTTGCCACTTGCTGCTTCGCAAGAACTTGGGCCAGTTTTGCACCAGTTTTGAGTGTCAGTCTCCTCACCTCACACGAGATATTAATTGCTGCCTGCCCAGCATATTGGGTTGTAGGGCGCAGTGAAGCTTCCTGCTTGAAGAGACCCTGGGACTTATGAGAGGCAACGTCAGGCACTGTGAATGGGTGGGATTCTCTGAATGGCAGCCCTCTCCATTCTTGAGCAGTTTCAAATGTGAGTAAGTTCTTCCACCTACTGATGCAGAAGATCAATACAGGTCTAATGTTCTTCGATGGTGTTAGACTCAGAGAGGTAGGGATGCATGTGACTGTCTTCCCTTCTTCCTGGCTTTCCCAAGGGAGCTACAAAAACCAGGAACAATAAAATGAATGAAAGCCAATGTTCCTCTTTGTTTGTGGTTAGGGAAGTGCACTTACTTGCATGCATGGCTCTGGCAGTGGCTGAGTTAGGAACACGAGTCTTAAATGCCACTTGCTCCACCTTCCCTGACCTCCTCTCTCCTCCAATTCACAAATCATGTCAGACTCTAGCTGGCTGTGTTGCGGAAGGCAGTGGAAGACAGAGAGCTAGCAAGTGACAGGGGTAACATCAGTCTGTGCCTCCGGTTTCATGAAAAGGAAAGGGAGGATGAGGGGAGAGAGAGAAAGCAGAGGCCAAATGCACTGGTCTTTCTCTTCAGCAACTGCCCCCCGCTGTGTCCTTTCTCCCCAGGACTGGTGAGGACAGGCTCTGGGCAGTAGTGGTGATGGGGTTGGTGGAGAGGGGCAGGATAAGGGCAGGCAGAGGCCAGGCTGATGTGAGAGGTGATGGCTGGAAATTTGTCATTTCGCTGTACTTGCCTCAAAGTCCTACATCCTGAGCAAAAAAACAAAAAACAAAACAAAACAAAAAGCCAGATGATTTCTTACGGTCATTCTTTCTATAGTAAGACTTTGGTGCAACACGCCCATCACATTTCTGTCATTGCACTCACTGATAGTGTTGACAGAGGCAAGTAACAGATCAAATACCATGAACAAGGCTTATTAAAATGGGAACCAAGGAGGTCCACCTGCAGAAAAAGCAATGCTGACAATGTTTATGAAGATCAGAGTATCTCTTTAGAAAGGCTTAAAGAAGTAAGAGAGTTTAATTTCCTAATGGTAAAATTTATAGACAGTTCTTTGGTTTGGGTTCCAGAGAAGGGAAAACATACAGAGGAGATTCTAGATTCTTCGTTTGATTCATGCTCTCCTGATAAGAGGAAAATTCTATTTCTTAGGTCAGTAAGACATCCTTGACCTTTGTGTCTTGCTTTTTAATTTTTAGTTCTATAAACAAGTGATAATCAAAAGTGAAGAAAATAGTGAAAATAATTCACACTTAATATCCTGTTCTAAAACTACGTTTATTTGTTTATTTATGTCTTGTTTTGGGATGAGTCCCAACGGCGTTCTTTGCCTTTGTGATGCATATTACCAACTAGAAATCGCAAAGTCTTGCCAAGCTTTAGCCTGAAAATTTTTGTGCTACATATTCATCTAGGAACTATTTATGGAGCACTCACTGCGTGTCACGCACTGTAATTGCACGACATATGTAGTAGGGAAAGATGTAGTCCTGCCTCGAGGAAGGTTGGAGAGAAGGGATTATTATGACTGTATTAAGAAAAGAAAACCAGCCTGGACAGCATAGCAAGACCCCATCTTTACAGAAAACAAACAAAATTAGCTGGGTGTCGTGGTGTGTTCGTAGTTCTAGCTACTTCGGAGGCTGAGAAGAGAGAATTGCTTGAGCCCAGGAGGTTGAGGCTGCATTGAGCCCAGATTATGCCATTGTACTCCAGCCTGGGCAACACAGTGAGGCCCTGTCTGGAAAAAAAAAAAAAAAGACAAGAAAACTACGAATGACTTAAATCTGCTCTGCTGTCACCCTGCTCTCATGGAGACCCCGAGGGATGAGAATCAGAGCAACTCATCAGAACCTGGTACTCAGTGCAGTTGTTGGTGATACATAATACATAATGCTTCAACTTTAATATGAACCTTTTCCAATCATTAAGATCCTAGATAGGAATTAAAGTCAAAAAATGAAATCGTCTTCTCCTCTCCCTTTTCCCTATTCATCCTCATTCATTTCCTCCCTTCGTATGGTTACTCCTCTATAACATGCTGTCTTTTTCTTTAGTTTTAAAATTCGTGATGTGCAAGTTCTTTCTTTCTTTTCTTGTTTAACTTCTATTTTTTCAAATAACCGTATTTGGACTTTATCAATTCTCTCTTTTGTCTCTTCTAACTTATTTCCACTTTTATTACTTCCTTACTTGTATGTATCTTCAATATGTTCTTTTATAATTTGAGGCTAATGTTTAATTCATTATTTTTAGTATTTTTCTTCCATATTTGTAGTTAAATATAATATTAGGTACCTAAGGTAATGACTTTTCTTTCAACCACTATCTTATGTCTCATAAATTTCATATGTAGCTAATAATTTATTGTTTTCTAGATGTGTGCAGTACAGGTTTCTATATATATATATATATATATTTTGACCCAAGAGCTATTTGAATAAAACTTCTTTTAATTTCCACTTGGAAATTCTCAAGAATTTTAAACATATGAAAAACTATGTGTACGCAGTATACTTTCAATAAGAAACATACAAATTAAATCTACTCTGCAATAGCATGTTTTTACATATCAGATGGACAAAATACAAAAATTGCAACATATGCTAAATTGCCAAATTCTGTTTGCTAAATGTTGATTTCCGAATTGCAGCCAAAATATTATTCTTATTATTTCTGCTTCGGTATCAAGTAGTATATAACCTACTTTTGTGAATAATTCATAGACACTTGAAAAATAATTTCTAATTTCCTATTTTGGGACAGAGAGTTTGATTTGAGTTAATTTTGTTATTTAGGATTTTTCTATCCTTAATTTGTGTCCTCTTGATCTGTCTCAGACTGGGGTAATAATTCTAGTCCCCCGTTACTTGGTTGTCCCTCTCTCTTTTTCCTGTGGAGTTTGGCTTTTGAATTTTGGTGTTTTGTTACTGTGCGCATGACTATGAATAATTGCACTCTGGGTCTTTTAATGCTTTGTGGACATAACTTTACCTTGTATGATATCGAAATGGTAAACTCTGCCGTTTTTCTCTTTTTCTTCACTCCTACCTCCTCTTTCTCATCTTCCTTCTCCTCCTCCTTCTCCTTCTCTTGTTTTTCCCCTTCCTCTTCCTCTTCTTCTCTTTGCCTTTTAATGTTTCTATTTGCTTGATATGCCTTTACCCATCTTTTCATTTACATTTTTTCTGAAGTATTTTGTTTCAGATGTGTCTCTTGTATGCTTGATATAGCTTCTTATGTAGGTGGCATTAATTATTTGATAGTATAAAATGCAAATATAAATATATATATTGTCTTACCTCTATCATATTTTTTATGCTTATAATTTTTCTTTTAAGCTAATATTTAATAATGCTTTATTATTGTCTTAGTGGTTACCTTATAGTTACAACTTTATGTAAGTAATATAAACCCTTGTTTTTTTTTTTTTACCACAAGCAATAAAAACTTAAAATATATTCTCTTATTTCATCATATACTTTCTTTTGTCCATCATGCAATTTTAGTTGGTATTGTTAATCTTACTTAACGTCATCTTTGGTACTGTTAAAGACACTTATACTAATATTCTACGTTTGCCAATATTTTTAAAAATAGTATTTTAGTTTGGCATACAGCAACTTTTTTTTTCCTCTCTGTCTCATTCCCCCTTATCCTTCCATTTGTTTTTCATATCACTTCTGCATTTCAGGGAATAGTAGCATTTCCAATCTGTCTTGTAATCTTAATTCCTATTTTTGTTTGAGCCTTGCTTTTACGGGAAAATGTATTCATTGCTTACCATTAGCCCTTTCATTGTAAATTACCAGTCATCATTTGGCAGGATGAAGTTTGCCATCTAGTAATTTACTTAAGATGCTCTCATAATATTACCTGAATTCTTACGTACATAAAACTCTTTGTAGCAATTATATTTGAAAGACAGCTTGGCTCATTCCTTCCTTAAGTATCCTGTAAAAATAGCTCTATTGTCTTTGGTCTTGAATGTTACTATGGAGAAATCTGAGGCCACCTTGATATTTTCCCCGTTTTGTATGACTTTGTAATTGTGACAAGCTGCCAGTAGCTTGAAAATTCAATAAATTTTATTAGGGTATGTTTAATTTTTGTTCTAGGACGATTTCCTATGATGACAAGATAGGTCCTTTGGATGTGTAGATTTGAATTTTTTTTAATTGAGATTCTTGATTATTCTAGCTTTGCAAATTTAGAAATATTTAGTTTTTCTTTTTCGGGGAGTTTAATTGCCTGCATTTCTTTTCCCTGTGCTTCTAATCAATACATTTTTATGTTTTTAAAAATTCTTTATTTCTGTTTCCTTTAGTTGCATTTCTTGCATCTATTTTCTATGTTCCTTACTGTATTTTGTGCAGTATCAATTTGGCTGTGTTTCTTCCGATTTTATTCTCCTTTGTCTGATGGTTACTTTTTTCCATCTTTTTTTCTAAGTTCTTCCAATTCGCATTTCCTATCTTTCTTCTACTTTATCATCTCATTAACTCAATTTTGTGGTGCTTCTTATAGAGGGGCTTGCCTTGTTTAAGTTGTTTAAATATGTTTAAATTGATAACAAAAAGTATTTCACTATTGTCACATGTTCAGTGTCATCAACTTTTTGGCATGGGTTTTTCACTTGTTAGTAATTGTGCAACTCTCAACCTCTTTTTATTTCTTGCACAAATGTTGTGCTAAATTTTTGTTACCATGGTTGTTACTCCTCTGGAATAAATTGGATATTCCTGCCCAGGTATCTGCAAGAGGATCCTGTTGGTGGTGAGGACCAGGTGCTATTAATGACCACACAGCTCAAAGGCTTACTTTTCCATTGCCACAAAGATAGAGTGCTTCCTGAAAACATATAGATTCCTCACATGGCCCTCTGTCTTCTGTTTCCCTGGAAATATGGTCTAGGAGCAGGTGTGGCTTCTCACACTACTTTATTTATTTATTGATTGATTTACCTTTCTATTGATACACAATAGTTGTTCATATTCATGAGTTATTTGTGATAATTATATACATGCATACAGTGTGTAATGATCAAATCAGGGTAAATGAGATTGCCATCACTTCAATGATGGTAAATGAGATTTCCATCATTTCTTTGGCTTAGGAATATTCCAAAGCCTGTCTTCTAGCTATTTTGAAATATAAAAGTTATTGTTAACTACAGTTCCCTTAGCGTGCTATTGCTTATTAGAATTTATCCCTTCTCTCCGTTTGTACACACTAACCAACCTCTAATTATCTTCCCCTCCCCTCTACCCTTCCCAGTGTCTGGGTAACTCACCACTCTACTTTCTACCTCAGTAAGTTCAATTATTTTTAGCTCCCATGTAGGAGTGAGAACATATATTTGTTTTTCTGTGTCTGGCTCATTTACTTAACATAATGTCATCCAGTTCCATTCATGTTGCTCCAAATGACAGGATTTTATTCTTTTTAATGGCTGAATGATATTCTAATTTTTATATATGCCACATTTCTTTATCTTTTCATCCATTGATGAACCCTTAGGTTGATTCCTTATCTTAGCTACTGTCAATAAGTTTGCAATAAACATGGGAGTGCAGATATCTCTTTGATATGCTGATTTTCTTTATTTGAGATACATACTCTGCATTGGGATTGCTGGGTCATATTGTAGTTATATTTTTTAGTTATTTGAGGAAACGCCATACCTTTCTCCACAGTGTCTCTGCTAATTTACATTCCCACCTAACAGAGTATGGGCTTTTCTCTTTCTCCATATACCCCCCAGCATCTGTTATTTTCTCCCTTTTTGATAGTATTTTAAACTGTGGTAAGATGATATCTCATTGTGGATTTGATTTGCATTATCTTGATGATTCATGAGGTTCAGCATATTTTTGTACAACTGTTGGCCATTTGTGGGTCTTTTTTTTTTTTTTTGAGAAATATTGATTCAGATCTTTTGCCTGTGTTTTAATTGGATTATTTGGGTTTCTTGCTATCCTATTTCTTTGCTTCTTAGATATTCTGGCTATTAATCTCTTGTCAGATGGATAGTTTGAAACTATTTTCTCCCATTCTGTAGGTTGTCTTTACACTTTGCTGATTGCTTCCTTTGTTTGCAGAAGCTTTCTAGTTTGATGTAATCTCATTTGTCTATTTTTGCTTTTGTTGTCTGTGCTTTTGAGGTCTTACCTAAAAAGTCTTTTTCCAGAATCAGTGTCCTGAAGCAGTTCTCTGATATTTTCTTCTAGTAGTTTTATTGTTTCAAGTTTTACACGTAAGCACTTTAATTCATTTTGAACTCATTTTTGTATATAGTGAGAGATAAGGATCTAGTTTCAGTCCTCTGCATGTGGTTATCCAGTTTTCCCAGCACCATTTGTTGAAGAGATAGTCCTTTTCCCAATGTATGAACTTGGAAACTTAGTTGAAAATGAGTTGACTACAAATGTGTGTGGGTTTATATCTGTGTTCTTTATTCTGTTCTATTGGTTTATGTGTCTGTTTTTATCCCAGTACTATGCTGCTTTGATTACTATGGTTTTGTATTAAATTTTGAAGTCAAATAGTGGGATGCCTCTAGTTTCATTAAAAAAATTTTTTTTTATTTTTCTCAAGATTGCTTTGGTTATTCTGGGTCTTTTGTGGTTCCATATAAGTTTTAGGATTTTTTTCTGTTTCTGTGAGGAATATCATTGGTATTTTAATAAGGATTGCATTATCTCTGCAGATTGCTTTGGTTAGTACAGATATTTCAACAATATTAATTTTTAAATCAATAGGCATAGTATATCTTTTTATTTTTATGTCCTCTTTAACTTCTCACATCAATATTACATAGTTTTCTTTGTAGAGATCTTTCACTTCTGTGGTTAAATGAAATATCTGACATTTTTAATTCTGGTAGCTATTGCAAATGGGATTGCTTTCTTGATCTCTTTTTCAGATCACTGGTGTTAATGTATAGAAATGCTACTGAATTTTGTATGTTGATTTTGTGCCCTGAAACTTTACTGAATTCGTCTATCAATTCTAGCAGGTGTTTGGTGAAGTCTTTAGGTTTCTCTAACTATAAAATCATTTTATCTGCCAAAAGAGAAAATTTGACTTCTTTCTAATTTGGATATCCTTTATTTATTAGTCTTGCTTAATTGCTCTAGATAGGACTTCCAGCATTCTGTTAAATAAAAGTGGTGAAAGTTGGCTCATTCCAGATCTTAGATAAAAGGCTTTTAATTTTTCCCCATGCTGTATGGTATTAGCTGTGGATTTGTTATATTTGTTCTTTATTTTTTTGAGATGTATTTCTGGTATACCCAGTTTGTTGAGAGTTGTTGTCATGAAAAATGTTGAATGTTATTAAATAGTTTCTCTTTTAGCATCTGCAGAAATGATCATAAGATTTTTGTTCTTGATTTTATTAAGATGATGTACCACGTTTGTTGATTTGCATATGTTGAACCATACTTAACATTCCTTGGATGAATCTCATTTGATAATGATTAACAATCTTTTAAATGTGTTACTGTATTTGGTTTGTTAATGTTTTGTTGAGGATATTTCCCTTTATATTCTTAAGAAATATAAGCCTGTAGTTGTTGTTTTTTTTTTTTTTTTTT
>NW_016107587.1:1532889-1535338 GCF_001604975.1 Cebus imitator | reverse complement strand
AAATAAATAAAATGGAGGCTAAAGCAAATAAAAAAGGTGAACAAAACAAAAAGCTGGTGTTTTTATTGTTTTTTTTTTTTCTTTTGGTTTTATATTGCCATAAATGACTTCAGGAAATTCTATATAAGAATTGTTTTCTTGGGCCAGGAGCAGTGGCTCATACCTATAATCCCAGCACTTGGGAGGCTGAGGTGGGCAGATCATGAGGTCAGGAGTTTAAGACCAGCCTGGCCAAAGTGGTGAAACCCTGTCTCTACTAAAAATACAAAAAATTAGCCGGACATGGTGTCATGCACCTGTAGTCCCAGCTACTCAGTAGGCTGAGGCATGAGAATCACTTGAACCCAGGAGGTGGATGTTGTAGTGAGCCAAATTTGTACCACTGTACTCCAGTCTGGGCTACAGAGTGAGACTCTGTCTCAAAAAAAAAATTGTTTTCTTAAAAGACAATGAAAATTTATAAATACATTTTTCTGAATACCTGTTGTAAAACATTTAATCAATACTTAAAGGTAGAGTTAAAAATAAATCTCCCATCCCTGATTGTGAGCTGGTTTCCTCTCTCTAGGACAATAAGTAAGAATACTTTTTTTGGTGCATCCTCCAGGAGTATTCTGTGTGTAAGTACCATTTTATATGATTTATTCAACATTTATTCAATACACGCTAAACACAAACATTAGCTCACTATGAATCTTTTCTGTACTTATTTGTTTTACTTAATGGTATCTAGTGGAGAGTTCTGTATCTTAGGCTATATTGGCCTCATTCTTTTTTTCTGTCCAAATATATTTCATTATGTGAATATAGATTACATGATGTTTTATTTAGTGAAGCCTCTAATTGATGGATATTAAATATGTTTTCCAGATTTTTAAAATACAATTTTAATTTTAATGTTAGATTCAGGGGACACATGCAGGTTTGTTAGATTGGTATACTGTGTGATGCTGAGGTGTTTGGGATACAGTTGATCCTGTCACCTAGATAGTGAACACAGTACCCAATAGTTTTTCAATCCTTGTCCCCTTCTTCTCTCCCCCTTCTACTAGTCCCCAGTGTCTATTGTTACCGTTATGTCCATGAGTAGTCAGTGTTTAGCTCCCACTTATAATTGAGAACATACAGTATTTGGTTTTCTGTTCCTATGTTAATTCACTTAAGATAATGACCTCCAGCTGCATCTGTGTTGCTGCAAAGGACATGATATCATTCTTTTTTCATAGCTGCATAATATTCCATGATGTATATGTACCACCTTTTCTTTATCCAATCCACTGCTGTTGGGCATCTAGGTTGATTCCATGTCTTTGCTATTGTAAATAGTGGTTTTGAACATGCGAGTGCCTGTGTCTTTTTGGTTGAACAATTTATTTTCTTTTGGATATATACGCAGTAATGGGATTGGGGGTTTGAATGGTACTTCTGTTTTAAGTTATTTGAGAAATCTCCAAACTACTTTATGCAGTGGCTGAACTCATTTACATTCCCATCAACACTGTAAAAGCATTCCCTTTTCTCCACAGCCTGGCCAGTATCTGTTGTTTTTGACTTTTTAATAATAGCCATTCTCACTGGTATAAGATGGTATCTCATTGTGGTGTTGATTTGCCTCTCTCTGATGATTTGTGATGGGAAGCATTTTTTTTATGTTTGTTGGCTGCTTGTATGCCTTCTTTTGAGAAGTGCTTGCTCCTGTCTTTTGCCTGCTTTCACTGGGGTATTTGTTTGTTGAATTGTTTAAGTTCCTTATAGACTGTGGATATTAGACATTTGTTGGATGCAGTTTGTGAATATTTTCACCCATTCTGTAGATTGTCTCTTTACTCTGTTACTAGTTTCAAAGAGGTGTTTTTTTTTTAAAAAAAGATAAACAAATTAAATAAATTTTTAGCTAGATTAAGAAAAAAAGAATGAAGACTCAAATAAAATTGGAAACAAAAAAGGAGACATTATAACTAATACCACAGAAATACAAAGGATCAGTAGACACTATTATGAATAATTACATCCACACCAATGAATTTAAAAATCTAGAAGAAATGGACAAATTCTTTGACACATATAACCTATCACAATTGAGCAATTAAGAAATACAAAGCCTGAACATACCAATAATGAGTAATGAGATCAAGGCAGTGACAAAGCTATCCAGTTTAACATGTAACTTGACATCCACCTAATACAATCTGTTGTATGTATTTTGCCTCTCAGAGTGTGCTGCTTGCTTTTAAGAAGTGTTTTCTTTTTTTTTCATTTTGGAGACCAGGTCTTGTTCTGTCACCTAGGTTGAAGTGCAGTGGCACAACTAGTGCTCACTGCAGCCTCAATTTTCTGGCTCCAGTGATCCTCCCATCTCAACCTCCCAAGTAGCTGGGACTACAGGCATGTGCCACCACATCTGGGTAATTTTTGGATTTTTTTTGAACAGACGGGGTTTAACCATGTT
>NW_016107587.1:1499935-1532534 GCF_001604975.1 Cebus imitator | reverse complement strand
GGATTACAGGCGTGAGCTACCACGCCCGGCCGAACTTGATTTCTTAGCACCATTTTCAAATGCTTCGTGTCTCTTCTAAGCATTTATACAAATTTGAATTTATGTCTTTTTTTCTTCTCTTTTTCATTTTAGACCAATTTCCCGGTGCATATAAAAAATAGTCTGAGTTACATAGCCATGTCTTGTAATCTGTCATTTCCAATTTGTTATTCTATTCTATTCCTACCAAATGACTTCAGTCTGACATGTCTGTGCAGAGTGTCTGGGTATTCTCTTGTATCTGAGGTAGGTGCTCCAAGGTTTTCAGAGTTAGTTTGATCCAACTCCAAGCCTCTTGTGACTTTCTCCTTTACAAAGCTTCAAGGGATCAACAGGACACACACATGGTACAGAAGTCTGACCTAAGGTGACTTCTGAAGCAACAGCTTAAAAAACAATCTTAGATAATGCTCGTGCATGATGCTTAAGGGCTCTTTTGTAAGATTCAAGTGGCTGCAAGAATAGAGTTCAGTAGTCATTGATTCCACTACCATTAAGTGAAAAAAGCAAAATATGTGAACAAATAGACAAACTTTTTCAACCTTCTTAATAAACTCAGTATTAGTTTAACTTTACAGTTAAAGTTAAACTAATCTTTAACTTTACAGATGATCCAAGCTTCCTCTCTGTGGTAAAGTTAAACTAATCTTTAACGTTAAAGTTAAACTAACTACAGGTATTGATTGACTTACGACCTATGCAACTTACAACCATTCGACTTTACGACCACAATGTTTTGCAAATATTAAACCAGTTGTACTGGTAATGCAGTGTTTTACTTAAACCTGACGAATGTAAAAATAAGAAACAAAATGGTGTAGAGATGATACAAATGGCATAAAATGAACAAAGAAAATTATGACATATAACAATAATGAAAGAAAATTATGATAAAATATGACTTAAAGATTTTTATAACATCATTTCACAGTACTGTACATATAGCCTACTCAACTTACGACCAAATCGTGTTACGGCCATTCTGTCTGAATCAATCGTGGTCGTAAGTCGAGCACTAGCTGTAAATCTTTAAACTAACTAAATCTTTAACTAAATCTTCAGCTGAACTATCTAAATCTTTAAAGTTAAACTAACCTTCCTCTCTGTAGTTAAAGTTAAACTAATCTTTAACTTTACAGATAAGCTTTCTCTCTGTGGTAAACTATGTTACTCTGAGAAAACAAATGGCGTTTATTGGATAGACACGTAGATAGAGTTTATGGCACTTCCTGTTCATAGACTTCTACCTGCTCTGAGCATTACAAAAATAATGCTTTTAAAAAAACCCAGACACAAAACTGAAAATCTAAAAGACTCTGCCTTCTGCAAGTAAACAGTCACTGTATAGCATATGGCATACTGTACAAGTTAACCATATTTAACTTCCTTCCTTTCTTTCTTTCTTTCTTTCTTTTTTTTTTTTTTTAGAGAGTCTTGCTGTGTCACCCAGGCTGGAACACATTAGCTCAGTCATGGCTCATTGCAACCTCTGCCTTCTAGGTTCAAGTGATTCTTCTGCCTCAACCTCCTGAGTAGTTGGGATTACAGATGCCCACCACCAAGCCTGGCTAATTTTTGTATTTTTGGTAGAGATGGGGTTTCCCCATGTATTGGCCAGGCTGGTCTTGAACTCCTGATCTCAGGTGATCTACCCGCCTCAGCTTCGCAAAGTGCTGGGATTACAAGCATGAGCTACGACGCCCAGCCCGTATTTAACTTTCAAATGTGACTCGCCAAGTTGACAGTTTGTAAAAGTTGTCTTAAGCAGAAAAGTGAATAAAAAAAATAATTTCCTTTTCTTTGTTACACATTCATATATTTATTAATAAGTGTTTGGTTTCCATTATGAGGCAGACCCTTGCCAGGCCAAGGAGATGCAGCGGGAGGTCTTCCTTAAGGAGCTTAGATTCTGGTATGAGAGGCAGACATCAAGTCTTGAACGTGTTCCATGCTGTTAATGCTATGAAGAAGTTCTGGAGGGCCTCTGAGATGCTATTGCATCGGGGCAAATGTCCAATCTGGTCATTTCCCTGTCCCCAGGGCCACTGTCTTTGTTGGGGAGCCCTTGTTTCTCATCTCGACTGCTGAGTCTGCTGTAGCCTTCTGACCCCACTCTTCATAGGCTTCGCCACCTGTAGCCCATTGTCTACATGGCATTTAGTGGTCTTTTTAAAAACAGTGTCCACCTGACTATGTCACCGCTCTGTTTCTCTCTCTCCTCCTTTTAAAGCCTTTTCAGTGTACCTTCTTGTTCACTAATAAAATATAGAACTTACCCTGACATGAAAGATTCTTGCGTGTGATCTGGCCCCTGCTTGTGCTCTGACCCCGTCTGCTGCTGTTCCGTGAAGGCCTTGGCTGCTCCTGACCCATGCTCTGCTTGCTCCCACCTCTGGCCCCTGCCCTTTCTTTTCCTTTGCCTGGAGGATTCTTCTTTCGGATACCTGTGTGACCCATTTCCTTACTTCATCTGCTTTCTGCTCAAATATTTTTTCCGCCGTCAGCTCAGCTGATCGCCCTGTCCAAAACAGCATTCCTTCTCACTTTTGGTTAAGCTGGTTCTTTTTTCCTCACAGCATTTATCACTACCTGACATTATGCGCCTCTGTTTTGGTCCTTTCTGTGTTACTATTGCAGAATACCCGAGACTGGGTAGTTTGTAAAGAAGAGAAGTCTATTTGGCTCATAATTCTGGTGAGAGGTCCAAGATCAGGCAGCCTGTTTGGTCGGCTTCCGCTGAGGGCTTCATGCTACTTCGACTCATGGTGGAAAGTGTAAGGGGAAGGGGCTGTGCGCTTCATACCCTGCTTTGTAACAGCCAGCTCTCTCAAGAACTAATCCAGTATGCTGGGAACTCACCTAGTTTCATGAGAACTACATTAATCCATTCATGACAGTGGAGTCCCCATAACCCAAACACCTCCTAAAGGCTGCATCACCCCTCAATACCTTTACATGGGCAATTAAATTTCAACATGAATTTTGGCAGGGACAGAACATAGCAATCTCTGTGTTTATTGAATTATTTTGTGTCCCTTTCCACCTGGCTGACACACTAGAATGAAAGATCTTTAATGGCAGGAACTTTTTTCTTTTTGGCTCATTCATGTATCATCAGCCCAGTAACATGGCTTGCACCTTTGTTTGGCCTCAATGTTGAATGCTTAATTATTATGGGGATTTAGAGCTCAGAGAGTATGTGGTGGGAAGACAGAGGGTCCTGCTTGAGGTGAGAATGCCTACATTTAAAGGCAGGTAAAGGAGACGTTGCCAAGCTGTGGGTGCAAAGCTGGGAGTTGTTCTGGAAGCTAAGAAAAAAGAGAGGAGTAGGGAATGACCAGTGTAATCAAACATGTCTGAGAACTGAAGAAGGAAAATGACTGGGATAATTCTCATTGGATTTTGAGGCATGACTGTTACTGATGCCCTAGATAAGAGTCATTTCAAATGTATATTAGAAATGGAGCCCAGTTAGAGTAGGTTGAAATATGAGTGTTGTAAAAATAGAAAGGAAGATTTTCATTTACCAATTTTCACGTATGTTATAGATGATAATCTGTGATCAGTTAATGTCAATAATTGAACATAGATAATGGTCCCTATTGAGTGGGAGAAATGGTAACCATTAGTTACCTGTTTTGCTCCAACCTGCACTGCCTATGGCAGGTGTCAGAGAGTATTGGGGCTGGGCTGTGGCTGTCTGAGAGACCTTGAACCAGTTGTGTCTCCTTCGTGGGTTCTTTCATGAGTTTGTACACCTGCAAAATAAGCACACCAATCATGGCTTGTCCTACCTAAGTCACAAGCATGTAGAAATGACCAAAGGAGACATCACTCCTGAAAGTGCTTTATAACTTGGAAGAAAAATGTAAAAAATCAGTAGAGTCGTTTTGCTTGCCTCTGGATGCTGACTGAATTATGCCTTTACAGATTCCTGAACAACGTTGGTTTCTTTTTTCCACTGATAATGATGCTGACGTGGATGGTGTCTGTGGCCAGCATGGTCAGAAAGTTGGTGTATGAGCAGGAGATCCAGGTAGAAGAGGTAAATATTCTTACACCTTTCTGGGAGACAAAAACAGGGAGACTGGGGACTTTCGAAACGGATCTTGTCCCATAACTAACGTGAGCCTCTGTTTTGCTTCCCTCTCCTCTGCTGGGGTTCTGATGCACAAAATAGCTGAGCCCCTGTCTCAGAAAGATTATTTTATGTTGAAGTCTGAAGCCATGCCAGAATCTAACAGATATTTTCCATTGACGTGAAAGAAAATCAAAGGATAGCCATATGAGATTGTAAGAACAAATCAATGTTCCTCATTCAACAACTTTTAAATAACCCAGAAAAACATAGCAACATATTTCCCATCTTAATTTATGCTTAGAATTTTTTATGTAAAGGCCTTGCAATTTTTGTTGTAATACGGTTATAAAACTTGAAACTATAATAACTTAAAATTTTTTAATTTTCATTGAGTTTTTCAGGAACAGGTGGTGTTTGGTTACATGAATAGGTTCTTCAGTAGTGATTTCTGAGATTTTGGTGCACCCATCACCCTAGCAGTGTTCCTTGCACCCAATATATAGCCTTTTATCCATCACCACCCCCCATCTTTTACCATGAGTCCCCAAAGTCCAATGAATGACTCTTAATGTCTTTGTGTCTCATAGCTTAGCTCCCACATGTGAGAACATACGATGTTTGGTTTTGCATTTCTGAGTTACTTCACTTAGAATAATAGTCTCCAAATTCCATCCAAATTGCTGTGAATGCTATTATTCCTTTTTTATGAATGAGTAGTTTTCCATGGTGTGTGTGTATATATACATTTTCTTTATCCACTCATTGATTGATGGGCATCTAGGTTCGTTCCATATTTTTAAAATTGTGAATTGTGCTGCTATAAACAAATGTGTGTAAGTATCTTTTTCATACAATAACTTATTCTCCTCTGGGTAGATATCCAGGAGTGGGATTCCTGATTCAAAGTGTAGATTTACTTTTAGTTCTTTAAGGAATCTCCACACTGCTTTCCATAATGGTTGCAGTAGCTTACATTCCCACCAACAGTGTAAAAGTGTTTCTTTTTCACCACGTCCATGCCAACATTGATTATTTTTTGACGTTTTGATTATGCCCATTCTTGCAAGAGTAGAGTGCTATCACATTGTGGTTCTTGATTTGCATTTCCCTGATGATAATGAGCATTTTTCATATGTTTGTTGGCCGTTTGTATATCTTCTTTTGAGAATTGTCTATTCATGTCCTTAGCCAACTTTTTGATGGGATTGTTTATTTTTTTCTTGCTGATTTATTTGAGTTCTTTGTAGATTCTGAATATTAGTCCTTTGCTGGGTATATAGATTGTGAAGATTTTCTCCCACTCTGTTAGTTGTCTGTTTACTCTGCTGATTATTTTTTTGCTGTGCAGAAGCCATTTAGTTTAACTAAGTCCCATCTATTTCTTTGCTTTTATTGCATTTGCTTTTGGGTTCTTGGTCATGAAGTCTTTGCCTAAGCCAATGCCTAGAAGGGTTTTTCTCATGTGATTTTTCTAGACTCTTTATGGTTTCATTAGATCAAAGATTTAAGTCTTTGATCCACCTTGAGCTGATTTTGTATAAGATGAGAGATGAGGATCCGGTTTCATTCTACATGTAGGCTGCCAATTATTCCAATACCATTTGTTGAATAGGGTGTCTTTTCATTTGCTTTATTGAAGATCAGTTGGCTGTAAGTATTTGGGTTTATTTCTGGGTTCTCTATTCTGTTCGATCGGTCTATGTGCCTATTTTTATACCAGTACCATGCTATTTTGGTGACTATGTTCTTATAGTATAGTTTGAAGTTGGATAATGTGATGCTTCGAGATTTGTTCTTTTTGTTTAGTCTTGCTTTGACTATGTGGGTTCTTTTTTGGTTCCATATGAGTTTTAGGATTGTTTTTCCTAGTTCTGAGAAGAATAATGGTGGTATTTTGATGGGAATTGCATTGAATTGAAGATTGCTTTTGGCAGTATGGTCATTTTCACAATATTGATTCTAGCCATCCATGAGCATGGCCTATGTTTCCGTTTGTTTGTATTTCTTTTAGCAGTGTTTTGTAGTTTTCCTTGTAGATGTCTTTCACCTCCTTGTTTAAGTATATTCTTCAGTATTTTGTTTTATTTTTTGTAGCTATTGTGAAAGGGGTTGAGTTCTTGATCTGATTCTCAGCTTGTTTGCTGTGGGTGTATAGCAGAGCTACTGATTTGCGTACATTAATTTTGTATCCTGAAACTTTGCTGAATTCATTTGTCACTTCTAGGAGCTTTTTGGAGGAGTCTTTAGGGTTTTCTAGGTATATGATCATATCATCAACAGACAGCAATAATTTGATTTCTCTTTACTGATTTGGATACCATTTATTTCTTTCTCTTGTCTGATTGCTCTGGCTAGGACTTTCAGTACTATGTTGAATAGAAGTGGTGAAAGTGGGTGTCCTTGTCTTGTTCCAGTTCTCAGAGGGAATGCTTTCAACTTTTCCCTGTTCAGTATAATGTTGGCTGTGGGTTTGTCATAGCTGGCTCAGACCATACTCCACTACACGATAGTGGAGTAAAATTGAAAATCAACTACCAAAGGAACCCTCAAAACCATGCAAATACTTGGAAATTAAATAACCTGCTCCTGAATGGGTCAAGAATGAAATCAAGATGGAAATTAACTGAACTAAATGGTAATAGTAATACAACCTATCAAAACCTTTTGTATACAGCAAAAGCGATGCTAAAAGGAAGTTCATAATATTAAATGCCTGCATCAGAAGCTCTGAAAGAGCACAAATAGACAACCTAGGGTCACACCTCATGGAACTGGAGAAACAAGACCAATAGAAACCCAAACCCAGCAGAAGAAAAGAAATAATAAAGATGAGAGAATAGCTAAATAAAATTGAAACAAAAAATATATTTAAGTCTTTAATCCATCTTGAGTTAATTTTTGTATAAGGTGTAAGGAAGGGGTCTAGTTTGTCTAATTTGCCAGTGGTAGTTTAGTGGGAATAGCATTGAATCTATAAATTACTTAGAGCAGTATGGCCATTTTCATGATATTGATTCTTCCTATCCATGAGCATGGAATGTTTTTCTATTTGTTTGTGTCCTATCTTATTTCCTTGAGCAGTGGTTTATAGTTCTCCTGTAGTGGAAGTCATTCACTTCCCTTGTTAGCTGTATTCCTAGGCACTTAATTCCCTCTATGGCAATTGTGAATGGGCATTCATTCATGATTTGGCTCTCTGCTTGTTTCCTGTTGGTGTACAGGAATGCTTGTGATTTTTGCACATTGATTTTGTATCCTGAGACTTTACTGAAGTTGCTTATTAACTTAAGGAGCTTTTGGGCTGAGATGATGGGATTTTCTAGATACAGGATTATGTCATCTGCAAACAGAGACAGTTTGACTTCCTCTCTTCCTATTTGAGTACACTTTATTTCTTTCTCTTGCTTGATTGTCCTGGCCATAACTTCCAATATAATGTTGAATAGGAGTGGTGAGAGAGGGCATCCTTGTTCTGTGCCATTTTTAAAGGGGAATGCTTCCAGCTTTTGCCCGTTCAGTATGCTATTAGCTATGGGTTTGTCATAAATGGCTCTTTTTAAAAATTTAATTTAATTTTAAGTACCAGGATACAAGTGCTCATGAAAATCAAATCTTAAGCTCTAGGAGGCAACGTCCTTCCCAGGGCCCTTCACAGGGCTGAATTTGCAAGCAAGCAGATTTATCTTTCCACTGGTCCACTTTCTTTCTCCTGCCATCTGATCTGTTCTTCCTCAAGTATGCATGCTGTGATAACCCTGGGTTTTCTTTCCTTTTGATAGTACATGCGGATGATGGGAGTGCATCCAGTGATCCATTTCCTGGCCTGGTTCCTGGAGAACATGGCTGTGTTGACCATAAGCAGTACTGCTCTGGCCATCATTCTGAAAACAAGTGGCATCTTCGCACACAGCAATGGCTTTATTATTTTCCTCTTTCTCTGGGATTTTGGGGTGTCAGTCGTCATGCTGAGCTACCTCTTGAGTACATTTTTCAGCCAAGCTAATACAGCGGCCCTTTGCACCAGCCTGCTGTACATGATCAGCTTTCTGCCCTACATAGTACTATTGGTTCTACATAACCAATTAAGTTTTGTCATTCAGACATTTCTGGTAAGTAAGTTGTTTTGTCAAAATACAAAATGAAACAAAACTGTCATGGATCTAACAAAACAAAACCTACCACCCACAACTTTTAAATTTGTCATGATCGTATCTACATGGGCTTTCTGATAACTGCCTTTTAAAATCTTACCCTCAAATGCAAACCATTGAAATTGCAGTGTTTTTGCTGGACAGCAGCACCTTAAGAATGTCCATTTTTTTATGTAACGGAGACTTTCTGCAGACTCTGGAAAATAAGCAGCATACTTAAGGAAGCATATAACTTTATTTTCTCTTTCTCTCATGCACAGAAGGAAATAGATTTCTAAAGCTATTTTAGAAGTAAAATATAAGCATTTTTGAAGCATTATGAATTATATCACATTAAGCAGAAAAATCTCTCTGTTAGCAATATCAGAGTCACTCATCCATTTAAAATGTACCTCCTAAAAAAGTCTGATAACATTTTCAGGTCTGTAACATCAAATATGTAGAACATACAAATGTATTCATTCTTTTGTGACAGTTGCTGGCAAGCACAGTGCCTGACACACAGCAGGAACTCAAAGTGAGGGCGAACACATCGCTGTTGAAATGATCGCTTTCAGGGAGCCGGTGGCGTCACTGTAAACACTTGCACTGTGCTCAAGACTTTATTCTCCCTAAAAGGTCAAGTGACTTCTTAAAATTACAGTCTGCTGAGAGATATGACAGATTCATCTTCTCTTAGAGACTTTGGGGAGGTGTCAAGGAGATGTAGAACACAGGGATGCTCAGGGGTATTTAAAGGCCCTCGAAAGCCCTTTAGTCCGGCACAGGCTTCATGACAACTCCAGTGCTTCATTCACTTACTGGGAGCACAACACCTTCTTTGTTCATTTAAGGCCAAGAGTAAAATATTTTATGAAAGCCAAGTGATTTTTCTTCAACTTTAAAAAATAATTTAGAGCTCTCTGGTTTCTACTAGCCATATACACACAACATAGATATACATGCGTAATGAAAAAGTGGTTATATTCCATCAATATTTTATCTATTGACATGTGTTCATTGGTTTTGATTAGCTTATGTCACATTTGTACAAACTTATAACCAATAATTTTAAATAAGTGTTAATTAGGTGTTTTCAGAATAATTAACACAAGCGGGGCCATTTTGGGTCCTTCCCCATATTTTCCTTATACATAGAAAAGGAGTCATTCATGATCTGACCTAATTTTCAAATGCTGTTATTTTTGGTTTTACTTCAGTCCTTATATGTGTGGGCTCTATGCATGCAAAATTTGATTTTCTTTTTATATATTAAAATGTTTTCTAGAAAGTAAAAACAAATCTAACTCTGGTACGTTGCATTGTTTGATGTGAGATTTTTTATTTCAATGGGGTTTTGTTCTAACATAAGACCTCTCCACTGAGATAAAATAACATTTTTCTTCAATACACGTTCTTTCTAGTGTAGAATAGTGTATGTATTCCATCAGTCAGCCTGCAGTGTACTCCGGGGCATTCACTTAATAATAAAAATAGTAAATTGCTCTATTCCATTTTTCACTGTTTTGTGTTACACATTTCTGTGTATGATGCATTGGATTTATGACACTTCAAGCATCTCAGTGAACAGAAGTAATTCCTTTTAGCATTAAAAACTAGCTTGTTATCATGCTTTTCAGAGTGGACTGACATTCTAAGTTTTTCAGGTTAAAATATTTAAATGTTTGCCTGAAGCGATGACTGGGCGTCATCAAAATGAGAAGTTGTCACAGCTTTTCGCTTTGAGTTAAGTGTTGTGGATTTTCTGTTGTTCCTATCAAACACTAACGTGCAGTTTTTCTCTTCACTCCATGAATCTGTGCGCAGTGCCTTCTCTCCACAACTGCCTTTGGACAAGGAGTATTTTTTATTACATTCCTGGAAGGACAAGAGACAGGTAAGACGAAGTCATGTGTAAAAAGTGACTCTCAGTGAATCACCTTTTTGAAAATTAATAGTTATATTGCAAGTAATCCAGCTGGAAGTCTTCATTGTCAAGTAGAGCTTTCAGAATGAAATCGGTTGTTTTTGCTGTTGTAAACACCTCCCACCATCCTGTGCCCCCAGTTTTGAGAACAATCAAGAATAATCATGGCACCCCTTGCTTCAGATGCTATCCAGGTCAGCCACCCAGCCAATGCTTGGGTCTTCCTTATACCACCCCTGTTCTGGTCAGGCGAGTGACTGTATAAACCTTCCAAGTACAAGGTATGCAAATGTGTCCATCCGTTAGACCAGGGGTCCCCAAACCCTGGGCCATGGAGCAGTCCATTGCCTGTTGGGAGCTGAGCTGCACAGCAGGAGGTAAGCAGCAGGTGAGGGAGAGAAGCTTCATCTGTATTTGCAGCCACTTTCCATTGCTCACGTTATCACCTGAGCACTGCCTCCTGTCAGGTCAGCGGGGGCAATGAGATTCTCATAGGAGCCCAAACCCTGTGTAAACTGTGCATGCAAAGGAGCTAGGTGGTGTGTTCCTAATGAGAATTTAATGCCTGATGATCTGTCACTGTCTCCTGTCACCCCCAGATGGGACTGTGTAGTTGCAGGAAAACAAGCTCAGCTCTCAGGTTGGGACCTACCTGTTAGGTAATTGTTGACCTGGGATCTGTCTTCCTGGATCTTCTACCCGTGTTTTCTAGTGCCTCCTTTCTAATGATCACTTTCACATGACAACCATCCACATATTTGTTGGCTCTCATCTTTACTCCTAGATTTACTAGATCATTCCTGGAGGTCAGGATCCAGAAATAGGTCTAATCAGCATAAAATACAGTGCAATTATCTCCTACCAATACATCCTAAAATGATTTTCTAAAAATCCATTGGTAGTATTTCTTGCTTATATTGAGAATTTGACAACTAAAATTCTAATCCACAACAGACATATATTTCTTAGATATTTGTATAGTTTTGGGGGGTATGTTTTGTAAACAGTAGTAAAACACATGCTATAAGTAAAATTTGATGCCAGCAATTGTCGTATTAGCCAGTTAATTTGTACTGGTCTTTCAGTTCTTAGAGTTTTTCAATAAGACATATAAAAATGTTCTTTTACAGATGAGTAATCCTCAATGATTTCTTCTAACTAATCTTTAGGATAAATTGAATCAAGAAGATAGAAACAAGAAATGGTCACTGTTAGACCATTTGAATATTTTGGTCTAAATTCCAAGTACACAATGATTAAAAGATATACTTTATTGAGCTGTTGCCTAGTACCATAGGGAAATTTAGAAAGGGGAATATTTTTCTTAAATTAGATGTTAATCCAGAAGTAAATCACAAACACATTGTATAAAAATACTAATTCTTTCCCACCCCTGTTATTATATTTCGTATTTATATATTTTTCAAGAGCACAGAGAGTTCCACAGTTTAGAATTTGGGTTCTCAAGGATACTTAAAAAATTTTTTTTTTCCAAATGCTTGTGTTCCTTAAATATAAAGTCCTTCCTAGTTGGGCAAATAAAAATGAGATATAAGTAAGGTGACCTTTAAAAATTTTAAACAACCCAAATACCCATCAATGATAGACTGGACAAAGAAAATGTGGCACATATACACCATGGAATACTACGCAGCCATAAAAAATGATGAGTTCGTGTCATTTGTAGAGACTTGGATGCATCTGGAAACCATCATTCTCAGCAAACTGACACAAGAACAGAAAACCAAACACCGCATGTTCTTACTCATAGGCGGGTGTTGAACAATGAGAACACATGGACTCAGGGAGAGGAGCATCACACACTGGGGGCAGTTGGGGGAGGCTAAGGGAGGGACAGTGTGGGGTGGGAAGGGTGGGGAAGGTTAACATGGGGAGAAATGCTGGATATAGTATGCACCTATGCAACAACCCTGCATGACCTGCACATGTACCCCAGAACCTAAAGTAAAATAAAATTAAAACTTTTTAAAGTATTAGATATTAAAATGTAATTAACAGTCACCCCACCTGATATCATGGAAATAGATGTAAGATTGCACGAGTTAACATTTCATTTAAAGAGTTATGGCCGATGGTATTGACCTTCCTTTTGTTTTAGCTGTATTCACCTTTACTTGAGCTTCCAGAAGTAATAAACTCATTGTGACAAAATCTACCATAAAAGAGCTTGTGCAGTTTCTAACTCTGACCTTTTTCTTCCTGCTAGGGATTCAGTGGAATAATATGTACCAGGCTCCAGAACAAGGGGGCATGACATTTGGCTGGGTTTGCTGGATGATTCTGTTTGATTCAAGCCTTTATTTTTTGTGTGGATGGTACTTGAGCAACTTGATTCCCGGTAAGAATTTTGTGCTTTATAAGATAACAAAATAATTTTTTAAAAGTTTGAATTAATATGCATAAATATTAAAAAAATCACTTATTCTTTAAGGAAGAGTCAGAAAGGGAAGTCTTAGGTTATGTTTTAAAAGTAGCTGTACATTTTTGAGAAAATATGTGATGCTTTTGTTTCCCAGGTGAAATGCCAAAGGCCAAGTGGGGGTTAGCCAGGATGAAATTAGCATGAAAACCCACCAAGCCCACCAACCAGCTTCCAACAAGTGGGCTTCAGTCTACACAGAAAAGATCCTGGTTTCCCAGATAGAGTGTTTGGGGAAGGCAGGTGTGAGGGGTGAGGATGAGAGAATCTGGGGGCCCATGGTGCTGCAGGCTCCTAGACAACAAAGAGGTCAGGTGGGGTGGGAGTGCTCAGAGTGCCTTGGGCAGAAAGTCGCTCCTAGTGGGGGTGCAGGGGCCAAGTGCTCAGTCAGCAGCAAGTCAGTGGGTGGCAGGACCTGGGGAAAAGTAGGCAGAGGCAAAAGGCAGCTGGACAGGGTGGGCTGGGAGTGAGGGACCACCTCCAACCACAGGGCTTTCAGTGTTGTCACAGATATGGGGTTTCCCGAATATGGCACACTACTCTGGTATGGCAAGCATGCCCCGGAGGTCTGGAGGACAAGTGTATCAATGGCAGAAAAAGGCCACTAATGGTGATGGGTTTTCCTAGCTATGTTGGGAGGAAAAGAGGCATGCATACCTTTTCCTTTTTGGTTCAGACCCAAAAGAGCAAAAATAGCACTTAAAATTAATTTTATAAAATTATTTTATTTTTTAGAGATAACACTTTGATGGTGGTGTATTTTCTTGCTGAAATTACTTGTGACTCTGGTTCTATGCTTTTCAAAGCAAATGGCATCAAACTGAATTAAAATTAAAAATGGAAAAGAGAGTTTCTAATCTTATACAAGTGAAAATGGAGGGATAGAAGGAAAACAAACACAATTCATTCTGTTTGTGAAAACGCATTCCATACTTGGAGAGCTCATGCATCATTTAGGGATGGGTAAACATAAAAATAATATGGGTCACTGAAAATATTATTTTACATAAAAGTAGGAATATATGGCCCTCAAGAGATAGAGAGAGAACATAAATTGGAAATGTGATTTATTTAGGAAAAACTTAGACTGCATCGTCTTGGTACTTTGAATAAAATTTAAGAAATAAGATTCTAAGAAATAAGAGATAAAAAAAATGAGAAGGCCAAGACTTCAAGGAAACTGGATGAGAAGAGTTGACTATTGGAAAGAAGCAAAAATAAGAAAATAATGTTACAAAATACATTTGTGATGTCAATTTATGATACAAAGACCAGCAAAAAAGTCTACTCTCTGCAATGTTGAGATGAAGATAAAATGTGTCCCAGGACCCAAAATCTGATTTCTCCCTCAACCATCAGCACCTGAGGCAGGAGGCTCCTGGGAAAATATTTTTCTGCATTATAGTAAAGCAAATGAACATTGTATTCAGCTGAGACTTTCCCTCCAAATCCCACTGAGGAATTCTAAATTGAAAAAAAAGACTAAGCCTTGAGATGGATGTCAGGTGTGCAGAGGGCTCACTTTCTGGGTCATATTTGAAGGGAAGAAAAGGGAATTGGAGGTACACTCATGTAGAAAGGTAACTGGGCTCAGAAAAACAGTGATGGTGAGAATGTCCCCACCAGTGGGACAGTATTGAATCATTCCCTATCCTGTGTGTCAGGGGATGATCGACCAAGCTGGTGACTTTTAAGAAGAGATTTTTTTCTAAAAGTTCAATGAGTTCAGTTTGAGGCTCAGAGGAAATTTTTAAAAAATTGTTTTCTTCAGGAAACCAGGAGACTCAAATGCTAGATTTGGTAATCTTTTGGAAGTACCTCGGCCATTGGAACCATGCTGAACCATGCCACATTTGGAACTTTCGTATATTCGACTGGGGGGACCATCACTCCTGTTCCTTCTTTCATTTCCTCCTGTCCTTCCATTTCTTCAGGCTCCTAATTCCCTGCCTTCCCATTAGGTGAAGGTTAAACCAACAATCCACTATCTTCATACACTCACACTGCAATCCTGCAGTCTCACATACGGCTCATGGTTAACTTCTACCCAATATGTTAAACTTGAGCTACTTCAGAATCAGCAGTTACTCTGTCACAGCCAACTGGGAAAAAGATCTGCTGATTTTACTTTGCAAGTCTCCCTTAAGTTCACATGGTTGTGCCTTTTCCATCAGGCCATACAAAGTATTTTGTGACCTCTAGTGAGTTATTTGAGGTACGTTGAGCTATATTGGATTCTATACCCTGCAAAAGGAAGCAAATGTAGGAGGACCTCAATCCGCGTTTGAATGGCAAACGCTCATTTCAACATTTTGTTTAGTGAATTTAGAGTGGCGGGTTTTTACATTTTCTCTTTGTGATTGTAACACTAATTTTAGCTACTGGCTAGCTAGGAAGAAAGATCAGAGTCTATTACAGAATTTTAAAAAAATCAAAGCTTGAACATACTTATAATACATATTTAACAATATAAAGACATAGAGGTGAATAAATGTCAATAAATATTTTTGAATTTATCATGAAATTCTGATTTTTTTATTTTAAAAGCCAAAAATAGTAAGAGTTGGCAATTTACATATTTTTAAATTATACAAGGGTATTTATTTTCAACTTTGACAGAGTTTGCCAAAAGTAACAAAGAATAAAATTGCCAGACACCATAAATGGGCTTTCAGATCCATAAAGAGGGTTATAATTTTTAGGAGTTTTCAAATCTTCTTTTTAAGAGAAATGTTTTATATTACCTCCTTTACTCTCTTGAAATGAAACTTACAGATAATGAAAACTATCTGCCTATGAGTCTTAAAATTAATGTAATTTTAATATTTTAATATAAAAGAAAATAATTTCTAATAAGATAATATGTAAATTCTCAGTGCTCAGTCATGAATTGATGAGAACACAGAATGAGATATTCAGTTGCTTACACTTATGTGGAAAAAGTTTGGATTTAAAAGAAGGAAAATGGTCAGAAACCATTTGGTACTAAAAAGAAAGAAAATGCATAAGTAAAGATAAATGTAGACACTGGAATTAAAGCTATTGTTAATGTAAGGAATACTAGATAAGACTTATTCGTATGTGATTAAAAAGATGAAAATAACTTTCATTAAAGTAGGAAAAATGTGGGAAGAAATATTAAACACGAATGAGGTGAATAAAAGAATGATATTTTTGTAAGTGACCTGGGCCTCATTTAAAAGTAATCAGGGAAATCCCCATGTTAACACATGGGGCAGGTGATGACAAAACAGAGCAGAAGATACATTTCCTGTCTTGTAATTCTGTCTCATTTCAGCCTTTCCATTCAGCCTCCAGTCTTTTAAAGTCTTTCGAGGTCTATTCCTTAGTAGTGACAGGAAATAGAGAACTGATTGGACAAAGAAATAGTATTAATAATCTATGAGGGTTATCGAAAAGCTGAGGGGTGAACATCTTGGAACAGCATCAAAATAAGTTTGAAAGCTCATAGAGAGGTTCATATGAATCATTTCAGTGTGTGATTTTTACCAAATGGTCTTATTGTGTTATACAATTT
Source organism: Cebus imitator (assembly GCF_001604975.1). Taxonomy (NCBI): domain Eukaryota; kingdom Metazoa; phylum Chordata; class Mammalia; order Primates; family Cebidae; genus Cebus; species Cebus imitator. The sequence goes on along the minus strand of NW_016107587.1, from coordinate 1,516,379 downwards.
TAAAATATACATAGAATGACAATGTAAAATATAGCCACTAACCCTTATTAATACAATTTAGTGTATTTTATGAATGTCTGCTAATTTAAAAATATTTGGTTTTAAGTTTGTTAAAAGCCATCTTTACATCTTTTGTCATATATTTGCATAGAATGGGGCAGAGTGAAGGCTGATACAGCCATATTGCATTGCAAACTCAAAAGCGGTGAGTGGCATCACTACTGATGGCATGGTTTTCCAAAACAATAAGCAGTTTCTGCTTTAAACAGTAATTTTCCACTGGTTTACACAGTAGCTGCATTTCTGAAAAATTTAGAGTATACCGAAGCTACACGGAAACTTTGAGTTTATATGTCCTAGGCTCAATAACCATGAAAGACCTCACTTGCACGGCTGCGATCGGGCTCACAGAAGGCAAGTCAAGGACAATTCTTTTGTTGTACTTTGTTAGGGTATCAGCTAACCCAGGCATCTGCACACTAAAGGCAATTGTACCATCCCATTGTATTAGTCACACTTTTTTATTTTCTGTATTTCTGATGCTTTGACTGGGGTTGGAGGGGTGCAGTTACTGCCCCTAGAGGGACTGCCTCTTCCAGGGATAACCAGTTCCTAGCCATAGTAAAGGACTCACCTGTGGATGTGCCTTTCACATGCAAACAAATCAATCCAGAGCCCACACTCCTACCGCCTCCTCTTTGCCACCCGGAGCCACTGTCCACCTGGCCTGATCAACCCAGGGCAGGGTACCAGCCAACTAGGGACAGACTTTCTCCCCCAGCGCCTGCTGAAATGATTCACACTAGTCAATTAGAAACGTGCTTGCCCTTCCTCACATGTTCCTTTTCTTGGAAACCACAGTAGAGGCTCTTGTTCACATTCCCACAACAGCCCCCCCTACTTCCCTTGTCTCCTGACTGATGCTGGTTCTTCCCTGTGTGGTGTATCAGGTCTCCTTCTCTTGGGATCTGTGAGTAACAAAGTGTAGTTTCAATGAAAGTTATCTCCTGATTTGATGGCATCATCATACTTGAGTAATAATAACATCTACATTTTAAAACGCTTTTTCAAAGTCTCCTGTGGGTAGGAGGGTGTCTCCAGCTGGGAGGTAGGAGGAGGGTGAGAACTTTCTCTCTTTCACTCTCTGTCTCTCAAACACACACACGCACACACACACACACACACACACATACACACACACACACACACACATATCATGCACTGAACAAATGCATTTCTCTCCACTCCATTTTCTTTCTTTGTTATAAAGTGACCCTGTGAGTATGACCCCAGCATTTCTCAGCCCTGTTGTCCGACTGGGAGACTCTATAGATTCAGTATCAGATCATTTCCTGGCCTGTGGCACTCAGTGTCAACTGCAGTTCTCCACACTGGAGTCAAGAGCTCACAAGCAAACATCTGGTCCTCTCTTTTTCATTGCATAAACTCTTTTTATATGCTTCCAATTAAATTTGATTCCGCTCGATCTGTCTAATTTCATTGACTTCTTCTTTCATCACTGTCAGTTTTGGGGGGGCAATGCTAATTAGTTTCCTGGCCTGCATAAGCCAGCAGCAGCTCACCTTGAGGAGAAAAGCTCAGTGTAAATGGAGGGCCTTTGCACATATTAATGTGTCTAATTACATCTGGTAATGTGAGCAGGTTGCATATACTTCTAGAGCATGCATGTAAAACAAGTTTGGATTTATAAGCAAAAGCCAATTGCATAGGCAAGCCAAAGAACTGAGTGGCCTCCATGCCAACTTGCATTTGGCAGCTCTCTGCTTTAGTTGGATTAGTAGATTAATTAGGAGATTTAAAAAATCCAGACAGATTATGGCTGAGATGGTTTAATTAGCAAAGCAACCCTTAATATTCAATTTATTTCTAATGTCTTTTTTCCTAACTCTGGAAAATACGATGTCTTTCGTATTTTGTTTCTACTTCCCATCCCTGAAGTCACTACCTTAGTTCAGGCCTCACTGCCCCTGATCTGGACTTACAGCAAGTTACAGTGCCCATGTAACTCCTTCCCACTCCTCAAGGTAACTCCGACCTCAGCATCTCACCCCTACCTACCTCCATGTTGATGCAAAGTTATCTTTCTTAAAAATAGACCAAATGGTCCACATCCATTCCCTGCATGACAGTCTTTCCTAACTCCAAAATGTCTAGAGAAAAAAGACTAATATCCTCAGTGGCTCCCAGGCCACCCAAACCTGCTCTGCTGCAGATTCACGCCTCTCTCTCTATTCCCGGCATGCTGATGGGGAGTTGGAGGGTAATCTCCAATGTGCTCAGCACACCCACACAGGGTAGCCAGAAAAAATACAGGGCACCCAGGTGAATTCAAATTTCAGACAAGCTGCAAACAATTTACAGTACATATTCATACTAAAACATTACTTGTTATTTGTTTGATTTTCAAAATTAATTGGGCATTCCATGTTTGTATTTTCTAAATCCAGCATCCCTCCCAGCCTCTCTCTGTCTTTTCATCCTCACTTCTTTTTACTGGATTGAAGGGCCTGCTTTTGTTTTGCATAGGTGGAAATTCTATGATGGCAACATTGTCTTGTATTTTTCTCTCAATGATTTTATTTTATTTTATTTTGGTCATCTGGACTAGAAGAAAGGTCATAAGCAGGTGCAGTCTCTGCCTGATTGATTTGTGTGTTCCCTCATCCCACTAGAGGGTGTGACTGGTTGATATGTTTGATGACTGATATCTCCCTGGAACAGGAAGGTATAAACCAGAGAGCAGAAGGGCAAGGGATAGGATGTTCCAGATCTAGGGGACCTCCTCTGCTTCTTTGTCCCTGTGCTGAGGCTTCTCCTTTCCTGCCCATTCTTGGACTGACAGCTGGAAGTGTGAGCCTGGGAGATGAGCCAACCACTCCCCTCCTACCTCTGTACAAAATTCTTAGGTATTCATTTCTCAGCAAAGCATCTCCTACAGTAAGTCAGGGCTGGAGGAAGGTATCATTTTCCAAAGAGTCAAGTGAGAAAACAAGGACACAACTAATAAGGAGTAATGTCTTAACTCCATTGAAAGAAATTCATGGCTCCTGACATTGTTGCAGTTGTCTGTATGTGCACGCATGTGTGTGCGTACATGTACATGTGTGCACGTGCTGCATGAGTATGTGCATGTGTATGTGTGTACTCGTGTGAATACCTATATGTGTGCATGCGTAGGTGGGTATACTATGTGTGTGCACACACACATGTATGGTGATCCTCACTTTGAGTCATGGCCCGAAGTTTGAAACCATGTTCATCTTTGTACAACTTCCACTTATATCGAAGTATAGCACAGCTGAGGCTTGCTTCAGGATTTCCTTGTGTACATTCAATATGTAAAGGCGTTCAATGACTTCATTTGGAACAGGTAAATTGTGCCTCATTTTACCTTTAGAATGTGCATGTATGAAATATTCTTTTTTCCCCTAAGGTTCTGAAAACTTGAGCTGTAAAACATCAGATGAATATGTGCTTATTGTAAAATGTTTGAAGAGTTTATAAAGAAGCAGGAAACATTTAAGAGGAAGCAGAAAAAAAATTCAATTATCTTCAGTTTCACGAACCAGAACCAACATTTCCCAGGCTTTTTTCCAGACAATTTTCTGCACCTAGTTGGATATACACTGTATATGTAAATTTCCCTCTATGTTTTAAAAAATATTTTTATTCTAAGCATTTATCCATGTCTTTGAAAGTACTGTTAATGGCTGCTCAACATTTCATTAAATGGAAGTAATAACTTCCTGTACCTTTCTCCTACTTTGCAAATTTAAACGATTTCTGCCTTTTCCCCACTATAAGTGATGCTACACTGAATATATTTATGTTCAGATCTGTGTCCCCACTTTGTCATTGTGTCATCTAGATTTCTAGAATTTTGATTGCTAATTCAAATCTATAAACACTCTAAGGAATCTGGATCCCATTACTGACTGTGTTTGCTAACGATGGTGCTCACTTCAGCTGCAACTGAGTGTGGTTCCCTGGGAGGTTTCTCAGCCCAAGATCTACAGCTTTGTGAGAATAATTTTCCTCATGTATTTGCTTGCTTTCTAGCTCCTTTGATTTCCACACTCTCATTTTTCACGTATGTGTCAACTGGGGCTTATTGTGTCATTGGAACTGGAAGAAACTGTGTGCTTCTTTCTTGTTGTAGAAGGCAACCCAAAGCATCCTGACTGCTGCACCTGTGTGTTCAGACAAGCAGGAGCTGCTAGAGAGGCTAGCCAGTGTGTAGCTTCTGGAGCCACCAACTGTGGGTCATTGGGCAAGCCTTGCTGTTCCTTCCTTTTTCATTGAGAAGGGAGAGGTGATAATTGTACCTGACATGTTGGTGGTCACAGGACTGTGTGAATTAATACAACCAGATACTCTGAACAGTGCCTGGAACAGAGAGAGTAAGTGGAATGCTGGCTGTGATGTGACCTGATTATCCAGCTGCTACTCATCCTCTTCTACAGAGGGATGGTTATTGCTTTGCTAGGTTCTTGGAGAACACCTGCCTGCATTAATTTTCTCAGCCTGCCATAACAAAGTACCACAAACTGGGTGGCTTAAACAACGGGAATATGTTGTCTCACAATCCTGGAGGCCAGACGTCTGAGACTAAGGTGTAGGCAGGGGTGGTTTCTCCTGAGGCCACTCTCCTTGGCTTACAGGTGGTGTCATCTCTTTGTGTCATTCCTGTGTATCTGTGTCCAAGTTTTCTTTTATGAGGACACCACTCACATTGGATTAGTCCTTGCTCTTGTGACTTCATTTTGCCTTGATTACCTCTTTGAAGACCACATCTCCAAATACAGTCACATTTTGAAATACAAGGAGTTAGAGCTTCAACATATGAAACCTGGGGAGATACAACTCAGTCGGCAAACAGAAGGCAGCAGGTCGACACCTGACAACTGACAGCAGGTCGACAGCTTTCCTTCACATTATTATTATTATTTTTTGTAACTTTTAAGTGCAGGGGTATATGTACAGGTATGTTACATAGGTAAATGTATGTCATGAGGGATTGTTGTACAGATTATTTTGTCACCCAGATATTAAGCCTAGTACCCATCAGTTATTTTTTCTGATCCTCTCCCTCCTCCCATCTTCCACCCTCTGAAAGGCCCCAGTGCATCTTGTTCCCTCTCATGTGTTCTTATCATTCAACTCCCACTTATAAGTGAGAACATGCAGTATTTGGTTTTCTGTACCTGCATTAGTTTGCTAAGGAAAATGGCCTCCAGCTCCATTCGCATCCCTGCAAAGGACATAATCTCATTCTTTTTTTATGGCTGCATAGTAGTTCATGGTGCATATGTACCACATTTTCTTTATCCAGTATATCATCAGTGGGCATTTAGGTTGATTCCATGTCTTTGCTATTATGAATAGTGACACAAAGAACATATGTGTGCATGTGTCTTTATAAGGAAATGATTCATATTCCTTTGGGTATATACTCAGTAGTGGAATTGCTGGGTCAAATGGTTTGTCTGTCTTTAGGTCTTTGAGGAACCACCACCTGTCTTCTTCCAGGTTCAATGGTTGAATTAATTTACACTCCTACCAACAGTGTGTAAGCATTCCTTTTTATCCACAACCTCACCAGTATCTGCTGTTTTTTTGACCTTTTATTAATAGCCACTCTGACTGGTGTGAGATAATAGCTTATTGTGGTTTTGATTTACATTTCTCTAGTGATCAATGATAGTGAGGTTTTTTTTGTATGATTGTTGGCCCCATGTATATTTTCTTTTGAGAAGTGTCTGTTCGTGTCCTTTGCCCACTTTCTAATGGAATGTTTGTGTTTTACTTAATTTAAGTTTCTTACAGATGCTAGATAATTAGAGTTTTGTCAGATTCATGGTTAAGCATTCCTATACAGCAACAACAGTCAAGCCCAGAGTGAATTCAGTAACAAACTCCAATTCGTAATTCACACACACACACACACACACACACAAAATACCTAGGAATACAGCTAACACAAGAGGTGAAAGATCTCTACAAAGAGAACTACAAACCACTGCTCAAAGAAATCAGAGATGACAAGAACAAATGGAAAAGCATTCCATGCTCATGGATAGGAAGAATCAATATCATTAAAATGGCCATACTGCCCAAAGCAATTTGTAGATTTAATACTATTCTCATGAAAATACCATTAATATTCTTCACAGAACTAGGAAAAAATGTTTTAAAATTCATATGGCATCAAAAAAGAGCCCCCCCCGAGCAAAAGAACAAAGCTGAAGGCATCACACTACCTGACTTCAAACGATACTACAGAACTACAGTAACTATAACAGCATGGTTCTAGTACTAGAACAGACACCTAGACCAACAGAACAGAATAGAGAACCCAGAAATAAGAACACACACCTACAACTCTCTAATCTTAAACACACCCGAGAAAACAAGCAATGGGGAAAGGATTTTCTATTTAGCAAATGGTGTGGGGCTAACTGGCTAGCCATATGCAGAAAATTGAAACTGAACCCCTTCCATATTACCTTATACAAAAATTAACTCAAGAGGTATTAAAGACTTAAATGTAAAATTCAAAACTATAAAAACCCTGGAAGACAACCTAGTCAATGCCATTCAGGACATAGTCAAGGACAAAGATTTCATGAGGAAGATGCCAAAAGCAATTGCAACAAAAGCAAAAATTGACACATGGGATCTAACTAAACTGAAGAGCTTCTGCACATCAAAGGAAACTGTCGACAGAATAAACAGACAATGTACAGAATGGGAGAAAAATTTTGCAAACCTTCCATTTACTTTCAAAAGGTAATGGATACATCTGCTCTCCTTTGAGTACATGAACATCTCTTTCTAATTTTCAGATTAGACAGTGTGAGGGCTTGCATATCTCTCTTCTGCTTGATGATCAAAGTACTATAATAGTCTTTATATAGGCCTTTAAAATTCTAATCAGTTATAGAATTTAGGCCTTTAGGTAAGTTGCATTCATCAAACTTAAGCTAGAATGGATGTGTTCAAAGAAAATTGGGAAGTGTTAATAATTAAATCCCCTTTCATTTCAACATGCAATCAGGGCAAAGTGACTGTTAAATGGGCTGAAATGAATTTGGAGAATACTTTTGAAGAATGGTAATATGTTTCATATGGAAATGTTAGCATTATAAATTATTCTGCTTTGTGGAAGTTTCAATTGATTAATCCCCTCATGCACTTACCCCATGTTCTTCCTCTTGTCTAGGAATTCACATCAGAAATAGATAAAAGAAGAACAATCACAAAATAGAGGAGCAGTGTGGGGTAGGGTGGGACTTTACTCTGGGGAATATTCAGCAATTGTCCAAAAAGTGTTTAACCCCTACTGTAAAGGCCTCTTGGGGCAAGTGGATGAGAGGTGATTTTAGTACGTGGCCTTGGATCAGGCCGAGAAGGGAGAGTTACGGCTTCCCTGCAAAGCTAATAGCTATGCCCTGGGATATCACTTTTTTGTATATGGGACATATATTAAAAATATTAACATGGAATGATACTTTATATTAATTACTTAAGATATTCTAAAACAGAACTTTCATCTAAATAGAAAAATTAAAACTAATTTTAATTGTCTCATTTTTTAGGAACATTTGGTCTACGGAAACCATGGTATTTCCCCTTTACTGCCTCATATTGGAAGAGTGTGGGTGTCTTGGTGGAGAAAAGGCAACACTCTCTAAGTTCTAGTCTGTTCTTCTTCAATGAGAACTTTGACAGTAAAGGTTTGTAAGGAGTAGAATTGTTAGATGCATGTTTTTTTCCTCTGATCTATTTTGATTTTTTTTTTTTGTGGTCTAGCTTTTGCAAGTGTATACTGATTCCTAGAGAGACTTACATTTAGGCTGTCTTGAGCTGGGAAACAGTTATAAGGCCAAGATGTGAGGCAGTATGCCCTGACAGTGTTTGTTCTGTGAAACCCACGAACCCCAGGGAGTTCCCATTATTTATTATTTAGCATCCTCCCCTCTATGCATTAAGTGCGTTTGTGTGTATATTACAATTTAGTAAAATTGAAGCCTTATTCCAAAAATGAATATGTGTAAGAAATAAAAGCAAAGATAGGCAGCTACCCTGTCATGCACTTTAAAATTTTTAAGTGTTCTCACCCATGCCACTTTATTCAATGTTCCTGTGTGAGGGACAACATCACTGCCCCTTACAAATAGGGATTATGGTTCTCAGGAGATAGGGGCAGGACTGTCCCTGGGCCTCTGCACTCGAGTCATGGCCTATTCCTGCAGGTGCCAAAAGATGGCTTCAGAGGGGATCTCCATGGAAATAGAGATGCATCACCCAGAGATAAACGAGCTCCCACCATGATGGGTTTAGATTACAAGTCGGCACTGTAATCTAAACAATCTAATTTATTTTTCTGAATTATGAATCTTTTAGAAAATGTGGAACACAGCGACAAGCACCTATGCACTGTCACCCTCTCAGGAGACTATTTCTCATGAACATTTTATGTGTAACTATTCTGCCTGCTGTTTTTTCTCTCAGCAAACAAAAATACATGTGTGTGTTTTTATTTTTAGCTTTTTACAAAATGGTTATCATAAGGGTTCAAAACTTTGTAATCAGTGATATCACTTAATGTTTGTCATTATATAGTCTGCTTCTTGTTCTTGCTAAAGAAAGACTTTTGAGTTGATTTGTATGCTTCACAGGGCTGGAATTCAATTTCAAAGCAGAACATTGAATTAATAAATATGGGTATTGTTTTCAGGGCTTTTGAAGTCTTTTCACAATGAATTTGCATCTCTCTCACAGGGTCATCACTGCAAAACAGAAAAGGAGAGCTTGAAGGAAGTCCCCCGGGAGTCACCCTGGTGTCTGTGACCAAGGAATATGACAGCCACAAGGTTGCAGTCCAAGACCTCAGCCTCACCTTCTACACAGACCAAATCACCGCCCTGCTGGGGACAAATGGTGCCGGGAAAACCACCATTGTGTGGGTCCCATTTTACCTTTATCAAACACTAGGCATTGGATTCTTAAAATTTCAGTTTACCTGTGAGACAGAAGGTTTGATTTCCTTTCCTTTTTTACAAATGTTGAGTCTCAGTGCAGAGTTTAGAGACACAGGAGAAAGGCAGAGCCCCTCATGAGTGCCCACGTGAGGGAAGCCCTGTGTCCTCAGTCGCACAGGTGCACTTTAGGTCTGGGCTCCAGTCAAAGAGTTAGGGGTGAACGGGTTTTTAAAAGTCTTTCTTCTATTTTCTACAAATAATTTACCGTGTTGTACTTTAGTCTCTGAAAGTCCTTTGACACTTTTGGTGTTTGTCCTACTAAGTATAATCTTGCTTGCACATCTATAGGAAGAGGAATATCACAGTGGTATTTGCAAACTTTTTAAACCCCTGACTATTCTTCTTTTCCATGTTCTCATTTTTGTGTGTTTCTTTTCTTGTTAAGGGTGAATGTTTGGTTTAGGATCCAATGGCTCTAGATTTGATTAAAGAATCAAATCATGTGCTCCCAGAGAAACAAGGAATTCAAACATTCACAGCCTTGGGCTGGCTGTGGAAGTGGAGGTTTAAGGTTAAACTACTGAAATTATGAAATATCTCTTTTGAACTAATTACTTACTCTTTTGTTCTTTTCTCACGAAATATGTAGCATTAAAGTGTGAATTGTTAAAACGGTGAAAAGGGTTTTGCCTCAAACTTAATAACAAAGGTAGAACAATAACACATGAAACTTCAGAAATCTCATATTGAAAAAATAGAAAGAATATGGACTGTTTTTATTTGTTCCTTGGATACAGAAATGGACCTGGAAATGAGTCTGAGTATTTTCTTGTGTGTTTGAAAATTGGGAAACCACAAGTTACACAGATATGACTCATCCAGTCAGATCCTCTAACTTTGCTTTCACTAAGACGCATTTCTTGCAGGGAAAACCTGAGCTGCTTGTTAAGCGGAATGATGAGAATTACATCTGGAGTTTCTCGATGATTTAAGGTTCAGTGTCTGCATTGCTTTTAGTGTACATTTGTAGTACATTTTGAGTCATCCTGCCTCCACCTGGCAATTCTTAGATGAAAGGCTGAGAGGTCAAAGACAGGGTCTTCACTATTTAAAACAATAATCTTTGAGATTTCCAGGGAATGTGTGTAAACTATTCTACAGCATCCCCCAGAGAGGTTTGAAAATAATATAGCAAAGAGTTGATAAGTTCATTGAGGTCTAATTTTTGTGCAGTAAACAGTATCTTTTGATGTGTACAGTTTGATGAGTTTTGACACACTTGGTTAGCGCTGGAACAAGCACCACAGATACAGAACTGCTCCAAGGCTTCCTGTGCTCTCCTTTGACCCTGGCCTTCACGTGACCACTGACCTGTTCTTCGTCACTATAAACTAATTTACTTATTCTAGAATTTCATGTAAATGGGATCATGTCTAGCTTCTTGCACTCAGCAGACTGCTTGCAGGACCAGGAATGGTGGTGGTGGGAGCCTGCTCCTTGGGACTGCTGAGTGGTATCCGCTAGATGGGAGGCACCCCATTTTCTTTATGTTTTCATATGTGGGTTGCCGTTGAGGTTGTTTCTCTTTGTCAGTGATTATGAAGGCAGCTGCCGTGAACATTTGTGCATACAGCTTTGTGTAGGCACACATTTCATCTCTCATATGTAAATACTAAGGAGTCGATTTGCTAGGTCTTCTGGTAGGGGCATGTTCAACTTTTCAAAAATAAGAAACCAATTTAAAACTTAAATAATAAACTTCCTGAAACAAGGAAGCAGAACCAGGCAATTCTCAGGCTTCTGCTGGTAAAATCAGACGTGTGAGCTTGTGGTGGCAGGCTTACTTGAGTTCTTGTTGTTGTTGTTGTTGTTGTTGTTTTTTGAGATGGAGTTTCGCTCTTGTTACCCAGGCTGGAGTGCAGTGGTGCAATCTCGGCTCACTGCAACCTCCGCCTCCTGGGTTCAAGCAATTCTCCTGCCTCAGTCTCCCAAGTAGCTGGGACTACAGGCGTGCACCACCATGCCCGGCTAATTTTTGTATTTCTAGTAGAGACGGGGTTTCACCATGTTGACCAGAATGGTCTCCATCTCTTGACCTTATGATCCACCTGCCTCGGCCACCCAAAGTGCTGGGATTACAGGCGTGAGCCACCGCGACCAACTGAATTCTTGTTATAGCACACACAGACTATCGTGGTAGGAGTAGAAGGAAGACTGGCTCCAGGGTTGGGGGCTAGTTTCACATGTCTGTTTTGCTTATATTTAATGATGAGGATTTAGGTAAATGTGTCAATTCTTTAGCAGGTTTTCTCATCTGTAAAAAGTTGAATGTTATCATCTTAAAGTCTCATATAACAATAATGCTCTATGATCACCGTTCAGACTTACAATGGTTCAATTTAATGATATTTTGACTTTATGATGGTGTGAAAGTGATACATTAGGTAGAATCTATAGTTTGAGGACTCATACAGCGATTCTCCTTTTTACTTTCAGTATAATATTCAATAAATTATAAGAGATATTGAACACCTTATTATAAAATATGCTTTGTGTTAGATGATTTTGCCCAGATGTAGGCTAATGTAAATGTTTTGGAGACATTTAAGGTAGGCTAGACTAAGATGTGATGTTAGGTAGATTAGATGTATTAAATGCATTTTTGACTTACAATATTTTCAACTTTTGATGGGTTTACTGGTATATAACCTGATCAAAAGTCAAGGAGCATTTGTATTTCATGTGGAAACATAAACATTATGTTAAGCTCTCACATTTTCAAGATCAACCAGCCAACATGCCCTCAAGCTCCTCACACCTTTTAACTGATTGTGTAAAAACCAGATCAGCAGAGGGTGAGTGCTCTTGGAAGGAGGCATGTGTCATCCTGGAGCTGACTGGATTGCTGACGTTCAGAGTATCAGCAGCACGTGTTCCCTAGGCTGACTTATTTTCTCTGGCAGATCCATGTTGATGGGGCTCTACCCTCCCACTTCTGGGACCATCATCATCAATGGCAAAAACCTGCAGACAGACCTGTCGAAGATCAGAATGGAGCTGGGTGTGTGTCTGCAGCAGGACATCCTGTTGGACAACCTCACCGTCCGGGAACATCTGCTGCTCTTTGCTTCCATAAAGGCCCCGCAGTGGACCAAGAAGGAGCTGCATCAGCAAATCAATCGGTTAGTAAACAGTTGTCTTTCTGCTTCTCCTGCCTCTGCCCATTGTGTAAGGAAGTGAAGGAACTAGAAAGAGACACTTTAAAAAATTTAATTACCGGTGTTTACATTTATAAGAGGAAATAATTAGCAAATCATTGTTAACTATGGAATTATGACACAGCCACCAACAGTGGGAATGGCAGAAAAGACTTCTGTGGAAAGATATTGAATTTGATTTGATTTGTCTTTGAAGTGGGGAAGAGATGAGCACATGTAAACACAGAGGCTGTTAGTGGAAACTTCCTGTGTCTGGGGCAGAAGGTCCCTATGGGTGTCCTGAAATGAAAAAAATTCAAAGGCAGCAGGAAAACTGTTTATCAAGAAGCAGATTAGTCTGCCTTCTCTCTTCATGATCCCTGGCTTTTCCTCAACTCCTTCCTTCCTTCCTGTCACACACACAGAAAAAGATTAAGAAAAAAGAGCCTTATTAGTCATGCTAAGGAGTTTGAACTTCACTGAGCAAGTAGGTGTTCATGAGTGGGGAATTTTGATTAGCTTGATATCTGGAAGATCTCTCCTGCCAGACCATAGCAGGTGCCAGGGGAGAGATTAGATACCAAGCGGCCACTATAGGCAAGAGGTGGGGACAGCCTGATTTATGGCCATGCCACGGGGGTGCATGGTCGAGGAAGGCCTGTACTGGAAGATGATTCAAATTTAGAAGAATCAGATCATGCTGACTAACTGGTTGTACAAGGGAGCAGTGAAGTCCAGGTAGGGCAATGAAGAATGGGGAGGATATTGGTTGGTCCGTATGGAGGGCTGAAGCCTATATCAAAATGGAATAGCAGGAGGAAGATCTAGAGTTGAGAACACCTGGGGAGAGGTGAAACAGAGGTAGGGTATCCAGGGTGGGAAGCAAGGCAAAAGCAAGGCAATGTCCCTTGTCTCATTGGACACTGATAGAAGTTTAGGCCAGAGGGAAAGGGGAGAGACAGCAGGTTCCTGATTAGAGAACAAAGTGGTGTTTGAGGGTGATGACCATGGAAGCATGGATTGGAGGGGTAAGTGGAGGAATGAAAGTCAAGGAGAGTAGCTGGGGATGGAAATATTAGTCCAGTGGTGGGATCGTTGATTAAGCAAACAGTGATAGTTAAGTGTGCAGGCCATCTGTCCTGTGCTGGGCTCTGTCCCCTCAGGAAGATGCATGGCTCTGGCCTCCTGGGGCTAGTGCTTCATCCTTGGCTATTTCAATGGATGGACTTTGCAAAAGAGAACATCAACCAGGGCATGAGTGTGTGGGGAAGAGGCCCTTGGAGGCAAGTGTGTAAGTGTAACTGGAAATGAATTGCACATCCCTAAGAAGAAAATGTGAATGTAATGAGTTCTTACACATTATTGTTATTTTATAATATTTTTGCAAGCTTTACATTTATAAATAAGTATTTACAATCTGCATTTAATTAAGATGAAAGAGCACAGGGTTTTGGTTGTTCTTCAACAACCAAATTTCTTCAACACGTTTTCCATTATATGCTTCAGGATGGTGGTGTTTCTAGCCCCAGAACACTGAGACAAAGAGGAAGGAGTTTTAAAGTTGTCACACATTCCGTGTGCCTTTGGCTGTATGTCCAGAGACCAAGCAAAACATTTGCAATGAGAGCTCCACTCCACCCTTCATTTTGCTTGGCCTCGCCACCTGCCATTTGCTTCTCCATCCCTGCAGTTGCAGGTCACCCCTGCGTCATGCCTCTGCGGAGATGCCTGGGCTGCAGCTGGCCTTCCTGCTTGCTGACAGCTTCTCCCTTTTCCTCCAGCCCCTTTGGCTCACTTCTGCAAAGCTTATCTTGCCCCCAAACCCAACCCCCAGATGCTCTCCGCAGATCATTGTCTAGCTTCCGGATGTCCCCTGCTTTCAGCACTCCACATGGAGTGTTCCTTAGAATGTACCTGGGTCCTGGCCCTTCTCTGCCCACCACCCTTCAAGGACTCGCCACATCACCCGAGGTACGATCTAAAGGCTATGGGAGCCTACAATTGTGTAATTTATATTCTTGTGCCTGTTGCCCCAGATTTATTGAGTGCCCCCTTCCAACCCAAAACCCTTCCCTTTTGGATTATACATTTATAAGGACCTACCAGCCTCTCTTGCTTCACCTCAGCCTTCATTGTGTGGTGCCAGCCGCACTGGTCTTATGGTGGCTCCCTGAGCACACTCAACAGGACCTTTGCTGCATTCGTGCTCACTTGCACAGCCTGCCTCACTGCCGTCCTGGCTCTTCCCAGACACCATCTTACCAGAGCAGACTTCCTGAGCATTCTGTCCAAAATACCCTTCCACTCACCCTCCTAAGCCCCCTCTGTTTCTCTGGCTTTTATTTACAGTATTTACCACTACATGACATGCTCTGTGTATTTGTCTTCTGTTGCATTCTACCAGATAGCAAACCCCTTGACTACAGGAACGTAGTCTGCTTGGTTCACTGTAGTATAACTATTTTTCTTTTGTCAATTTTTATTTTCTTATTTTATTTTTCATAAGTTATTGTGATACAGGTAGTATTTGGTTATATGAGTAGTTCCTTAGTGGTGATTTATGAGATTTTGGTGCATTCATCACCCAAGCAGTATACACTGCGGCATATTTGTAGTCTTTTATCCCTCAACCCTCCTCACTCTTCCCCAAGTCTCCAGAGTCCACTGTATCACTCTTATACCTTTGTGTCCTTATAGCTTAGCTCCCGCATATCAGTGAGAACGTACGATGTTTGGTTTTCCATTCCTGAGTTACTTCACTTAGAATAATAGTCTCCAGTCTCATCCAGGTCACTGCAAATGCTGTTAAGTCATTCCTTTTTATGGCTGAGTAGTTGAATAACTGGATTAATGAATGAATAATGCTATTTTCCTACTAAAATCCCTCCATGCCATCTTATCCTCTGAGGTAAGATTCCTTTAGCTTGGGTATATAAGGAACTCCCCATCTTTCTTCGTCCTAATTTTCTAGCCTTTCATCCTAGTGCTCCTGATTCATTCCACACATTTTATTTATTCAACCAATGTTCAGCAATGTCTGAGTTTGCTAGAGCTGCCAAAACAAAATGCACAGAATAGGTGGCTTGAAGAACAGAAATTTATTTTCTCATGGTCCTGACGGATAGAAGACAAAGATGAAAACATCATCAGGGTGGGTTTCCCCTGAGGCCTCTCTCCTTGACGTGTAGACAGTTGTCTTCTCCCTGTGCCTGCAACGTGGCCTTTTCCCTCTGTGGTGTCTGTTTCCCAATCCCTTCTTATAAGGACATCAGTCATACTAGACGAGGCCCCACCCTAACTGTCTAATTTGACATAATTTTCTTTGGAAAGACCCTATCTCCAAACTCATTATAGGGTACTAGGGGTTGGGACTTCAACATATGAATTTTGGTGAGACACAATTTATCCCATCACAACATGTGGTTGGGTTCTAGGAAACAAAGATGCAGCAGTCCCTGCTCTTGAGTTCAGAGAGAAATCTCAGTGCAAACAATGAAGCTGAATGAACTCTACTGGGGGCTGTGTGAAGTGGGTGCAGGGGTCAGCTGCCCCTGATATTATGGTGAGGGGTCATAGCAGAGGTAATGATTGAGCAGCAGGCTGCAGGATGAATAAAGATGACCTGAGGTTGACTGCAGTGGGTGGGCTGCAATATGTTATAGCATGTGCAGCTTAGAGGGGCCACCGGCCTCCCTCTTGCAGGCACAGGGCAGGCCGGAGAAGCTGGAGCACATTACAGAAGCTTCCTAAGGCTTGCAAGATTTTAGGTTTTGTGCTGTAGGCTGTCCATGGGCCTGAGGCCTCTGGAGAGTGCTGAGCACTTGGTACAATGGCAGCCCAGTGGTGGGTCACATGCTCTCTACAGTGGCAGGTGGAGGATTGGGTGGGCTGGGGTAAGCCCAAGTCGTGAGGAGAGCTGGGGGCTCCTGTATTAAGAACAGATTAGGCCAGGAGATGTCCAGGAGGGTGAGAAGGAAGGAGAGATGCAGACCCAATGGGGAATAAGAGAGGAGAGGGCGTCCATGGCAATCCCTAGGTGTCTGGCTCAGGCAAGCACAGGTTTTTCAACATACAGTTGATTCTTGAACAACACCGGTTTGAACCCTGAAAGTCTTACTTATATTCAAATGTTTCCAATACAAGTAACACCCAGTGCACCTACCTCTTCTGCTCCCCTTCTATCTCCTCCGCCTGTCCTGCCTCAACCACCTTTTTTTTTTTTTTTTTTTTTTTTTTTTTTTT
>NW_016107587.1:1492813-1499255 GCF_001604975.1 Cebus imitator | reverse complement strand
AGAGAGCCTATTTGAGAAGTGGGGAGAAGGAAATGATGAGTTTGTCTTAGAGATGTGAGTTTAAGGAGCCTGGAGGTACCTGATGCTGAGACCAGCTGTGGTACTAGACTCCCGCCAGGGCACTGCAGCCTGTGCTCCTGCCTATGCTGGCTTTTCTTATCCATTGTCCTCTCCTCTACTGTTACCTCAGTTTCCTTGGTGTGCCCAAATCCTGATATCCTTCAAGGACCAGATCCCTTCCCACCATGGCCTTGGGATGTTGTGCAGGCCATGTGGGCCAGGGCAGGAAAGAAGCACCCCTGTGGGCTCTCTCAGATGGCCAAAGGGGCCTTCTGTTTTTAGCCTCACCTCTGCAAGGGC
The DNA here is from genome assembly GCF_001604975.1 of Cebus imitator. Classification (NCBI taxonomy): domain Eukaryota; kingdom Metazoa; phylum Chordata; class Mammalia; order Primates; family Cebidae; genus Cebus; species Cebus imitator. Next base: position 1,498,895 of record NW_016107587.1, on the reverse strand, counting down.
TACCTATGTTGTATAAATTAAGACTTTCATTTGTTTAACACCTTTTTTGTGCCAGCCACTACTGTGGATATGTGGCAGGAACTTACATGTATGGTCTCATTCAAGTGTCTTTTCCCTGGGATACAGGAAGGGCAGAGGCTCTGAGAGATGGTGCCATGCCGTTCATAGAGGGAAGCCAGGATCTGACTCAGGACTCTCAGATACAAAGTGCCTTCTGCTGCCTTTCCTTCAAGCTGGCCACTGTGCTATAGCATGTGGGCATGGCCTCTGGGAAAACAAGACTGGCGGGGGGAGAGAGGGTGGATTCTCTAGCACATTTCTACTGTTGATGCCCTAATGGGAGTATGGACACCCATGGGGGATTCCAGGAGTCTGAGAAGTGAAGGTGATTTGTTAACAGTTGCTCTCCCTGGGGCTAGAGAATGCAGTAGCCTTAAAATGTACTCTTAGAACCTGGAAGGCAGGGTAGGTGGGTCACTAGCACCCCACAGTGAGGAACGTATGGATAAAGCATCCCTGGTGCATTGTGGAACCTGCCTCTGGAACATTTCTTTTGAAGGAGTCTCACCTGAGTAAGGGCAGGTTGCACACAGGAGATCCTAGAGGGCCGAAGTGAGGCAGTATTACGGACATTCTCTTGGAGATACAAAACACAACAAAACAAGACCATAGACCCGGAATATGGTAGAGGCGCATATTACTCAGGGGCCAGAGTCAGAAAGCAGGGCATTGGGGAAAACTATGCCCACTTTACCCCTGAAAATATTTTAGTGGAGAGCAGCATTGGAAAATGAAAAACTGGTTCTCTAGAAATGAACCACTGCACACAGCATTGCACAGTTTTATTTTTCCCATACTTAGATAGAATCAGTATTTGTTTAGATGATCTCAAGTTAAAATTTGTGGCTGTGTTTAGAGACCAGCTATACTACATAAGTGCATCTGTAGATCAAGCCAAGTCTCCTACTGGATAGATGCTGACACCGTGAGGGCCATGTGCAAATTAAGCTTGGACTGATGGAAAAAGTCCTTGAGGGACAGAAGTCCATTGTTAAAGTGATGGATGATACCATACATTTTATTTAAATCATCCTTTTTCTTTCATCCCCCTCAACATTCACATAATTGGCATAATCTCTACTGTAGGGCATTCTCTACTGGAAGGTGGCTGGTTCATGTCTCATGCTGTCTTCAGAGAATGGCTGGAAATACTAATAATGTTAATGACAGTGGGCAATGGGTGCACAGGTAAAATATTTAGTTTGTACTATTCTTATTCTTTAAAACCTGTCTTAAATTTGGTGGGTACTTAATGAGAAATGGCTAGGTATATGGACTACATATTACTAGATAGCAAATTGGCTAGGTTCAACCTAATTTCTTAAAACAAGTCATAGGTCACCTACTGTAATTTTTAAAAATGTCCTTACCCTTGACCACAGTCAACTCTATTGTGATTAAGATTGGGAGCTTAAATCAAACACCTAACCATGCTACATTTGCTTCATCTTTTTTGGGTGCCAGGCAACCTTAACATTATTAGCACACAGCATGTTACCTAGCAACAAAGCCAATTTACACAAAAGCAATCAGAATAAGATCATGTTTTAGGACAGTAGTCTTCAATTAGAGAAAGGGAAAACTGCAAACATCTGATTTAGATCCACCATGCTCCCTGTTGGTCTCCTGTATCACTGCTTGGTTTCCTTAATGTGCAGTTTCATTAAAATGTGAGTTCAAGGTAGGTGACATCCCTGCTAGAATCTTTAGAGTAAACTTGTGTCAAGATTCGGATCATTACTGTTTTGCCCTTAATTTGGCCTAGAGAAGATTAGCGTAGTCAAGAGAGGAACTTTGTCAGACCTTTAAGTCAGTGTGATGTTGTTATGTAGTTAATGTTATCACTTAGAATTCTGGAGTTCACCATGCAACTCAGGTTGGAGGCACATTTGTTTGATAGTAATGAGATCATTGAGGGCATAAGTGCAGGAAGAGTAGAAGAGGGGACAAAGCATTGATCCCTGAACACCCCAGCATGCAGTGTGTGGAGAGATGGGTTGAAACCAGTCAAGCAGACAAGAAAGAGAAACCAGTAGCAAAGGTGGAAGACAAAGAAGTAAATCAAGTTCACTAACGGTGAGGGAGTGATCAGTGCCTTAAATGCTGTTGAGCGTCAAGTAAAATGAAGACTCAAAAAATGGCCTTTGGATTTAGTGTGTAGAGGGCTCTAGTGACCTCCCGAAGAGCAATTTTAGAAGTGTGAAGAGAATGAAGGCCTTATTGGATTCAGTTAAAGAGAGAATGGAAGAAGGGAATTTGGCAGCAGCATATCTTCTCAGGAGATTTTCTGCAAAAAAGAGCAAAGAAATATGATGATATCAAGAAGGAAAAGTGAGGTCAAGAGGAAAAATGCTCTTCTTCCATTCAAAGAATTCAAAGACAGGAATAACAGCAGCATATCTATACACAGATGAGAGTGCCCCAGTAGAGAATGGAAAATTGAGTTGAGTTACAGAGAAGGTGACTTGCTGGAACACTGTTCTGTATGGGACAGGGAAAGGAATCTAGACAAGAGATAAGGGGTTGTCTCTCCTGAGAGCACAGCAGGCTCCCTTACAATAGAAAAGGCACAGGCTGAGTTGGTGAGTGTTTCCATTCAGCTTCACTGTTTTTCAAAATAAAGAGTGAATGCACAGAAGCGTCTATAAAGTTAACTAGTCAAAAGAGGATGCCTGGAATTGAGAGCCTGGAGAAGCTGTGGTTGTTAGAAATTACAAGATCCAGGATGTATTACGGCTGTCAGTAAATGGGATTGGTGGAGTAAAGGAAGGATATGCTACATCAAATACAAATCAATCTCTAAGAACAATGACAAGGGTAGGGCTGAAGAAAGAGTGCACAAGAGCAGACTCAGGGATTGGTAGATGACAACAGTGACACCACTACCCAACAGTGGATGATATGCTCAGATGACCTGACATGCAAGGCTAGGGGCTTTAACAGAGGTGGGGAAGACCACAGTGAGACAAAAAGAGTCACCTGCCCCTCATGGAGACTCAGTGAAGGAAAGAACCAACAGCTATAGAACAGGATTTACAATGGGTATGTGTTCTGGCTCTAGCCTCTCTCTCCTGTCTTGTCTGAGGTTATTGTATGGTTTTCCCTGTACTTCAAGGACAGAATCTCTTTGTTTTTTGCATATGCTGTTCTTTCTCCCCCCAGGTCCCGGCAAATGCTTTTCTTTTTTTCCAGAATATGCTGTTCAAGCATCCCCACTTCACTTGCTCTCACTACCCATCTGACTGATTTCATTTGCCACTTTCTCTGGAGTCAGAGGGAATCCCCATAGCATCTGGGACTTTATCATCACCCTACTTATATTTTTATTATAATTTCTTGCCTGTCTTTTCCACTAGACCTTGAGTTTCTTGAATCAAGAATAAGATTCAATTTATTTCTCTATACCTAGCAGATGGCAGGTACCAGGCATTGTAGGGGTTCTGTAAGCATTCCTTGAATAAATGAATGGATGATTAAAGAGCAGCATCTCAAACACGTTCTCTGGTGCCTAATTGGGACTTAATAGGAGAAAATATCTTTTCCTCCTTTCCCTGCTGCCTAGCAATGTTCTCAATTAGAGGATTATCCTGTCCTTTTGAGAAGGAATTTGGAAATGTAACTTTGCAAAATTATTTGCTACTTTTTGGTATGTGTAAGATCAATAAGTAGAAAAACACTAGCCTCTGAATTACTTTCAAATTAAAAAAAACTCAACAGGTTAAAAACTTCTGACAGTGTTTACAAATTGCTGTCTTCTTTAATTTTTAAGTGTGCTCTAAGCATCTGAACGATGCCCAGAAGCCAGCAGAGTGGAAATGGCTGGGTTTTGCAATGGGGTTCTCTCCCTGCTGCAATGATGGGTGTTCAGACATTGTTGTACTGGCCCCGACCAATGCATCAGTGGCTTGGAGTCCTAGGAATGTGTTATTCTATGCAAAATAAGTCAAGGACTTTTACTTGCATTGACCTTCGTGGATATTATATTCACTGATTAAAATGCCATGAATGCCAATTATCTTCAGCCTCCATGTCTAGTTCTGGGAAAACAGACCTAATAAGACAAAGGGCTTGTTCTTGGGAAAGCCCAAGTCCATGTGAGGAGTGACACACTCAGCAGGCATATGATGCATGTCACAGGGACCCAGTGGATTTCAGTGTTTATTCTGGCTTCAGACTGCTAGTGTTTGAATGCAACTCCTCCACTTAGAGAGGTTTGTACAATATTTATTATCTCTCTCTTGGGTTTTCCAAATATAATGTGGTCCTAATAACAAGAAGACCTTCAATTGGAGGTTATGTGGATTATACTAATGTATATACTCAAAGCACTTAGAATAGTACCTATTGTGTAGATACATGTCTAATAAATGTTAAATATGATTATCCAGGCCAGGAGCTAACATTTAAACAATAAAATAAAAAAGTGTCTGGGATTTCCTCTGTGGGAAAGAGATTATGAAATGAATGAATGATATTCTTTAAAATAATATATTCTGTGATATTGTTGTGATGTGATGGAAGGCTCTACTTTAAGCTGGACCTCTCCAAGACCAATAACTCACCATCTCCTGTGAGCTCCCCACAGCACTTTGTTTATACGTCATCTGTAACATTTCTCTCATGTGTCCTAATTGGATATACACACACGATTTCTCTACAAAACTCTTATTTCCTGCAGAAGGACCTGTGCTTTGTTGCTCTTTGATGCCCCTACCCTTATATGCGATACGCAACCGGCATCTTTGATGCTCTAGACCATTTGTGCAATCTTGCAAGAATTTATAAAATAGATGTGAATGAAGTAGGCTCATCATCACTCCTATGCCTATCCTTATTACTTACCACTCTTGGTTTCAGGAATCTTAAAAACCACACATAAACATACAAAAGATTGGGAGCAAAGTTGTCCATAAAATGTATTGTATATTGAAATTCAAAGCGCATCAGAAAAACAGGCATGTACTAAAAACAGAAGTAGAAATACAGAGTGAACCAGATTGGTCAGTTGAATGTTAACCAATTGCATAAGATATAATAGACCGCAGGCCCCAGCCTCTTTGCATAAATTTGATTGGAGAAGCATGGCTGGTCCTTTTTGCTTACATCTTGTTTGACACTTGTGTAGTGAAGGTTCTGTGAAGGACTGCACACGTGGGGACAAAGTGGCAGGGGGCCAAAAGCATCCCTGAGGCTCAATGCCAGGTGTATGAAGAGGAGGTGGGCTTCCAGCTTGGTTAGGGTGCACAATGAGGCAGCAGCAAGGGGCCACCCAAGATGGTACCATAGACATCCCGAGTGCCCGAGTGGTACCCAAGGAAGGAATGAAGAAGGAGGGGTTTGGGGTTGAACATAGAAAGCTAACCAGAACATGCACGTTTGAGAACATCTGACAACTTACTGACTTATTTTCTTGTCTGTTTGTCTTCTCTGCTGACTGATCTCTGGTTAATGTGCTAAGTTCGGCTTAATGAATCCACCTCCTCTGCTAGATTGGAATCTCGCAGCTGGGAGGGCGTTGGGAGATTGCAGGGCCTGGTGAAATGGAAACATTTGTCTTCCTCCTTCCAAAAGGGTGTTGTCCACACGGGGAACACCTGAAAAGCAGGAGCGTAAATTACTACTATAAATTTAGGTTGAGATTTAACTACCAGAAAATGCACTGTAAGACTTGGATGAAACATTAAGTGCCTAGAGTGGGCACTAAACACTAAGAAGCGGGCTTGAACTCTTTCTAGGTCAGCATGGGAAGTATTTACATGAAACATTTGCTTAGTCATCAGGCAGACAATGGGATTCACCAAGTTCTTTGCATGGGATGCTGGAATGTTCCAGGTCCCAACTATTCTTGAAGCTCAGCTATATGGAAGCAGTCTAATCCTCCTCTGCCTGTCTAGCCTCCTCTCTCTGGCTGCAGAATGGCACCTTGACTTCAGCAGCTGGGTATCAGGAAGGCAGAAACATGCCTGCAGCTCGGGAGAGACTCTACTTTTGTTTGAGTGGTCAAGGGAAAGTTTCAGGAAAA
>NW_016107587.1:1486161-1492726 GCF_001604975.1 Cebus imitator | reverse complement strand
GACGGAGTCTTGCTCTGTCACCAGGTTGGAGTGCAGTGGCGCAATCTTGGCTCACTACAACCTCCACCTCCTCGGTTCAAGCGATTCTTCCGCCTCAGCCTCCCGAGTAGCTGGGTCTACAGGCACGTGCCACCACACCCGGCTAATTTTTGTATTTTTAGTAGAGATGGGGTTTCATCGTGGCCAGGATGGTCTCAATCTCTTGGCCTCGTGATCCGCCCACCTCAGCCTCCCAAAGTGCTGGGATTACAGGCGTGAGCCACCACGCCCGGCCAGGAAAACATTGTTTAAACTGGGTCTCCAACAATGAGTAAGATGGTAAGTAGGTGATGAGGGCAGTAAGCACTCCTATAGAGTTAACAGGGCACAGTAGTGAGGGAAGTTATTTGTGAGGAAAGAGAGTAGATCCATGGAAAAGGGGTAAAGTTTCACATAGGGCAGGCTTAGTGCTGGGTATCTGAAACCTGGAACTCCCAAGACTGAATGATCCCTGCAACAGAACAGGAGACTTGTTCTTACATTATTAGCAAATGATAATTTGTACTTTGTACATGGCATTTCTTCGGAACACCTGCATTAATCAGGAAGGTGGGGTGATCCAGATTTAGTGCACAGAGGGCCAGGGAATGAAGGGCTTCTCTGGTGAGCAGTGGGGCTGGGCCTGCCTTGCTTCTTTTGACCACACTGGTGCATCAGCCATTCCACTATACTCCATAACCTGTTGAGGGATGCAGGGCCTACCTTGGCAGGAGCTATGAGTGAATTGAGAGATATGCTTCTCCAGAGAGGAGACAGTGCAAGTATTTCCAAGCACAATTCTTGGGTATTGCTGGTCTGCATCACGGTTAGTCCCTTGGCATGATTCCATCTGAACCTGAAGAAGGTCGGTGCCACTCTGGAGAGACTCACGTGTGTGTAGCCTCCAGGCCCCCGTGATAGATTTGTGGTTTATAATGATCTCAGCCACTGTTAGTCATTATTTCTGGAGTGAAATTAGAAGCAAAGCTTTCAGGTGTTCAGGGAGAAGAGTGACATTTTCTTCTAATTTCAGAACTCTTCAGGATGTGGGCTTAACCCAGCATCAGCACAAACAGACCCGAGCTCTGTCTGGAGGCCTGAAGAGGAAGCTCTCCATTGGCATTGCTTTCCTGGGCACATCGAGGACTGTGGTTCTGGATGAGCCCACCAGTGGGGTGGACCCTTGCTCCCGGCACAGCGTGTGGGACATCCTGCTCAAGTACCGAGAAGGTAGGCACTGGGCCTTGTTCTACCTTCTCTTCCCACGATGTTGTGTTTCAGGAAATGCATGGCTATTGTATGTTAGAACCAAGGTGTATCCCAATGAGGCTACATTATCCTTTTCAGAAAAACATAAATTTTTAGAAGTGCTTATAGGAATATATTCATTAGATAACATCGCTATAGTGCTTAGAATTGCTTACTTTGTGTTTGAACTCTTAATAACAGCAATGATATCTATGTACATTGTACATTATCATACATGATTTCAAGGGAAATTGTCTTCTTCTGGACGTATATTTTCTTAGAAGAGGCATCCCGGATTATAGGACAAGGCTTCCTTGTCTCAGATGAAGAAATGAAGGCTCAAAGAGATGGGCATGTGATTTACTCACAGCTACAGAGGCAGTTTCCTGAACCGAGAGTGGACGTTGAGCCTCTGGTTAATATTTCTCACATCTATTATTGTCTCTTACTAATTTAGGGCATTTAATGGGCAGTTACTAATTTCCAGCTTCTGATTCTTTCTGCAATCCTGACAGCTAGGAAGTGTTGCTCTACATGTTTTCTATGAGAATACTCCCTTTTGGAAAGAAACATTGCAACAGTAAAACACATCTTGGTGCTGGTAAACAAGTGTAGCAGCATCAGTGGCAGGATTAATACAGATTCTTATAAAATGTTATTTTGCTTTTTCTTTTGCCTTTTGAATATAAAACTTTCTTCTGACTTGACCTAGAACCTCCGTTTTTTTGGAGGTGAACTAGGATTTGCAAATGAAGAAATAAAATGAAAAATAACAAGAAAGAGCCCTTCCTTTTCTTAGCATTTAGAGGGCTGAGCCCAGAAGTCTTGGACCATCAAGTTCTATCTTTGGAGTAGAAACTATACTCCAGTCTGTCACTTAAAGCTTAATCATAGGCTAGAATTAGACAGGAGAAAAATAACTAAAGGGAACATAGAAGAACAATTTGTTTCTTTCTGTCCCACAGTTTTGGTGGAATTATGGAAGGAGAAGACACAGATAGAGGTGGGGAAATTGAGCAAGCAGATGTGGCTTTTTGTTCCATTCTGGGGTTTGGCCTGGCCTGGGCAATTGCACTAGAAAAGTGCAGGCCACATCTGTGGTGCTGGCTCCTCAATCATGGTGCAGCCACATCAGAGTTCACGAGGCTGAGCAGAATACCAGGACCCAGTGAGGCACTGAGAGCTGGGATTCCCTACATTTTCAGGCCCATGAACGTTGGCACTGAGAGGCAGGGCTTGCTAGGGATGCTGCCACAGAAGGAGGGGGCCCCTTGGAATTAGCTGGCTGGAAACCAGGGCAGAGATTTAGCCATCTGCAGTCAGCAGGACCTACTGTGAGGCCTAGACAGCCTGGGAGCACTCTGCTCTGGCCTGACCCCTTTGGACTCAAAGCACAAATGCCAAGGTGAGGAGGAGGACAGCACCAAGCGGTCTTGTTTAGCACCCAGACACCAGAGGAGGCTGACCACATTGCACCCAAAGATTCGAACCCTTCCCCATTGCCATGAGATCACCAAGACTCCTGGCTCCATTTACCTAAGTGCCCCTTGGGGAAAGACAGAAAGGGCAGGAATGGGACACTGACCACCACTTCAAAAGACTGATTAAATTTTGAGATGAAACAATTTAAACTGGACTAAATAATTCACCTGCTACCCTGGCTGGGGGCTGATGCAGAAGATCAGTGGGAGATAGACAAATAGATTACATTATCTCTGCAACTGTAAATTGCAGTGCAAATTAAATACTGCAAGCCCACTACTCTTGCTTAGTTTAAAAATTAGAGATGAAGTCTCAAAGGTTTAGCTGACAGAATATTTTTGTAATCAGCATAAAGGTTATTTTAGAAAAATGGATACAATGAAAGTCTCAGAAACAGACAGTTTTCTTCAGTTTCTGTTGTTATAAACCAAATGTTTTCTCAGTGTTCTTCATTGTTTAGCAATGTTTTTTGTCTTTGGAGAATTTTTTGGAATAGTCCCCATACTGATTGAAGTGCAAAATCAATAGCGTGTAAGCAATTAGATAGGCGGTATTGGAAGAAAAATGTGTTTTCAGGGATCAAAATGTATAGCCATTTCTGAAGTAGCCCAAACCTCTAGGTAATCATACAGCTCTGTGAGACAGATCTAAGGACTGTGCAGAAACAAACGTTCCCTGCTGAGAAGAAAGAACTCTTCTGTCAGAACACCAGTAAGCTGGGGTCTCCGTCTACGTGGAATGTTGTGTGTGTTTCTTGCTTAGTTATGTACAGTGAGGGCTCTTGATCAGCCCTGGTTCCAGTATTTCTGTGCCTCCCATGGAAAAATAAATAAGGAAGCAAAAGATACCAGTGAAAACTGGCACATGTCAACTAAATTTCAGACATGGGGAATGCACTTGCTCCACAATTCCCATGTGACCCTGCAGAAATGATCAAATGCTTCTGAGCGTCAGTGCTCTCATTTGCAAACAGAGAGAGTTGTACCATCTCACAGGATGTGAGAGTGCACAGCTCGGTATCTGCCATGTGGGCGCACAATCCATGACAGGTTATCATTATTATTATTAAAATAGACAAGGGGTGAATGTGGAAGTGTAGCTTTTGGAGGAAAGGGGGCAGAACGTATCATCTGAATCAGAGAGAGAAACAGTCAAGCAGTGTCTTGGGGAAAACAGCAACGTTGCTCTTTGAAGCTGGGCGCGGTGGCTCACGCTTGTAATCCTAGCATTTTGGGAGGCTGAGGGGGATGGATCACCTGAGGGCAGGAGTTTGGGACAAGCCTGACCAACATGGCAATATCTCATCTCTACTAAAAATACAAAAAAATTAGTTGGGTGTGGTGGTGCACACCTGCAGTCCCAGCTACTTAGGAGGCTGAGGCATGAGAATCACTTGAACCCTGGAAGTGGAGGTTGCAGTGAGCTGAGACCATGCCATTGCACTCTAGCCTGGGTGACAAAGTGAGACTCTGTCTTAAAAAAAAAAAAATCAGGGAAACAAACAAACAAACAAAAGCAATAAGAAATAATAATACAGCTATAAAAATAATACAAATAAAAACAATAGAGTATGACAACTATTTAAATGGTATTTACATTATATTATTAGCAGGTATTATATGTGATCTAGAGATGACTTAAAGTATATAGGAGGATGTCCATAGGTTATATGCAAATACTACCCCATTTTGCAAAGGGATTTTGGTAGCTTCAGGGGTCCTGGAATCAATGCCCCACAGATACCAAGGCTAGATGTAAGCATACATTGTGAAATGATTAAATCGAGCTAATTAACATGCCCATCACCTCACATACTTATCCATTTGTTGTTGAGAGCACTTAAGATCTAATCTCAGCAATTTTCTGGTATACAGTGCATCATTATTAACTGCAGTCACCATGCTGCACAATAGATTACTAGAACCTATTCACTTGTGTCACTGAAACTTTGTATCCTTTAACTAACATCTCCCTCCTTCTCCCTGCTCCTTGCCCCCTGCCCGCCAGCTCCTGACAACCACCATTCTACTCTTTGCTTCTCTTTTGGGGATTTAGATTCCAGTTGACTTTTAGTTTTAGACTTCATTGTATGGGAATATATCATCTGAACTACATGATAACTCTAATCAGAGTATCTAAACCGCCTTTAATCCTAGATAAGGGATTAAGCCTCTTAGCCTCAAAGGTCTAACATGCAAGGAGCTTGGCCTTGGGGCTGGGGACAGGGACACATATGTGGCAAGAACTGGTCCTTGTGGACCTTCAAGCTCTGTTGCTCTTGGGTCCACCTTCCATAGTTTCTTTGTAAATACATTTCTTTTAAAATGAAAGTCCTAGTCCTTTAAGGTGTCTCCTCTTGTTATTTTTTACTTGTATTTCGTTTTTAATTGACACATGATAATTGCATACATTGATTTATTTTTATTTTTTAACTTTCGTTTTAAATTCAGGGGTACATGTGCAGGTTTGTTCTATAGATAAACTTGTTTCACAGGGGATTATTTCATCACTCAGCTATTCAGCCTAGGACTCGATCATTATTTTTCCTGATCCCCTCCCTCCCCACTCCCTCCACCTACTGGTAGACCCCAGTGTGTGTTGTTCCCTCTATGTGTCCATGTGTTCTTATTACTTAACTCTCACTTACAAGTGAGAACATGAGATATTTGGTTTTTTGTTCCTGCATTAGTTTGCTAAGCATGATGACCTAGAGATCCATCCATTTTCCAGTTGTGGGTTACAGTGTGATGTTTTGGCACATGAACACATTGTGTAATGATCAAATCAGGGTAATTAGTATATTCACCACCTCAGACATTTACTTGCGTAGCGTTACAGACATGTTTAGCCTTCTCTCTTTGAAAATTAACCTTTGGAACAAGAATCAATTAATGTGTTTCTTTCTATTCAATAAAATGGAACATGTTGAATGGGGCTCAGTGAAAGCCATTGGGCAATGTCGAAGCTTAAAGCAGCAACATTGTTTAATGCAACTGAATCAACTTCACCAAAATGTCTTCTATTTCCTCTGGCCTATGCCCTCCCAAAGCTAAACCTGAGGGTTTTTCTTTCCAATCAAAAGCCATAAAACTTGACAAGATTCTAGAATGCTTCGAGAAAGCATTTGAGCTTAGTATTTGTTTCTGCCAAAAGAGGCCATGGCCACTGGGCTCTGTAATCTCTTGCCAGAAACACCCAAGTCTCCCTCCAAGTCTCCCTGGCTCCCTGTGCCTGTCACTCACAACATATTCTCCTCTCTGTGGGTCATGGCTGTCGCAAGCTTTTCCAGGGAGGCAGTGCGTGTTCTGATGCTGCTACTTGGAAGATTAAATATGTGTGGTTACCTCATCCCTGATTCCAAAGGGTATCAATGCATATCATGACCATTTCAGATCTCTTTTTTGTGATTGATTTCTGCCTTGACTTAGTGCTATGATTTTCTTATTAGATAGCAATTGCATAAAATATAGCTTCCTCCCTACATACATCTCCCTTATCATCCAAAGGAAAATGAGGAGGGCCGGGCACGGTGGCTCATGCCTGTAATCCGAGCAGTTTGGGAGGCTGAGGTAGGTGGACCACTGGAGGTCAGGAGTTCAACAGCAGCCTGGCCAGCATCATGAAATCTTGTGTCTACTGAAAACACAGAAAAATAAAATTAGCCAGTCATGGTGGCATGCACCTGTAGTCCCAGCTACTTGGGAGGCTGCTGTGGGAGAATCACTTGAACCCAGGAGGTGGAGGTTGCAGTGAGCCAAGATCATGCCACTGCACACTCCACCCTGAGTGACAGAGCAAGATTCCCTCTGGGAAAAAA